>NC_039358.1:23455305-23774852 GCF_003573695.1 Papaver somniferum
TCAAGATACTGTCAGGTTTATCTTCTTAGAAGTAAAGATGAAGCCTTAGACGCCTTAAAATTATATAAACTTGAAGTAGAAAACCAAAGAGGTGTTACTATTAAAACTCTTACGTCAGACCGAGGCGGTGAGTATGTGATACCTATAGGAGAATTCTGCAAACTTAATGGCATCATTCATGAAACTACTGCACCTTCTTCACCTGAGTCGAATGGAGTAGCTGAAAGGAAAAACCGAACACTCATAGATATGGTGAACGCTATGTTAGCTAGTTCAGGGCTACCTTCGAACCTGTGGGGGAAGCAATTCTCTCTGCATGCTATATCTTGAACCGAGTTCCATTTAAGAAATCCGACAAAACTCCATATGAGTTATGGAAAGGAAGACAACCGTCCTATGCATACTTTAAAGTGTGGGGGTGTTTGGCCAAGGTGGCCACTCCTCGTTCCAAGAAAACCAAAATAGGACCTAAAACTATAGATTGTTTTTCTAGGATATCCTGAGCACTCTAGTGCTTATAGGTTCATGGTAATTGGTGAGAACACCATAATGGAATCCAGAGATGCAGTGTTTTTCGAACACATTTTCCCTTTAGGGTCTGGACCTCATAAAAGGGTCCGCGATGATCTCTCAGATGTTCCTTCGACTAGTCGACCCCCGTCTCTAGATGCTGAAACCGAACCTAGAAGAAGTAAGAGGGTCAGAACCGAGAAAAGTTATGGTCCCTATTTTGTGACTCTTACGGTAGAGACTGAACCCCAAACTTATAAGGAAGCTTTGACCTCTCCGGAAGCTCCCTTCTGGGAAGAAGCTTCAATTAATGAGTGGGATTCCATTCAATAAAATGAAACTTGGGACCTTGTAGACTTACCTCCTGGTAGTAAAACCATAGGTTGAAAGTGGGTCTTCAAAAGGAAACTTAGAACAGATGGAACCATAGAAAAACACAAAGCTAGGTTGGTAGCTAAGGGGTACAGAAAACAGGAAGGATTAGATTTCTTTGATACCTATTCACCGGTCACAAGAATCACTTCTATCTGGATGCTGATTGCTATTGCTTCTATTTATGATTTGCATATACATCAGATAGATGTTAAAACTGCTTTTTTATATGGTGAATTGAATGAAGAAATTTATATGGACCAACCTGAAGGTTTTGTTGTGAAAGGTTATGAAGACAAAGTATGCAAACTGAAAAAATCTTTGTATGGTTTAAAACAAGCACCTAAACAGTGGCATGAAAAATTTAATCATGTAATGATATCTAATGGCTTCAAGGTTAATGAATCTGATAAATGTGTTTACATTAAATCTGTGGATGATTCTCATGTTATTGTGTGTCTATATGTTGATGATAGGCTCATATTAGGTAGTAACCTTGATAGTATTAATACCACTAAAAGCATGTTTAACGAAAACTTTGACATGAAAGACTTAGGCCCTGCTGATGTAATCTTAGGGATGAAAATCAGAAAGATGTCTGATGGATATAGTCTTAGTCAATCTCATTATGTTTAAACTGTTCTTAAGAGATTTAATCATGAAAATGCTAAACCTGCAACTACTCCTTATGATCCCAATTGTAAATTGAAAAAGAACAAGGGTGAGGGTATTTATAAACTTGAGTATTCTCGTGTTATTGGCAGTCTTATGTATTTAATGAACTGTACAAGACCTGATATTGCCTACACTGTGAGTAGATTAAGCAGGTACACTTGCAACCCTGGGCAGGATCACTGGAATGCTCTCTACAGAGTTCTAAGGTACCTGAGAGGAACTTCAAACTATTGCTTAAGTTTTGGGAAGTATCCTGCTGTGCTAGAAGGGTACTGTGATGCTAACTGGATATCAGACTCAGATGAGTGCAAATCCACTAGTGGGTACATCTTCACACTTGGTGGTGCGTCTGTGTCATGGAAGTCTTCCAAACAGACATGTATTGCTCGATCCACCATGGAGTCTGAGTTTATAGCCTTGGAGAAAGCTAGGGAGGAAGCTGAATGGATACGAGGTTTCCTGGGAGGAATTCCACTCTGGCCCAAGCCTGTGTCTTCGATCGCAATCCACTGTGACAGTCAAGCTGCTATTGGATGCGCAAAGAATAGTGTATACAACGGAAAATCTATACATCTTCAAAGAAGACACAAGACAGTGAAACAACTACTCTCTACTGGTATCATCTCTATAGACTTTGTGAGGTCTAAAGAGAATATTGCAGATCCTTTGACGAAAGGGTTATCTAGAGAGGTAGTTAGATCCACATCGAAGGGGATGGGACTCAAGCTCATAGAATAAATCTCCATGAAGGACACTCAACCTTGTGAATGGAGCTCCAAGAATAAGGTTCAATGAGATAACTAATTTTTGGTGATGTCAAGAGAGCACTATCTTTGTCCCTCCCTATGATGTAACCGTATGATAGTGCTGCCTGCATGTTTTAGGATGATTTGTCAAGATCTTAATGAGTTCCATGACTTTGCTTAAAGCGGAGTGTGGAAGGACACTCTTAATGGACTCACCTATGTGGATGTTGGAAGTGGGGACGCTTCCTATGAGAATTTGAGCTTTTTCTCTAGAGACATTCATTAAGTCCGGGATTTAGCCCAGGCCAAAACGGGCACAACGGCAAGAGCTTGGCAGCTTTCTTTTTCTTTGAGACATCAAAGTGTGGTTGTTATTTATGAATTGCACTCACTGTTGGCGGTTCAAGACATTGTGTTCACCGTAACAACAAGCATTTCCGGTAACCTCTCACTAAGTTAAGGTTCAATCTATGGGACACCTTAGCCTAATATTGATGTATTATGTTTTCTCGGATTTCGTCGATATGTTTTATCATTCATGTGGGGGATTGTTAGAAAAAACGGCTTTGTTATACCAAATTCGCATGGACTATGTTTTGATCTCTAGACCTATTGCCCACTACTTTTTTTTCATTTGAATAGATAAAACAATAGTCCCACATAGACTAAAATATAAAGAGTTTTAGACTTAAATACCATAGAATTGGCTAAAAGGGAATGGCCCTTGGGTCATTAGACTTTTGTGTGAGGGGGGAAGGCCTAGACTAGGGCAAGGTTGCCTTTCCCGTACGCGCGGTGCTTCACACAGAAGCACGCACGCCGCCGCCGTCCGTCCGGTCGGTCGGTCGGTCGGGTCGGGCTCGGGCTCGGGTTCGGGTGTGGGTTCATTAGATCCTATCTTTTTGCTAAAACTTTTGGTACGTGTTTTACACACATGTAAAAGAATCTTCTTCTTTGTCTGCACATGTTTTGTCCTGGATTTCTTGTCTGTATATATTTGTTTTGGCTTTCTTGTCCGTACGTGTTTGGCTTGGATTCTTAACAACACACTGCTCTAAGCCTGACAAAGGCAACACTGTATTTCTGTCATATGCATGAAGCCAACACACTGCTCTAAGCCTGACAAAGGAAACACTGTTTTCAACCAAACATTACCAGTATTTCTGTCATACGCATGGTTTTGTTGCATGCATTTTTCCTCTCGTTTGTAACGTCTTAAACACTATATAAGGGAGGAGTCTTGAGCTCATTGAACATACAACAGAGAAACATCTCTTCTTCTGCTCTCCCTTTGCTTTCAGAAAACAAGTTTTTATTTCTAGTTTCTCTTTTTTTAGCTAACACTGCCAAGTTCTAAGGGTACTCTCTTTGTATGCTACATTGAGGAGTACTATCAGTAGTTGTATCCTGGAGGTGACTCGCCAACTGCTATAGCATCTCAGCGGAGTAGCAGGCGATATTGCCTTTAGGACAGCGTATCGTATACGTGCCTCTACATTTTCTGTGCATCTCTAGCAACATCGGTTTGAGCTAAGTATCTTCTTCTCAGTTACATTATTAGTTCTATGTCCAATAATCTAAAGGCAATATCCTCTTTGCTATATTTTTTGTAACAACGTGGGAAAGAGTACTGTAGACAAACCCCCAAAGTTTAGTGGCTAAGACTTTAAACGATAGCAGTCCAAAATGTTATTCTTCTTAAAAGACCAAAGGCTAGATGAAGTTGCCTTAGAAAGACCCTCAAGAAGGCTTCATGACCGTGGCTATGAAGATAGACTGGATAGGTGGACTAGGAAGAATTACATGTGCAAAAACCACATTCTTAACTGTCTGGATGACTCCTTGTACGACTTTTATAATGCAAAAGAGAATTTTACTGCTTTTGATTTATGGGAAGCCCTAGAAGAAAAATATCTTGCAGAGGCTGCTGGAAGCAAGAAGTTCCTGGTAGCTAGGTTCCTGGAATATAAGATGACTGATGAAAAGCCTGTTGTAGAACAATTCGTCGAACTCCAGCTACTCATCAACGAAATTCTTGCTGAAGGAATGCACATTGATGAATCTCTACAAGTATCTGCAGTAATTGAAAAGCTACCACCCTCATGGAACGAGTACAAGAGGAGGCTGCGACACAAAAATCGCGAAATCACCATGGTGGAGCTGGGAAAAAAGATCCAGGTGGAGGAACTTCTGTGCTGCAAGGACAAAAGCCTGATGCTGAGCAAAGACATGTCTAACAAAGCTCATGTCCTGGACGACAATGCTGCGTCAAAGAAAAGGCACGGAGAATCCAGCAAAAATGGTAAACGTAACAAACAACGTAACTCCAAAGGTAACCATCTTAAGCCAAAGGGTGGTGTCTCCAAAAACACCATCAAAGGCGACTGCTATAACTGTGGGAAAACTGGTCATATGGCGAAAGACTGTAGGGCACCTAAAAAGACCAAAAATGATCCTAAACAGAAAAATAAAGCAAACGTAGTAGATGATTCTGGATATTTTACTGGCATGGTGTCTGAAGTCAACCTTGTCTCTAATGTGACCAATGTGAGAGACTGGTGGCTTGATTCTGGAGCCACCAGGCATGTCTGTAAGTTCAGAAATGCTTTCTACTCCTATAACAAAGTAGGAGACGATGAGAAATTGTTTATGGGAAACTCTTCTACCTCTAAAGTGGTAGAAAAGGCAAGGTTGAATTGAAGCTCACTTCAGGAAAAACTCTCGCATTGAATGACGTGTATCACGTCCCGGACATATGCAAGAATCTTATCCCAGAAACCATCTTACTTGGGAAAGGTTTTAAATTTGTAGCTGAGTCTAACAAAGTTGTAATCTCTAAGGGTGGTGACTTCGTAAGAAAAGGAACCAAAATAGGACCTAAAACTGTAGACTGTGTTTTCCTAGGATATCCTGAGCACACTAGTGCTTATAGGTTCATGGTAATTGGTGAGAACACCATAATGGAATCCAGAGATGCAGTGTTTTTCGAACACATTTTCCCTTTAGGGTCTGGACCTCATAAAAGGGTCCGCGATGATCTCTCAGATGTTCCTTCGACTAGTCAACCCCCGTCTCTAGATGCTGAAACCGAACCTAGAAGAAGTAAGAGGGTCAGAACCGAGAAAAGTTTCGGTCCAGATTTTGTGACTCTTACGGTAGAGTCTGAACCCCAAACCTATAAGGAAGCTATGACTTCTCCGGAAGCTCCCTTCTGGGAAGAAGCTTCAAATAATGAGTGGGATTCCATTCAACAAAATGAAACTTGGGAGCTTGTAGACTTACCTCCTGGTAGTAAAACCATAGGTTGCAAGTGGGTCTTCAAAAGGAAACTTAGAACAGATGGAACTATAGAAAAACACAAAGCTAGGTTGGTAGCTAAGGGGTACAGACAACATGAAGGTTTAGATTTCTTTGATACCTATTCACCGGTCACTAGAATCACTTCTATCCGGATGCTGATTGTTATTGCTTCTATTTATGATTTGCATATACATCAGATGGATGTTAAAACTGCTTTTTTATATGGTGAATTGAATGAAGAAATTTATATGGACCAACCTGAAGGTTTTGTTGTGAAAGGTTTTGAAGATAAAGTATGCAAACTGAAAAAATCTTTGTATGGTTTAAAACAAGCACCTAAACAGTGGCATGAAAAATTTAATCATGTAATGATATCTAATGGCTTCAAGGTTAATGAATCTGATAAATGTGTTTACATTAAATCTGTGGATGATTCTCATGTTATTGTGTGCCTATATGTTGATGATATGCTCATATTAGGTAGTAACCTTGATAGTATTAATACCACTAAAAGCATGCTTAACGAAAACTTTGACATGAAAGACTTAGACCCTGCTGATGTAATCTTAGGGATGAAAATCAGAAAGATGTCTGATGGATATAGTCTTAGTCAATCTCATTATGTTGAAACTAATCTTAAGAGATTTAATCATGAAAATGCTAAACCTGCAACTACTCCTTATGATCCCAATTGTAAATTGAAAAAGAACAAGGGTGAGGGTATTTATCAACTTGAGTATTCTCGTGTTATTGGCAGTCTTATGTATTTAATGAACTGTACAAGACCTGATATTGCCTACACTGTGAGTAGATTAAGCAGGTACACTTGCAACCCTGGGCAGGATCACTGGAATGCTCTCTACAGAGTTCTAAGGTACCTGAGAGGAACTTCAAACTATTGCTTAAGTTTTGGGAAGTATCCTGCTGTGCTAGAAGGGTACTGTGATGCTAACTGGATATCAGACTCAGATGAGTGCAAATCCACTAGTGGGTACATCTTCACACTTGGTGGTGCGTCTGTGTCATGGAAGTCTTCCAAACAGACATGTATTGCTCGATCCACCATGGAGTCTGAGTTTATAGCCTTGGAGAAAGCTGGGGAGGAAGCTGAATGGATACGAGGTTTCCTGGGAGGAATTCCACTCTGGCCCAAGCCTGTGTCTTCGATCGCAATCCACTGTGACAGTCAAGCTTCTATTGGATGCGCAAAGAATAGTGTATACAACGGAAAATCTATACATCTTCAAAGAAGACACAAGACAGTGAAACAACTACTCTCTACTGGTATCATCTCTATAGACTTTGTGAGGTCTAAAGAGAATATTGCAGATCCTTTGACGAAAGGGTTATCTAGAGAGGTAGTTAGATCCACATCGAAGGGGATGGGACTCAAGCTCATAGAATAAATCGCCATGAAGGACACTCAACCTTGTGAATGGAGATCCAAGAATAAGGTTCAATGAGATAACTAATTTTTGGTGATGTCAAGAGAGCACTATCTTTGTCCCTCCCTATGGTGTAACCGTATGATAGTGCTGCATGCATGTTTTAGGATGATCTGTCAAGATCTTAATGAGTTCCATGACTTTGCTTAAAGCGGAGTGTGGCAGGACACTCTTAATGGACTCACCTATGTGGATGTTGGAAGTGGGGCCGCTTCCTATGAGAATTTGAGCTTTTTCTCTAGAGACATTCATTAAGTCCGGGATTTAGCCCACGACCAAAACGGGCACAACGGCAAGAGCTTGGCAGCTTTCTTTTTCTTTGAGACATCAAAGTGTGGTTGTTATTTCTGAATTGCACTCACTGTTGGCGGTTCAAGACATTGTGTTCACCGTAACAACAAGCAGTTCCGGTAACCTCTCACTAAGTTAAGGTTCAATCTCTGGGACACCTTAGCCTAATATTGATGTATTATGTTTTCTCGTATTTCGTCGATATGTTTTATCATTCATGTGGGGGATTGTTAGAAAAAACGGTTTTGTTATACCAAATTTGCATGGACTATGTTTTGATCTCTAGACCTATTGCCCACTACTTGTTTTTTCATTTGAATAGATAAAACAATAGTCCCACATAGACTAAAATCTAAAGAGTTTTAGACTTAAATACCATAGAATTGGCTAAAAGGGCATGTCCCTTGGGTCATTAGACTTTTGTGTGAGGGGGGAAGGCCTAGACTAGGGCAAGATTTCCTTTCCCGTACGCGCGGTGCTTCGCACAGAAGCATGCACGTCGCCGCCGTCCGGTCGGGTCGGGTGTGGGTGTGGGTTCATTAGATCCTATCTTTTTGCTAAAACTTTTGGTACGTGTTTTACACACATGTAGAAGAATCTTCTTCTTTGTCTGCACATGTTTGTCTTGGCTTTCTTGTCTGTACGTGTTTGTCTTGCCTTCCTTGTCTGCACATGTTTGTCCTGGATTTCTTGCCTGTACGTATTTGTTTTGGCAACACTGTTTTTAACCAACACACTACTCTAAGCCTGACAAAAGCAACACTGTTTTTAACCAAACATTACCAGTATTTCTGTCTTACGCATGGTTTTGTTGCATGCATTTTTCCTCTCGTTTGTAACGTCTTAAACACTATATAAGGGAGGAGTCTTGAGCTCTTTTGACACACAACAGAGAAACATCTCTTCTTCTGCTCTCCCTCTGCTTTCAGAAAATAAGTTTTTATTTCTAGTTTCTCTGTTTTTAGCTTTTGCTAACACTAACAAGTTCTAAGGGTACTCTCTTTGTATGCTACATTGAGGGGTACTATCAGTAATTGTATCCTGGAGGTGACTCGCCAACTGCTATAGCATCTCAGCGGAGTAGCAGGCGATATTGCCTTTAGGACAACGTATCGTATACGTGCCTCTACATTTTCTGTGCATCTCTAGCAACATCGGTTTGAGCTAAGTATCTTCTTCTCAGTTACATTATTAGTTCTATGTCCAATAATCTAAAGGCAATATCCTCTTTGCTATATTTTTTGTAACAACGTGGGAAAGAGTACTGTAGACAAACCCCCAAAGTTTAGTGGCTAAGACTTTAAACGATAGCAGTCCAAAATGTTATTCTTCTTAAAAGACCAAAGGCTAGATGAAGTTGCCTTAGAAAGACCCTCAAGAAGGCTTCATGACCGTGGCTATGAAGATAGACTGGATAGGTGGACTAGGAAGAATTACATGTGCAAAAACCACATTCTTAACTGTCTGGATGACTCCTTGTACGACTTTTATAATGCAAAAGAGAATTTTACTGCTTTTGATTTATGGGAAGCCCTAGAAGAAAAATATCTTGCAGAGGCTGCTGGAAGCAAGAAGTTCCTGGTAGCTAGGTTCCTGGAATATAAGATGACTGATGAAAAGCCTGTTGTAGAACAATTCGTCGAACTCCAGCTACTCATCAACGAAATTCTTGCTGAAGGAATGCACATTGATGAATCTCTACAAGTATCTGCAGTAATTGAAAAGCTACCACCCTCATGGAACGAGTACAAGAGGAGGCTGCGACACAAAAATCGCGAAATCACCATGGTGGAGCTGGGAAAAAAGATCCAGGTGGAGGAACTTCTGTGCTGCAAGGACAAAAGCCTGATGCTGAGCAAAGACATGTCTAACAAAGCTCATGTCCTGGACGACAATGCTGCGTCAAAGAAAAGGCACGAAGAATCCAGCAAAAATGGTAAACGTAACAAACAACGTAACTCCAAAGGTAACCATCTTAAGCCAAAGGGTGGTGTCTCCAAAAACACCATCAAAGGCGACTGCTATAACTGTGGGAAAACTGGTCATATGGCGAAAGACTGTAGGGCACCTAAAAAGACCAAAAATGATCCTAAACAGAAAAATAAAGCAAACATAGTAGATGATTCTTGATATTTTACTGGCATGGTGTCTGAAGTCAACCTTGTCTCTAATGTGACCAATGTGACCAATGTGAGAGACTGGTGGCTTGATTCTGGAGCCACCAGGCATGTCTGTAAGTTCAGAAATGCTTTCTACTCCTATAACAAAGTAGGAGACGATGAGAAATTGTTTATGGGAAACTCTTCTACCTCTAAAGTGGTAGGAAAAGGCAAGGTTGAATTGAAGCTCACTTCAGGAAAAACTCTCGCATTGAATGACGTGTATCACGTCCCGGACATATGCAAGAATCTTATCTCAGAAACCATCTTACTTGGGAAAGGTTTTAAATTTGTAGCTGAGTCTAACAAAGTTGTAATCTCTAAGGGTGGTGACTTCGTAGGAAAAGGATATGTCACTGAAAACATGATTAAGCTTAGTGTACTTTCTTTGAACTTGAATGACAATGCATCTTCTTCTGCTTATGTTTGTGACTCCTCACATGTTTGGCATGATAGACTAGGACATGTTAATTTCAAATCCATTGAAAGACTTGCTAAATTAGGATGCATTCCTAAAATAAACATTGATAGAGGCTATAAATGTGAAATTTGTGTTGAATCTAAATATGCAAGAAAACCCTTCAATAAAAGGGTTGAACGTAGTACAACTCCCCTAGAATTAATCCACTCGGATTTGGGAGATTTGAAATCAACGCCAACTAGAGGAGGTAAAAAATGGTACATCACTTTTATAGATGATCACTCAAGATACTGTCAGGTTTATCTTCTTAGAAGTAAAGATGAAGCCTTAGACGCCTTAAAATTATATAAACTTGAAGTAGAAAACCAAAGAGGTGTTACTATTAAAACTCTTACGTCAGACCGAGGCGGTGAGTATGTGATACCTATAGGAGAATTCTGCAAACTTAATGGCATCATTCATGAAACTACTGCACCTTCTTCACCTGAGTCGAATGGAGTAGCTGAAAGGAAAAACCGAACACTCATAGATATGGTGAACGCTATGTTAGCTAGTTCAGGGCTACCTTCGAACCTGTGGGGGAAGCAATTCTCTCTGCATGCTATATCTTGAACCGAGTTCCATTTAAGAAATCCGACAAAACTCCATATGAGTTATGGAAAGGAAGACAACCGTCCTATGCATACTTTAAAGTGTGGGGGTGTTTGGCCAAGGTGGCCACTCCTCGTTCCAAGAAAACCAAAATAGGACCTAAAACTATAGATTGTTTTTCTAGGATATCCTGAGCACTCTAGTGCTTATAGGTTCATGGTAATTGGTGAGAACACCATAATGGAATCCAGAGATGCAGTGTTTTTCGAACACATTTTCCCTTTAGGGTCTGGACCTCATAAAAGGGTCCGCGATGATCTCTCACATGTTCCTTCGACTAGTCGACCCCCGTCTCTAGATGCTGAAACCGAACCTAGAAGAAGTAAGAGGGTCAGAACCGAGAAAAGTTATGGTCCAGATTTTGTGACTCATACGGTAGAGACTTAAACCCAAACTTATAAGGAAGCTTTGACCTCTCCGGAAGCTCCCTTCTGGGAAGAAGCTTCAATTAATGAGTGGGATTCCATTCAACAAAATGAAACTTGGGACCTTGTGGACTTACCTCCTGGTAGTAAAACCATAGGTTGCAAGTGGGTCTTCAAAAGGAAACTTAGAACAGATGGAACTATAGAAAAACACAAAGCTAGGTTGGTAGCTAAGGGGTACAGAAAACAGGAAGGATTAGATTTCTTTGATACCTATTCACCGGTCACAAGAATCACTTCTATCTGGATGCTGATTGCTATTGCTTCTATTTATGATTTGCATATACATCAGATGGATGTTAAAACTGCTTTTTTATATGGTGAATTGAATGAAGAAATTTATATGGACCAACCTGAAGGTTTTATTGTGAAAGGTTATGAAGACAAAGTATGCAAACTGAAAAAATCTTTGTATGGTTTAAAACAAGCACCTAAACAGTGGCATGAAAAATTTAATCATGTAACGATATCTAATGGCTTCAAGGTTAATGAATCTGATAAATGTGTTTACATTAAATCTGTGGATGATTCTCATGTTATTGTGTGCCTATATGTTGATGATATGCTCATATTAGGTAGTAACCTTGATAGTATTAATACCACTAAAAGCATGCTTAACGAAAACTTTGACATGAAAGACTTAGACCCTGCTGATGTAATCTTAGGGATGAAAATCAGAAAGATGTCTGATGGATATAGTCTTAGTCAATCTCATTATGTTGAAACTAATCTTAAGAGATTTAATCATGAAAATGCTAAACCTGCAACTACTCCTTATGATCCCAATTGTAAATTGAAAAAGAACAAGGGTGAGGGTATTTATCAACTTGAGTATTCTCGTGTTATTGGCAGTCTTATGTATTTAATGAACTGTACAAGACCTGATATTGCCTACACTGTGAGTAGATTAAGCAGGTACACTTGCAACCCTGGGCAGGATCACTGGAATGCTCTCTACAGAGTTCTAAGGTACCTGAGAGGAACTTCAAACTATTGCTTAAGTTTTGGGAAGTATCCTGCTGTGCTAGAAGGGTACTGTGATGCTAACTGGATATCAGACTCAGATGAGTGCAAATCCACTAGTGGGTACATCTTCACACTTGGTGGTGCGTCTGTGTCATGGAAGTCTTCCAAACGGACATGTATTGCTCGATCCACCATGGAGTCTGAGTTTATAGCCTTGGAGAAAGCTGGGGAGGAAGATGAATGGATACGAGGTTTCCTGGGAGGAATTCCACTCTGGCCCAAGCCTGTGTCTTCGATCGCAATCCACTGTGATAGTCAAGCTGCTATTGGATGCGCAAAGAATAGTGTATACAACGGAAAATCTATACATCTTCAAAGAAGACACAAGACAGTGAAACAACTACTCTCTACTGGTATCATCTCTATAGACTTTGTGAGGTCTAAAGAGAATATTGCAGATCCTTTGACGAAAGGGTTATCTAGAGAGGTAGTTAGATCCACATCGAAGGGGATGGGACTCAAGCTCATAGAATAAATCTCCATGAAGGACACTCAACCTTGTGAATGGAGCTCCAAGAATAAGGTTCAATGAGATAACTAATTTTTGGTGATGTCAAGAGAGCACTATCTTTGTCCCTCCCTATGATGTAACCGTATGATAGTGCTGCCTGCATGTTTTAGGATGATTTGTCAAGATCTTAATGAGTTCCATGACTTTGCTTAAAGCGGAGTGTGGAAGGACACTCTTAATGGACTCACCTATGTGGATGTTGGAAGTGGGGACGCTTCCTATGAGAATTTGAGCTTTTTCTCTAGAGACATTCATTAAGTCCGGGATTTAGCCCAGGCCAAAACGGGCACAACGGCAAGAGCTTGGCAGCTTTCTTTTTCTTTGAGACATCAAAGTGTGGTTGTTATTTATGAATTGCACTCACTGTTGGCGGTTCAAGACATTGTGTTCACCGTAACAACAAGCATTTCCGGTAACCTCTCACTAAGTTAAGGTTCAATCTATGGGACACCTTAGCCTAATATTGATGTATTATGTTTTCTCGGATTTCGTCGATATGTTTTATCATTCATGTGGGGGATTGTTAGAAAAAACGGCTTTGTTATACCAAATTCGCATGGACTATGTTTTGATCTCTAGACCTATTGCCCACTACTTTTTTTTTCATTTGAATAGATAAAACAATAGTCCCACATAGACTAAAATATAAAGAGTTTTAGACTTAAATACCATAGAATTGGCTAAAAGGGAATGGCCCTTGGGTCATTAGACTTTTGTGTGAGGGGGGAAGGCCTAGACTAGGGCAAGGTTGCCTTTCCCGTACGCGCGGTGCTTCACACAGAAGCACACACGCCGCCGCCGTCCGTCCGGTCGGTCGGTCGGGTCGGGCTCGGGTTCGGGTGTGGGTTCATTAGATCCTATCTTTTTGCTAAAACTTTTGGTACGTGTTTTACACACATGTAAAAGAATCTTCTTCTTTTTCTGCACATGTTTTGTCCTGGCTTTCTTGTCTGTATATATTTGTTTTGGCTTTCTTGTCCGTACGTGTTTGGCTTGGATTCTTAACAACACACTGCTCTAAGCCTGACAAAGGCAACACTGTATTTCTGTCATATGCATGAAGCCAACACACTGCTCTAAGCCTGACAAAGGAAACACTGTTTTCAACCAAACATTACCAGTATTTCTGTCATACGCATGGTTTTGTTGCATGCATTTTTCCTCTCGTTTGTAACGTCTTAAACACTATATAAGGGAGGAGTCTTGAGCTCATTGAACATACAACAGAGAAACATCTCTTCTTCTGCTCTCCCTTTGCTTTCAGAAAATAAGTTTTTATTTCTAGTTTCTCTTTTTTTAGCTAACACTGCCAAGTTCTAAGGGTACTCTCTTTGTATGCTACATTGAGGAGTACTATCAGTAGTTGTATCCTGGAGGTGACTCGCCAACTGCTATAGCATCTCAGCGGAGTAGCAGGCGATATTGCCTTTAGGACAGCGTATCGTATACGTGCCTCTACATTTTCTGTGCATCTCTAGCAACATCGGTTTGAGCTAAGTATCTTCTTCTCAGTTACATTATTAGTTCTATGTCCAACAATCTAAAGGAAATATCCTCTTTGCTATATTTTTTGTAACAACATGGGAAAGAGTACTGTAGACAAACCCCCAAAGTTTAGTGGCAAAGACTTTAAACGATGGCAGTCCAAAATGTTATTCTTCTTAAAAGGCCAAAGGCTAGATGAAGTTGCCTTAGAAAGACCCTCAAGAAGGCTTCACGACCGTGGCTATGAAGATAGACTGGATAGGTGGACTAGGAAGAATTACATGCGCAAAAACCACATTCTTAACTGTCTGGATGACTCCTTGTACGACTTTTATAATGCAAAAGAGAATTTTACTGCTTTTGATTTATGGGAAGCCCTAGAAGAAAAATATCTTGCAGAGGCTGCTGGAAGCAAGAAGTTCCTGGTAGCTAGGTTCCTGGAATATAAGATGACTGATGAAAAGCCTGTTGTAGAACAATTCGTCGAACTCCAGCTACTCATCAACGAAATTCTTGCTGAAGGAATGCACATTGATGAATCTCTACAAGTATCTGCAGTAATTGAAAAGATACCACCCTCATGGAAGGAGTACAAGAGGAGGCTGCGACATAAAAATCGCGAAATCACCATGGTGGAGCTGGGAAAAAAGATCCAGGTGGAGGAACTTCTGTGCTGCAAGGACAAAAGCCTGATGCTGAGCAAAGACATGTCTAACAAAGCTCATGTCCTGGACGACAATGCTGCGTCAAAGAAAAGGCACGGAGAATCCAGCAAAAATGGTAAACGTAACAAACAACGTAACTCCAAAGGTAACCATCTTAAGCCAAAGGGTGGTGTCTCCAAAAACACCATCAAAGGCGACTGCTATAACTGTGGGAAAACTGGTCATATGGCGAAAGACTGTAGGGCACCTAAAAAGACCAAAAATGATCCTAAACAGAAAAATAAAGCAAACGTAGTAGATGATTCTGGATATTTTACTGGCATGGTGTCTGAAGTCAACCTTGTCTCTAATGTGACCAATGTGAGAGACTGGTGGCTTGATTCTGGAGCCACCAGGCATGTCTGTAAGTTCAGAAATGCTTTCTACTCCTATAACAAAGTAGGAGACGATGAGAAATTGTTTATGGGAAACTCTTCTACCTCTAAAGTGGTAGGAAAAGGCAAGGTTGAATTGAAGCTCACTTCAGGAAAAACTCTCGCATTGAATGACGTGTATCACGTCCCGGACATATGCAAGAATCTTATCTCAGAAACCATCTTACTTGGGAAAGGTTTTAAATTTGTAGCTGAGTCTAACAAAGTTGTAATCTCTAAGGGTGGTGACTTCGTAGGAAAAGGATATGTCACTGAAAACATGATTAAGCTTAGTGTACTTTCTTTGAATTTGAATGACAATGCATCTTCTTCTGCTTATGTTTGTGACTCCTCACATGTTTGGCATGATAGACTAGACATGTTAATATCAAATCCATTGAAAGACTTGCTAAATTAGGATGCATTCCTAAAATAAACATTGATAGAGGCTATAAATGTGAAATTTGTGTTGAATCTAAATATGCAATAAAACCCTTCAATAAAAGGGTTGAACGTAGTACAACTCCCCTAGAATTAATCCACTCGGATTTGGGAGATTTGAAATCAACGCCAACTAGAGGAGGTAAAAAATGGTACATCACTTTTATAGATGATCACTCAAGATACTGTCAGGTTTACCTTCTTAGAAGTAAAGATGAAGCCTTAGACGCTTTCAAATTATATAAACTTGAAGTAGAAAACCAAAGAGGTGTTACTATTAAAACTCTTAGGTCAGTCCGAGGCGGTGAGTATGTGATACCTATAGGAGAATTCTGCAAACTTAATGGCATCATTCATGAAACTACTGCACCTTCTTCACCTGAGTCGAATGGAGTAGCTGAAAGGAAAAACCGAACACTCATAGATATGGTGAACGCTATGTTAGCTAGTTCAGGGCTACCTTCGAACCTGTGGGGGAAGCAATTCTCTCTGCATGCTATATCTTGAACCGAGTTCCATTTAAGAAATCCGACAAAACTCCATATGAGTTATGGAAAGGAAGACAACCGTCCTATGCATACTTTAAAGTATGGGGGTGTTTGGCCAAGGTGGCCACTCCTCGTTCCAAGAAAACCAAAATAGGACCTAAAACTATAGATTGTTTTTCTAGGATATCCTGAGCACTCTAGTGCTTATAGGTTCATGGTAATTGGTGAGAACACCATAATGGAATCCAGAGATGCAGTGTTTTTCGAACACATTTTCCCTTTAGGGTCTGGACCTCATAAAAGGGTCCGCGATGATCTCTCAGATGTTCCTTCGACTAGTCGACCCCCGTCTCTAGATGCTGAAACCGAACCTAGAAGAAGTAAGAGGGTCAGAACCGAGAAAAGTTATGGTCCCTATTTTGTGACTCTTACGGTAGAGACTGAACCCCAAACTTATAAGGAAGCTTTGACCTCTCCGGAAGCTCCCTTCTGGGAAGAAGCTTCAATTAATGAGTGGGATTCCATTCAATAAAATGAAACTTGGGACCTTGTAGACTTACCTCCTGGTAGTAAAACCATAGGTTGAAAGTGGGTCTTCAAAAGGAAACTTAGAACAGATGGAACCATAGAAAAACACAAAGCTAGGTTGGTAGCTAAGGGGTACAGAAAACAGGAAGGATTAGATTTCTTTGATACCTATTCACCGGTCACAAGAATCACTTCTATCTGGATGCTGATTGCTATTGCTTCTATTTATGATTTGCATATACATCAGATAGATGTTAAAACTGCTTTTTTATATGGTGAATTGAATGAAGAAATTTATATGGACCAACCTGAAGGTTTTGTTGTGAAAGGTTATGAAGACAAAGTATGCAAACTGAAAAAATCTTTGTATGGTTTAAAACAAGCACCTAAACAGTGGCATGAAAAATTTAATCATGTAATGATATCTAATGGCTTCAAGGTTAATGAATCTGATAAATGTGTTTACATTAAATCTGTGGATGATTCTCATGTTATTGTGTGTCTATATGTTGATGATAGGCTCATATTAGGTAGTAACCTTGATAGTATTAATACCACTAAAAGCATGTTTAACGAAAACTTTGACATGAAAGACTTAGGCCCTGCTGATGTAATCTTAGGGATGAAAATCAGAAAGATGTCTGATGGATATAGTCTTAGTCAATCTCATTATGTTTAAACTGTTCTTAAGAGATTTAATCATGAAAATGCTAAACCTGCAACTACTCCTTATGATCCCAATTGTAAATTGAAAAAGAACAAGGGTGAGGGTATTTATAAACTTGAGTATTCTCGTGTTATTGGCAGTCTTATGTATTTAATGAACTGTACAAGACCTGATATTGCCTACACTGTGAGTAGATTAAGCAGGTACACTTGCAACCCTGGGCAGGATCACTGGAATGCTCTCTACAGAGTTCTAAGGTACCTGAGAGGAACTTCAAACTATTGCTTAAGTTTTGGGAAGTATCCTGCTGTGCTAGAAGGGTACTGTGATGCTAACTGGATATCAGACTCAGATGAGTGCAAATCCACTAGTGGGTACATCTTCACACTTGGTGGTGCGTCTGTGTCATGGAAGTCTTCCAAACAGACATGTATTGCTCGATCCACCATGGAGTCTGAGTTTATAGCCTTGGAGAAAGCTAGGGAGGAAGCTGAATGGATACGAGGTTTCCTGGGAGGAATTCCACTCTGGCCCAAGCCTGTGTCTTCGATCGCAATCCACTGTGACAGTCAAGCTGCTATTGGATGCGCAAAGAATAGTGTATACAACGGAAAATCTATACATCTTCAAAGAAGACACAAGACAGTGAAACAACTACTCTCTACTGGTATCATCTCTATAGACTTTGTGAGGTCTAAAGAGAATATTGTAGATCCTTTGACGAAAGGGTTATCTAGAGAGGTAGTTAGATCCACATCGAAGGGGATGGGACTCAAGCTCATAGAATAAATCTCCATGAAGGACACTCAACCTTGTGAATGAAGCTCCAAGAATAAGGTTCAATGAGATAACTAATTTTTGGTGATGTCAAGAGAGCACTATCTTTGTCCCTCCCTATGATGTAACCGTATGATAGTGCTGCCTGCATGTTTTAGGATGATTTGTCAAGATCTTAATGAGTTCCATGACTTTGCTTAAAGCGGAGTGTGGAAGGACACTCTTAATGGACTCACCTATGTGGATGTTGGAAGTGGGGCCGCTTCCTATGAGAATATGAGCTTTTTCTCTAGAGACATTCATTAAGTCCGGGATTTAGCCCAGGCCAAAACGGGCACAACGGCAAGAGCTTGGCAGCTTTCTTTTTCTTTGAGACATCAAAGTGTGGTTGTTATTTCTGAATTGCACTCACTGTTGGCGGTTCAAGACATTGTGTTCACCGTAACAACAAGCAGTTCCGGTAACCTCTCACTAAGTTAAGGTTCAATCTATGGGACACCTTAGCCTAATATTGATGTATTATGTTTTCTCGGATTTCGTCGATATGTTTTATCATTCATGTGGGGGATTGTTAGAAAAAACGGCTTTGTTATACCAAATTTGCATGGACTATGTTTTGATCTCTAGACCTATTGCCCACTACTTTTTTTTTCATTTGAATAGATAAAACAATAGTCCCACATAGACTAAAATATAAAGAGTTTTAGACTTAAATACCATAGAATTGGCTAAAAGGGAATGGCCCTTGGGTCATTAGACTTTTGTGTGAGGGGGGAAGGCCTAGACTAGGGCAAGGTTGCCTTTCCCGTACGCGCGGTGCTTCACACAGAAGCACGCACGCCGCTGCCGTCCGTCCGGTCGGTCGGTCGGGTCGGGTTCGGGTGTGGGTTCATTAGATCCTATCTTTTTGCTAAAACTTTTGGTACGTGTTTTACACACATGTAAAAGAATCTTCTTCTTTGTCTGCACATGTTTTGTCCTGGATTTCTTGTCTGTACATATTTGTTTTGGCTTTCTTGTCCGTACGTGTTTGGCTTGGCTTCTTAACAACACACTGCTCTAAGCCTGACAAAGGCAACACTGTATTTCTGTCATACGCATGAAGCCAACACACTGCTCTAAGCCTGACAAAGGCAACACTGTTTTCAACCAAACATTACCAGTATTTCTGTCATACGCATGGTTTTGTTGCATGCATTTTTCCTCTCATTTGTAACGTCTTAAACACTATATAAGGAAGGAGTCTTGAGCTCATTGAACATACAACAGAGAAACATCTCTTCTTCTGCTCTCCCTCTGCTTTCAGAAAATAAGTTTTTATTTCTAGTTTCTCTGTTTTTAGCTAACACTGCCAAGTTCTAAGGGTACTCTCTTTGTATGCTACATTGAGGAGTACTATCAGTAGTTGTATCCTGGAGGTGACTCGCCAACTGCTATAGCATCTCAGCGGAGTTGCAGGCGATATTTCCTTTAGGACAGCGTATCGTATACGTGCCTCTACATTTTCTGTGCATCTCCAGCAACATCGGTTTGAGCTAAGTATCTTCTTCCCAGTTACATTATTAGTTCTATGTCCAACATACATGTCATACCAGTTTTTGCAGATGAAGAAATTAGTGTCGAGGAGGAAAATAGCCATGTTGGTCCGGTGTCTATTTTTTGTGAAATCAATTGCTTTGCCGGCTGCTCTTTGTTGCTACCTTATAAAGATAAAAGTGAAGTAGAACACACAAAGAACAACACCAATCCTTTCAATGCCGAAGGAAACACTGCCTTCTACATTTATCTGGAAACACCAGTTCATTCGGTATGACCTTCTTGCATTGCGCCTGAAGACTCTACAATGGGTTCTCGATATATTTTTCATCTAAATACTTTTGTGTATCGCCGTTCCACACACTTTAATATCAAAAACCTTTTTCTTTTATCATACTATAATTTTTCAATTTTTTTTTTTTAGATCAAAGCCTTTGATTGTGATGCTTCGTGAATATTATATATAGTTTTTGTATTGTTGTTACAATATTACGTCAGGTAATGCTGCTTGCAAGAATGGTATAGCTGTCAAGGAGTAAAGGTATACAGACACATGTACATACATATATTATGCATCCTATCTTCTTCAATTTTGTGAGTTTCTTGGAAAATTTGTAAGCTGGATCGTGGGGGTCAAGGTTTCTATGTTTTTCCACGTATTAAATCTAATTAACTAGATTGCTTTGTATTGCTGTTGCATATCTGTTCTGAGCTCTAATGACGATGTTATTCATTGCCATCTTTTGTCTAATTGAGACTTTAATAACAATTGTGTATTTTCCACTATAGAGGCCTGATGAAGTTATCTGATTCTTGGGCGATCATTTCCAAATATGAATGTAAATATCTCTCATGTAAAGCTAATAACAAACTCTTCTTCGCTAATACTGGTGCAAGTAGTTATACCGAATCTTTCTGATATTAAAATCTAATTCATAAATTTCAGTTTTAGGGGGCAAAGCATGAAAATATATAATGCACTCAATATATTTTCATAGATTTTGCATGTTTATACGAAAGCTCTTTAGCTTTATCTGTATTAGTAGAGTTGACTGAACTGCTTTATACTTTCCATCTAAATATGGACCGATCCTAAGTGAGAGCATGGGACTACGGTTTTAGTCACTATTGCGAAAAATCCCACAAAACTAAGTATGATACAAATTATTTGTCTTAGCTAATATAGTATAGCTAGTGGCCTACAGATTCTTGTGTAAGAACCAACTACATAACTAATCACTTATAACAGTGATTATACTTTCACAGTGCAAAACTTAGAATAACATAACTGGAGGAATAAATGTAATCGGGAAGGGAAATATTATTAGGAGTTCTCTCTGTATCCTTTACAATTGCCCGAGCATTGCTTTATATAGGACTCAATGCATGACTATTAAAACATGAGACTGACACGTTTCAGAAGTATGTGTCATTAGTGTATAAATTATACGTATAAGATAAGGCTAATTATGCTTATCTAGATTTAGTTAGTCGGTGGGTCAGACATTCAATTGAGATGGTGGGACACACGCGTTCACGTAACAATGTATAATTTGTTTGATTGTATACCCTAGTTAGTAATTCGGGATTCGGTAAACGTACGGAACGGTAAACGTACGAGTATTATACGGTTTTGTAAAATTCAGATTCAGACCAAAATTCGGTCAATGGGACGTGATTCGTCAGTAATTCGGAACGGCATACGTACGTGTATGATTCGATTTATAAATGTGAGTTCGGCTCTGAAAATTCGGTATCTATATATAACAAATAATTTGTATTTATAAGGTCATAGACCAATTTTTATGCATATGTGTGAGTTATTTAAAGAAAAAATAAACTTAATATGATGATATTAATAATATATACAACATTAGTTATCCAAGAGGACGTCGTATGGTGGTTTAGATGCTTGGTTAGTGAGTTTGAGATCTCTCTCACCTTCACCTTCAAATCTCTTCAGTCGTTTTTGTTTCATAAAAATCACAACACGTCTAATATTCGGTCGTGTATGCTCGGGAGGCAGTAAAGCCCAAAAAATGGAGTCTTTGAAAAGTAAAAGCTAAAGAATTTATGGCGAATTAAACGGACGTATCATTCGGGATACGTAAAATTCGTGAACGGTTCGCGAATAATTCGGAAATGCCACATAATACGCGACTTGGGTTCGGAGTTGCAAACGTACGCGAATAAGACGGTAAAATTCGTGATACGGAAAAATTCGCGAATGATTCGCGAATCATTCGCGAACTTACTAACTAGGTTGTATACACGAAGGAGGTTCCAAGTGGAATTATTTGAATTTATTAGGTAAGTATGAGCTAATCATAAGACAGAGCCATTTCCGGGAGATGAGAATTAATTAATTCGGTTGATCTGATGAGGCATTTATAGGTGTTCATTCTCTGATTTATTATTAATTATTTGTTCTTATGGGGAAAATTAAGTTCATATTTGTCAGAGCACTTTGGTTAATTCTACGTCAGGTATTGTCGACATGGATACAAAATCAAACTATTAATTTGAGCAATTTGGTTTCAATGTAAGCAATTACAGATGTATGTGAATAGGTACAAGTGGGCTGCCAAAGAGTGCTTAGTTCTGATTAAGCAACTTAAATATGGCCCCAATGGAAATGGTGGTTGTTAGCTGTTGTTGTGTCTGCCGGATGCAATTGCAAGATAAAAAAATACATGTACCAAGGTAACAATATTGCTGCACACATTATATCTGAAAACCAAATTGCATCATTGTTATCGAAAGGTACGAGGTTTGTGTCCATGATGGCCAGGACTATCAGACGGACGACGTTTAATGGGGGCCATCATCCGAAGGTCGGAAATTTCCGGATGAAATTTTTGCATGGACGGCTACGAAAGACTTACCGTATGATACACGAGAATGAATTTGAAAGCTCCAGATTGAGATTGTCATTGGACGGCTCGGAAAGTCCCAGTAATATGAAGTTGGTTGATCAGAAGTTTCGGCGAATTGATTATATTTTTTTAATGAATTTGATACTTTGCTAAGCGAGAGGTAGAGGCAGACGAAGCGAGGAGTCCAAATCTGTTCACACTCCTCTAACGAGTGTATCTTTCACATATTCTTCTGATTGGTTGATTATTTAACTGATGATCCAATTATTTTTCATGTTTAGAATCACGACCCTCGTTACATAACTCCCTAAATTAAATCAAGGACAGAGATTGAAATGTGAAATATACACTTGTCAAGCAATATGCATGAATTCGCACTCCAAAGCGAGAGATGGTTTCTTTTTCGTTTCCTTGACTGAGTTACACGGCGGCAATCCATACTGAGAAGACTATTGTAAGAGATGTGAAGAATAAAGATGAGAAGAAACATGGAGACTTGGTTAGTAATAAATAATTTTTAAAGTTTGCTCTCTTGATCTTTAGCTTATCTCCCATTTTTATTTTGATGTTTTCACCTAATTAATCAAACCCATCTATGGTTCCAGGAGAAAGAAACCCCGATTATTATTCCTCCACTCAAAATCCCAATTTTAGATTTGGTCCCAATTTTCATATTTGTAATGATGCTCAAGGCAATGCACATCTCAATGTAATGCTAATTTTTTTTAGCTGGTATGATTCGAATTCCACAGCAATGTCCTATCTTCTTCCCTCAAACTGAATCAGTTCTGATAATTCAATTTTTCCTAAGCTGTTCTTTGTTTTTAGATCATTCTCCAAAATACCCGAAGTTGATATTTAGGTTTCTTATTTAAAAACGAATAAGAACAAAGACTCGGAAAATGTACTATATTTCCAAATTTATACAAAGGAAAGTACATACACTTCTGATTACACGTACACACTATACAAAGCTAAAAGTATGTAATACATAAGTCATGGTGGATGGTTGTATCTGCACTTCAAAGCCTCTCATATTCTTTGTATTGATGGAGTTCAGTTTCTCATAGGTTCATATTTGGTTTCATCTCCTACAATTCTTCATACCTACATTCAGATGTTCTTAAAGGTCACGAATTGGGGAAGGTTTTTCCAACTGTTGTAGGTAAACAATCTCGTGGGAATAATTTATAATGTTTGTTGGTGTTTTAACAACTAAAAACATCTTTGTCTAAAAAACCCACAGATGTTTCTGAACCTTTGCAAGCTTCAATGGTTTTTCTTTCTGAAGATCAGCTGTTTTAAGTCTACAGATAGTGCAATTTAAATAAAAGGTAAACCATAACTTTTAGGTCCTCTCTTACTTGAAGTACCATAACTTTCAGATTCTCTTGGTATTTGGCATGATTCGATAATTGAAATTGAGAACACTTTACTTCATCATTTTTCTGCAATCTCAAAATCTACTAATCCAGCTTCAGATGTGTCTATTTTGTCAGAATTTCAAAGATGTATTTCGGATTAAGAAAATAGTATCTTGCTACAGCTGCAGCTTCCATCAGAACAAGAATTTAAGGGCGCGGTCTTTCAAATCAAGCCATTGTCTTCACTTAGAAATGGTGGTTTTCAGACAGCTTTTTATCAAGAATGTTGGTCTACAGTTGGTAAAGAGGTAACTTCTTCTTTTTTTCAATAGGATTTTACTCGATTGGTTTCTCGAATTATAGAGTACCAACCATTTTTTTTTCTTTCCAATTGGCGCCTGCTGTTCTTAGCATCCTGTCATGGTTTAAGCAATCATACCCGTAAAACGATACAAGCAGCAGAAACGACGACCTCATTCAGAATAAACGTGTATGGTATAGCTAACTCATGGAGTTTGTCAACTGGATAGATTCTAGGATCCATTGCCCTCCTTGCAGCAGGTTTGACTCCTACTGTAATTGTGTATATCTCATGTTTATAAAACTGGTAAACTGAAGAAGGTATTGAATGAATTTGGATGAGATGATATAAGGTATTCAAAGATGGAAAGTGATACAAGATGCTTGATGCCCAGTAGTAGGAAAGTGGAAGCAACCACTGTTAACTAAATTGTGGTAGTATTTATATCTCTAATCTGTACTTCTCTTGGAAGCAACTGTGATTAGAAATATAAATAATAACCCAGCTTAATTTAAAGACGCCGATGTTACCATGAGCTAAAGCTAATGACAGGTAAAATCATGTGGAATCATGACATAGATTACTCAACTATCTCAGCTACAACCATCTCTTCATGTACTGCGTACCCATTTAAAAACTTAGTAAATGTCATACTCAATATTTATTTTTTATCTAATTTGTGTATATTTAGGAAATTTAGTAATTGCTTAGCAAACATACTTTAAAATTTTAGTTTTCGGATTTTCTTAGCATAAGGTGCGGTTGACATATCTCTATGCATATAGATAGATTTTGGTTGATAACACAGATTGATGATTAGTAAATCTTATTGTCCAAGTGATGATTAGTAAATGTTATTGTTAAGAATCCTTGCAAGCATGAAGCATGTATTGATTTTTCACGTTTTTCTTAAATTACATTCTTGAAAAGTAGTAATTGAACCCTTTTTTTTTAATGTTCATGGGTGGAATCCCTGCAGTGTTTATCAAACAATAGTATTGGATAAAACTCATGGCATCAGCAGGGAAACTTTATGCTCCCAAAGAAACATTGGTTGTCACTCAGGTGTTCCTATTTGCTAGCCACGACTTGCCTTTGGCTCTTCTGATCTTAGTCGTTTTGCTCAACAATAGATATCTTCCCACCTTAAGTTTTCCAATTTTTATTAGCAAGAATATCTAGATGCCGAATATCATATAAGAGTTATTTTGAAATCCAAAGAACAACATGCGTGTGGCTTTAAAGCATTCTCAGTATCTATAATATATAAAACTTATTCTTTAAAGAAAAAAAGTTGAAATTTTTTGTTTATACCGACATTGCGAATTTTGACAGTAAAGCCTATAATACTCAGAAAACGCTTTTTTGTTGTTGATGAACTTTTTAGATGTCTGCTTGCAGGTTAGTATTATTAGGTCATGCCCTATAGTATAAAACTGAAGGTTCCACAGCAGCAGCATGAACTTCATGAGGTTTTATGGAGGTGAGGAAGCTGGAGCTTTGTAAAACTCATAGAATTTTCAACATTAAAAGAAGAAGTTCATGATGGCAACCGGTTCTCAAAATTAAGGTGATCAATGCATTTATATATCTCACATTTTGTTGATCATTTGTTATTCATCTTCTTATTGGTAGGCAGTGTAAAACATGTTGCAGTATTCAATTTGCACTATGCTTCACTTCATGCACTACGTTGGCGAGCTCTCTTTGTGATGCTATTAAATGTTATTAGATATATATATATATATATATATGGGCCCACATATATTAAGAAGATTTGCATAAATAAAGATCATATTATATTGAAGATATTGAAGATATTAAATTGAAGACTGGAAGATATTGAAGATCATGCAATATATTTTGTACATAGCAAGTCTCATATAAATTAGGAGTAGAATTTATAATATTTTATTTTCTCTTAATTTTTCTTTTATTTCTTTATATTTTATATCTTTGTAAATCAAGTAATGTAATTACATATATATATATATATATATATATATATATATATACGTGAATATAATTCTAAGTCTAACAAAGTTGGAAAGACAAGTAAACAAGAGGTGTGTCCATTTCTATGATGGTATACAAGAGCTAGTGAGTAAAAGATCCATAATCCAAGTAAGTTTCTCCACTTTTTTGTTTAGTCAATTGAAATGGTAACTCCTCCTTCTTCTCCAACCAAAAAACCGGATGATTCTCTTTCGGAAACTCCAATTGAACCCACACCAAAAGTGGCGATTAATGATCCGTATGCGATTCACCATTCGGATAATACTAGTCTTGTTTTGTTCACTCCTCTCTTGAATGGCGAAAATTATGGAATTTGGGCACGTGGAATCACCATGGCTCTTTCCGCCAAAGACAAGATGAATTTTATTAATGGGTCAATTTTGGAACCCGAGGATTCAAACTTGTATGCTAGATGGAAAAGATCTACTAATCTTGTTAAGATGTGGATCACCAACTCAATAGAACCAGATATAAAATCTAGTTTTATGTATGTCGATTCAGCATATCAACTATGGAATGAACTCCATGATCATTTTTACCAATCCAATGCTCCCAAAATTTTTAAGTTGAAACATGCAATTTCCACTCTAAAAATTGAAGGGATGTCTGTATCAATGTTTTTCACAAAGATGAAAGCATTATGGGAGGAGCTGGACGCAACTTCCATGGGCACTACCCCATGTATTTGTGCTGCAGGAAAAGAAATTGCCGAACACCGCAACAGAGATAAGGTGATGGAATTTTTGCAAGGTCTTGATGACAGATTTGCGAATGTAAAAAGTTCTGCTTTGTTGATGGATCCTATTCCATCAATCAATAAGGTTTACAACCTTGTTCGTCAGGAAGAAAAACAGTTACATATTTCTACATCCTCCAATGTTCAAGTTGAGAGTGCAACCCTTTTTAATCAAAGAAGTGAATCAAAGTATTCAAAAGGTCCGGAGAATAAGAAACCTAGACCTTTTTGTTACCATTGTAATATGATTGGTCATTCTCGAGAAAAATGTTGGAAGCTGAATGGTTATCCACCAAATTATGTTCCAAAGTCCAAAGAAAGACAAGGGACAATGCTTGCCACATCAAGGAACGAGAAAGAATCTTCGACACCAAAAGAATCGTTCACAGCTGATGATTATCAAGAGTACATGAAGTTCAAATCTTTTATGGCTTCCAAAGGTGGTGATTCTTCTGTTGTTTCATCAGCAAATCTTGCAGGTAAAATTCTAACTACATCTAATTTTTCTTTTTCATTAGTAGATCTAAATCTAGCAGGTAGAGTTTTGAGCGTATCTAACTCAAGTTGGATAGTTGACAGTGGTGCATCAAATCATTTTTGTTATTTACTATCAATGTTTTCATCTTATAAATCTGCACCTGCAAATCTATCTGTTCAATTGCCTGACGGATCTAGTACCTGTGTGAAACACATAGGGACAATTATATTCTCATCTCTTCTCAAAATAGAAGATGTTTATCACATACCTGATTTTAAATTTAATTTATTATCTATTAGTCAACCCACCAGATCACTTGGTTGTTCTGCGAATTTTTCTTCTAACTTGTGTACATTTCAGGACCATACAAAGAAGATGCAGATTGGTCTGGCTAATCAAGTAGGAGGTCTTTATTATCTCCAACAAAGTTCGATAAATTCAGTTAGAAATAATAAGTCATTTGATTTATGGCATTGGCGTCTAGGGCATCCATCCTTGGAACGTCTAAAATTTTTAAGTAGTAATTTTAATTATATTAATTCCAGCTGCACTCACAAGTGTGAGATTTGTCCTTTAGCAAAACAATCAAGGTTACCTTTTAATAAAAGTAGTATTTCTAGTAAATCTCCTTTTGAGTTAATTCATTGTGATTTATGGGGACCGTTTTCGGTTCCATCTTTAAATGGTGCACGATATTTTATTACCATTGTTGATGATTATACACGTTGCACTTGGGTATTCTTAATGAATTCAAAATCTGAAACAAAAAAATATTTAGATTATTTTTTTAATTTTGTGATAAATCAATATAAGTCAAAAATTGGTACTATCTCGTGCGGATCTGGAAAAATCTATATTCCCCAGATTCAAAAATTTCGTTCCGATAATGGAACCGAATTCCTGACAAAGGGCTTACAACAATGGTTTCTCCAAAATGGAATTTTACATCAAAGGAGTTGTGTATACACTCCACAACAAAATGGTGTTGTAGAACGCAAACACCGTCATCTACTTAATGTAGCAAGATCACTCCGTTTTCAAGCAGGTTTACCATTAGAATTTTGGGGAGAATGTATTATGGTAGCAGGGTATTTGATCAATAAGATGCCCACACCAGTACTCAATTATATATCTCCGCATGAAGTCCTTTTCGGATCACCGCCAAATTATTCACATCTTAGAGTATTTGGTTGTTTATGTTTTGCTCGCAACACAAGCCCTTCTCATAAATTTGATGCTCGAGCAAAACCAGGAATTTTTATTGGGTATCCATACAATCAAAAAGGTTATAAGATCTTTGATTTAGAAACAAAGAAAATCTATACTTCAAGAGATGTCATATTTCATGAACGAACATTTCCATATGGCAATGAGATTTTACCATCGCCAGAATTAAACCAATTCAATGATTCTGACCAGTATTCAGAAGAGTTAGAAAACGGTAATGAATATGAATCAGATAAAAACGCCGCAATTCCTACTTCTCCACGAAATACGACTATTACTCCTTTTAATTCGTCTGGAAATTTACCTTCCTCGTCACAAGGATGCACATATAGCCATGATTCGTCGAACGAAGACACTCAATGTGAAACTCCTCCATCCATGAGTGAGTCACATTCATCTTCAATGACATCTCCTGGACCGTCATTATCACCATTAAATGAATCCCAAATGAATGAGTGAATCTCATCACGTCCCATTAGGGATCGTAATCCTCCAGCATATCTAAAAGATTATATATGCAAAGTGATGGAAACTCCTATTTTAGAGGGTCCAAAGTATCCTCTTAATCATTTCCTTTCTTATACTAAAATGTCTGAACAGCATAAGACATTTCTCACAAAAGTTCTCGTCACTGATGTACCCACTAATTATCTCCAAGCCATCAAAATTCCAGTATGGAAAGATGCGATGTTCAAGGAGGTACAGGCTCATAAACAAAATAATACCTGGACAAAACAATCCTTACCTAAAGAAAAAAAAACGATTGGTTGTAAATGGGTATACAAAATTAAATATAATCCAGATGGCTCGATCGAAAGATATAAAGCCCGATTATTCGCCAAAGGTTATACACAAGTGGAAGGTATCGATTTTCATGAAACCTTTGCACCTGTCGCAAAATTAGTAACTGTAAGAGTTTTACTTTCTTTGGCTGCAATTCGTGGATGGCACTTACATCAACTTGATGTGAATAATGCTTTTCTTCAAGGAGATTTGGAAGAAGAAGTATACATGAAACTTCCACCAGGATTTGAAAGTTCAGATGGCACGCAAGTATGTCGCTTAAATAAATCTATATATGGTTTAAAACAAGCATCCCGACAATGGTTTGCTACATTTTCATGTGCACTTATTAGTGAAGGTTTTCAACAATCTAAATCAGATTATTCACTCTTTACCTATAATCGCAGATCTACGTATATATATGTTTTAGTATATGTAGATGATATTATCATTACAGGTAATGATGAAAACTCTATATCAAAATTCAAAGTGTCTCTAGAAAAGCGGTTTTCGCTTAAAAATTTGGGACGCTTACAGTACTTTCTAGGGATTGAAGTTTCCCGTTCAGATCTAGGTATATTTCTTTGTCAAAGAAAATACATTATTGATCTTTTAAAATACATGGGGCTAACCGCATCCAAAGTAGTTTCTTTTCCCATGGAGCAAAATCTTCGCCTCAAACCTACAGATGGTGAACCATTATCTGACCCTACACCATATCGTAGAATTATTGGTCGACTTTTGTATCTAACTCTTACTCGGCCAGACATCACCTATGTAGTGAATATTTTAAGTCAATTTATGCAAAATCCTAGAACTGCTCATCATGATGCAGCTTTACGTGTTTTGCATTATCTCAAAGGGACTATTGGACATGTAATTCTTTTGTCCGCTAAAAGTTCTCTTCATTTACGGGGTTATACCGATTCAGACTGGGCTGGTTGTCCAACCACTCTTCGCTCAACAACGGGATATTTCACCATGTTGGGAGATAGTCCTATTTCATGGAAATCTAAGAAACAACCAACTGTTTCTCGATCTTCCGCCGAAGCCGAATATAGGGCAATGGCCAATTTAACTGCTGAATTACAGTGGTTAAAGTATCTTTTCCGAGACCTTCATATTCCTACTTCAGAACCTTTCACACTTTACTGTGATAGTCAAGCAGCAATTCATATAGCTGAAAATCCTGTCTTCCATGAACGAACCAAACATATCGAAATCGATTGTCATTTCGTTCGTGAGAAGATTCAAAGTAACCTCATTACTCCACGTTATATAAAATCAGCCGATCAAATCGCTGATATTTTTACCAAACCTCTAGGTGCCGAATTATATACTCGATTAACTAGCAAGTTGGGAGTTCTCGATATTTCTCCTCCACCTCCAACTTGAGGGGGGGTATTAAATGTTATTAGATATATATATATATATGGGCCCACATATATTAAGAAGATTTGCATAAATAAAGATCATATTATATTGAAGATATTGAAGATATTAAATTGAAGACTGGAAGATATTGAAGATCATGCAATATATTTTGTACATAGCAAGTCTCATATAAATTAGGAGTAGAATTTATAATATTTTATTTTCTCTTAATTTTTCTTTTATTTCTTTATATTTTATATCTTTGTAAATCAAGTAATGTAATTACATATATATATATATATATATATATATATATATATATATATATATATATATGTGAATATAATTCTAAGTCTAACCAAGTTGGAAAGACAAGTAAACAAGAGGTGTGTCCATTTCTATGAGATGCAGTCGATAAAAGAATAAGCACTTTAATTTTTGCACTAAAAACACTTGATGTATGATGTTGATAAATGATGCTTAGATTCTTCCCATCCCTTCTGCATTTAAGTTGCACATACACACAAACATCCAGTGCTAATTAACATACTTTTAAATTTTGGACTGATTTGTTGAATTAACTTCTCTTACGGAAACGAGGATTAACCTGTTGAGGATGTTATGGTAAGTGGATGAATTAAAAATCTCATTGACACCCACCATGTGTAATCAGCAAAAATAAATAAATTGAATAACCCCAAGGAACATAATGTTGATGAAGTTAGGGATGGGAATGACAAGGGGATGGAATTGAAAAGATTTGAGGGTATCAAAGTTTGATTCTGTCTTGGATTCAATCCCTGTGATTGTGTTGTTGTTGATTCGGTAAAATTAGAATTTAATTTCTTTATTTAATTGTTTTTGCTCTTCGCTAAATATGATTCGTGTAGTGAATGGTGTGTGTACTCAACATGAATTGTAGGTTTCCAAAACTACCTATTCAATAAATGTTGATGAATTCATTTTTGTGACTTACAATTCTTCTCATCTTGTCTATTTTCTAGGTTTTGAATTATGGAGGGTTCTAACAAGATTCATGATATTGTTGCAGGTTTAGGCATAAACAAGGGATCATTCCACATATAATGACGGGATCCTAAGCTTTTTCAAAGTTTCTCTAATGACGGGATATTGGAATCTTTAGATGCAAAACAAGGAATGTATTGATTTTGAGAACAGTTCCTCCCTGATTTTATATTAAGATCCAATTCTCCAGGAAAATGGGTATCCATACAATCAAACGTGGTTTTGATGATCAAGGTTTCAATTACACGCGGCTTTGATAATTAGATTTTACTTACATGTGGTTTTGAGTCTTTTGACAATTACAATTTTCTCAATTATGGATAGGGAAAATTGGGAATTTGTCCCGTTTTCACTAATTGAGTTGGGAATCCGTCCCCAAACGGAAAAAATTAAGAAATCTATCCCATCCATCCAAAAACTCATTTAACGAGTCAATTAGACACACATACGACAACACACGTGCAAATAAAAGACCCAGATGCCCTTATAACATTGTAAACTGATTTCTTCATCACTTTTGAAGATAACACACTTACGTTCTTCAACTGATACAGACGTGGGAGACATATTGGGAAATTGAATCGACGCAGTTATGTACAAATTACCAAAAATGAAATTTTTTGAGTGGGGAAGCATAGTATTATGGTCTGCTGCTTGGTTGTTCCATTAGAATTTCCATTACAAGTTCCTTAAATAATCATCTTTGGTTTCCTAACTGGGTTTGATATAATCAATCAAGCATATACTTCATGTTACAATTAAACGAAATTAAACATTACATCTGCGAAATACAATCAATCACACAGGTGAGTTTGATATACTAACCGATATTTACAATTCATCATCCATATCTCAATTTTGCAAGTAAAGATCCATTTGAAGATTGAAAGAGGAGAAGCAGGAAATCTTGTATTGTTTACGCAGTGATATTCGATCCATATAGGATCAAACTTAGTGCTTCGATCAGTTTATCATCGGAAAACTACTTTGACTGTATACGATTTTTATATACCTTCACTGCATGAATTTCTCCTTTTCTTTTCTTTGTTCAGTCAGTTTCTAATCTTCTCCGTAAACATTTGTTATAAAAATGAGGGTATGTAGGTAAAAATTTTAGAGAGTATGACCAGTCAAAATGAAGTATTGACTATTTAACTGAGTTTTTGGATGGATGGGATAGATTCCTTAATTTTTTCCGTTTGGGGACGGATCTCCAACTCAATTAATGAAAACGGGACATATTTCCAATTTTTCCTTATGGATATTTTACTTATTGTTATGCTTATGTTCCACACGCATACATAATTTAATGGATGTTTCTGATTTCATGTGTGAGCAAGTTCCGAAAGAAAAGATAAGGAACAAGCTCACAAGTAATGCTAAGTTTCTCAGATTGCAACACAAAGGAAGAAAACCACATGTACAACTTATCTGCAACACCGGATAACATTCAATTAAAAAAAAAGGAATCTCTTGGTATGGCATATTCTTTGTGGCTTAGATTTGACAAATTGTAATGACATACCTTAAAGTCATGTTACATTCTTGGTCTTTTACTACAGGTAAGTAACAACTTCCCTTTGGATGACAGTGGGTCCAGAAGAAGATGGAATACACACGGGTGATACTCTACACAGTACATAGAGGTAGACATGGTTGTTAACCAGATCGATTTAGTGTTTGTACGTCTAATTTATCTACACTGCTTTTGGAAGCAATAATATTAGATTTATAATAACTAACCCGATATCAGTTAAAAACATGAACCATTTATCTTTTTGTTGGGGAATGAGTAGGTTGTCGTTAATACTGTGGTACGATTATAAGTAGTGTTTCAAGAAAAGGAAATGATTTGAATCTTCAGTTCTTCAGATGACGCTTGGAATAAAAAAGCTTGCTCAGTTCTCGAAAAAGATACACAACCAGCAGAAGGTCTCTCACGAACGCAAAAATCTCCTTGGAAGAAAATGATTGGTGAGACTTCTAACATGGCATTCAATACCACACATATATGAACCGAGTCTAACTAATTATTTTTGTTTTCATTCTTATATACCAAAGTATTCACTAAGAAAAACACATATCTTTTCCGGGTTTGATAATCTTGCACCTATCATCCAAATGGTGTGAAATGTAAGGGAAAGGGAAAGATACGGTGTATAAATCATAACTTTGAGTTTGTTGAACATGGAGAATCAACCAACCCAAATCTTAGTAGTTACTTGGATCCACTACCAACTAGCCCCACCATCTGATTACAAGACTCTGAACCTTTTACCTCATTCTAGGCTAGAAATAACAAGTTTTTGGTTTGATTATTTCAGGTACAGACCAACAGGGCGATGGAATGAGTAACACCATTCCATAATCAAGGATGGAGACAAATTTTTGTTGGGTTTAGCTCTTAACTCTATGAAGGTAATGCTTCACTTAGCTGCACAACCTTAGCTAGATAATTCACGGATGTGTAAATTGGATTATTTAGACATATGTATTAGAAAATTTGATGGTTTATTCAATCTCCTCAGACAAAAGGCTAAGAGATAAGGAATTGAACACATAGAACGAGATGGTATTGTTAAATGGGGAGGCGTGGGTGAACAGAATAGGGGTTATTAGTAATACCAATTTGTTTTGTACACGGAACCTTATGATTTTTACCATAAAACGAATAACAAATCTCTTTTATTCAGTCTCCCGCAACTTTTAATCTTCTTCGATACGCCCTGCTTTTCTCTATCCTTTTCTTTTAAGTCGAGTACTTTAAGTACCTTCCGAACTTCCTAATTTCAAATCACAAGTTAAACTCAAATTTTTTAAAACTTGCTCTGTGTAGATTGTTCCAATAGTTGGTGTTAGAATCTCAGCAGACGACATGGCTGATTGTAAACCTAGAATGTAAACTAATGCACTCACAAATGAGGTAAGAACATTGCTTTCAGGTGAAAAATTCTACATTGTCAGCTTGGAAATCGATGAATGATGAAAACTATTATTTAGAGGATATAAGACTCTAGAAGTTAAGGGTATACTCATTTGATGTTCACATGCAACAACTGAACTTGATTTAACCTTTCATGATGGTCTATTGTAGGAGGAAAGACAAGGGGCTTTGATGCGATTGTCGCTGCTGCGCAGTGGTTAATTTCCTAGAGACGTTCTTGCATTTGTCCACGGAGAAACACTCCAAGATGACAGGGTCAATAGACGAGCATCTCCGGATATTCAAGGTCCCAGTTCTCTTTCACGCTAATACCTGTAAGTTTCAAGGGGGAGAAAAATCAATAATTACTGCCCATCAATATAAAATGTCGGTGCAAGCAGATCACTCTTTCATCATGAAAAATGAATTTATGTAGGCTTTCGTCTTCAATTATATTATCTATACATGTATATGATTGTGCACATGATATAATTGCTCAATTTCAAAATTTCCAGAATTGCATTGAATCATTACCAGATTGATTGTGCACATGATATAATTGCTCAATTTCAAAATTTCCAGAATTGCATTGAATCATTACCAGATGTAGCTTTTTAGGTTTTTTTTTTGTTTTGTTTCAGTTCTCTCTTATTTTGATTCTTATTGTTAATGGAACAATATAATGACCGGTTCGGCGATGACTGAACTGGGACTAAAAAGTCACGAGTATGCACAGCTTGGCGATCATTCCTCCGTACTGAGGGTATTCTGCGATCTTAATTTTATGATTTTTTAAAAATTTATATTGGTTTAGTACTAAGAGATTGTTGTGGTAATTATTTGCAGGAAAAACTGTCAGCTGGGTAAATTGCTAGACTAAAGTTTCTGATAACAATGTAACATATCTCAAGCATTCCCCGAAAGTAAGCATAAGATTTATTTCTCATGTATTTACCTAATCACATAGTTAAGGCTCTCTCTTTGTGCCCCACTCAGTCTTACCTTAATTTTTGGACATCCCTTGATATATTTGCTGACATATCTTATTAGGGCGATAATGAATCAAGATGATCAATGGAAATAATAACGTCATAACCTTGATATAGTCATTATAGGATTTTTTGGCACTTGATGGAAACATTTTGTTGGATCAAAGGGATTTTGTCCATAGCATTGAATCAACGTTGTGGGAATTATGGATAATATTCTATGAATTGTTACTCCTTGGATTATGGTGTGGTCTTCCTGCTAATTTTGGTAATTTGTTTTGCAGATGTGAGGTGTAAACTACATCGTCTAAAGCTAATTTGGTGGTAATTTTCTATTAATTGTATAGTACTGATTGAACACCATCATCTACCTATATAAAGGTAACCATCCATTCACAAATGCTAAATGCATGTTCCTCTTTGGGTGGTAGAACCACTGCGTTAGTCAAGGACCAGTGGTTGAACAAGGATCAAAAAGAATAGCTTCGTGAAGTGGTGAAGGGTGGGTTTTACTAATCTTAATATAAGTATATAATAATCAGTATTACGTTTGCGTTTTTAGAGTTTACTCCCCTCTGGATTGTGACAGTCTGGCCTGAGGTGATGTTAGGTTTGCCGACAGGTTAATGTAAATAGGTAAAATCAGTCAAGATCATGAGCATTTGTTTGGGAAAGTGTATATACCTAGGTTTAGACTTATATTCTTTGCCGCAATTCCTTTGGACAACAGCAGAATAACAAAATTAAAGTGGTATAAAGCGCAGTTTCAACACCACCAAGGACAGGGTAACTGCTGGGGCAGAATGCGGTCAGAACCAATAAATCTCACCTGAGTTGAGGCACACTGACACCAAACCTGTGTACATCAGATACATTTGTATGCTAATTGAAAAAAGACTTGCAGTACCGAGTCTATATACATCTGCGTACAACCAATGCAAGAATATTGTCAGCTCAATGCATGTCTACTTTCTACACTAAAGATATAGCAAAAATATATTACATTAAACGAATGGTTCATTAATAAAGTATGTACACTAAATTCAAGATTAGTTACATGCATCTTTGTTTGTGGACTGATTAATTGGTGCTCAAGATTTAATAATGGATGGTCTAAATAATATTGGTGTTCCATGAGATAAAGAAAGTGACAGAGATAGACAAAGTGATGCAAATTTATTGTTCAAGACTTATCTTTCTTTCATTATTTTTGAAGAATTCAATTTAAATGCTCCATTAATGGAACCTTGAACTGGATCGATAAAATACTGTTGCATATCCAAAAGAAATCACTCTTCGAGAAATTGCTTGAATCCCTGAAGGCTTTTAGAGATATATACGAGTCCCCAGTAAAGATTATTTCATGAACATATCTGAGAATCTAATGGTTCAAATGCAGTTATCATTCTATGGTTTAATTTGGATAAAAGATCTTTAAAGAGCAAGGATACGAAGGGCTTTTCAATAGATGGGAAACTTCAACATATGAGTGAGGAGCATTGGTACTCGACGAAGGAAAAAATCTGATAAACAATCGCTGACTATTCGGGTGACACATAATTAACAAAGATGTTTTTGAGGTAGTTCAGGATACTGTATCAATATATAATAAATTTTATTCTCATTCAACACATGATATTCTAAGAAGGTTAGTCCTTCCTAGGAGAATGCGAAAGTTATCATGCGTTATAAACAAATTCAAGATGAAAGATGCTGCAACCTACCAGCGACCGAAGAAATTTTGGTAATTATATTAGAAGAAAGTTCTCAGGTACCTAGCCGAAGGAATATTATATTCCAAATTAAGGAAGAAAAGGGTTGTTTTCCAAATTTTGGGTGACATCCTACACACTTGCCCTTAAACTACATGATGTTTCCATATTGTGAGATGAGCTGGAAACCTGGCATGAAAAACATGGATCCTGCTATAGATAAACCACCATTGACTCTCAAATAGTCTTATAATTTTGTTTTTCTAGCTGATCGGCGAGTGTTCTACCATCATAAGAGCAAAAGAACTTTTTAAAGAGTTATTAGTGAATGCTTTGGAATCAACCGAACGGAATCATCTATACTATCTCAAGAAAATACAAGATACGATGCACGCCAATCGTCACGTTGGTGTAAATAAATTGGCATACGATGGGATGAAGCCTAACAAAAGAGGTAAAACCTATCGTGACTTCGACGTTTATTGGTAGTCCCAGCCATATGATTGAGATATATTAAGATTAATGGATATCACACATTTTAATCATCACTTACACATCTTCCGTATAATGACTATGATTCCCAGTTGGGTGGAGATCAAAGACAAGCTCCGACAACATCAATATGCTTATCATCGTTATATGCACGCTCTTTTGTTTTTGAATGGTCCCGAAAAAGTGTTTGGATAACTGATTGCACACGGGTTCAAGATTAAATTTCATAAATGCGCGTTTCCTCATATGCACTTTGTTTTTGAATGGTCCCGAAAAAGATTGAACTATGGATCAAGTTGAACATTTTGATTGTGAAGAATTTCCATATGAAAAAACTGACTCAATTTTGATTAAGCTGTTAGGAAATGTGTGGTACATGGTCCATCTGATAAGTATTTTGTGTGCATGAAAAATGGAAAATGTTGTAGAGCTAGCTTATCCTAAGAAACGTGTTGACAGTACAAGCATGGATGAATATGGATATCCTATTTATTGTCGACGTAATGAAAGAAGGGAGGTAATTGTTCGTAATGGATACATGTCATGATAACGTAGTATCATTTGTCAGTGAATGTTATGGGGAACAATTATACATGATGTAAAATATATTGCACCACCCGAGGCTATGTGGTGTTTATATGGTCATCCATCACATGAAGAAAAACCCAAAGTATCGTTGTTGGATTGTCTAATAAGTTAGTACGGTAACAAAAGACTATAATCAAGTCAACATTTATAGTGTACCCAAAATATTAATCCTACTAATTCCAAATCTTACACTTATAAATAACTTCCGCAACACTTTGTATCCGAAAAAATAAAAATGATGAAAAAGAAGACAACAGGGTTTTACGATTTCAAGAACGTACTTTTCCATCCATAATTCCGGTGAGTTGTACTACTTGCGCCTACTACTGATTATTCTAGAAGGTGCACATTCATATGACTTTCTAAAGACATTTAATGATGGGCTCATAGTGATACTTCACGCTACTTTTAAAGAAGTGCGCATTGCATTTTGAATTCTAGAAGATGATGGGGTTCTAGAATATCAAAGAAGCAAAGATGATGAAAACTGGACTTCAACTGAGAAACCATGGTCAAAGTAATGTGATCAAAGTTCAGATTAAATATATGTGTTGATTACTTATATTTCAAACAACGGGTGAGTACAACATCCGAAGCCAAATGCTGAACAAGTACTTGATTATGGATTGTATCTCTTGGATAAACAACTATATGAATATGGAAAGTCTTTTGATGATTTCAAAGATATTCAAAAACAAATACAAATTCAATAATGTCGATGGTGATAGATACATGTAGAATCATCGGTTGCTCCAACTTGCAGTACAAGATTCTGAAATCAATGAGGATATTATATGATACAGAGATTTGCTCAGTTGTTGGCATCACATGTTTTTACACTATGCATTTTTATAGTATACTTTTGTTATACAAAAAGTACGGATCACATATTCTTACAATCACAACCAATAAATAATGATTTTTTTATAGGGAAAGCCAATTCTTTTGGGGGGAAAACTGACTTTGGTCATAAGCAGTTGATCTTTGGTCAATACGGGGGGAAATGTAAAACTCTATTCATCTTTAGTTTTTTCCCGGTTTTCCAAGATCAGTATTACAAAAGATGAAAAAAATCATCCCAAGTCTTTTGCGCCTTTGATTCTCATGAATTTATTGTAATAAGGGCTATTTTGCGTTTCCTCCCCTCCCAAGATCGTTAATTAGCGTTTCCTCCCCAAAAAGATTAAAATTAGTGTTTCCTCTTATCGTTAGATATTCCGTCCAAGCCTTGGTTAGCTGACTCAGCACCTGTGCACACATGGCATAAACAAAATTTTTTATTAGTAAACTACCCAAAATAACCTCATCCCCAAGATTAAGAAGATTGCTTCATAATTCGTCAACCAAACACGACATTCCTCAACCAACAACACCGGTTCCTCATAATTCGAACTCTACCATTAATCACAATTTCTTTCATCAAACTGACGACAACAAGGTCATCTTCTTGTCTTGATTTCACACAAACCCATAGCAAATACAACCATCGAAGAAAAATCCATTCTTAATCTCACATCCATCGATCACCACAGACTTATCCAATGGTTTGATAGATGCAATATAAATAACCTCCTGCAAATTAAATTCAACCCATCATTAGAAAAACCCATACAGAGAACAAATCTAATCTAATCTGGAAAAACCATTAACATATTGGAATAATGAATCCTAAACAGAGTAGAATCCAGATAATAAAACAAATGAACCCATTATAGAAAATTGAGAACCCATATTGAGAAACAAACCTGAAATATGATTAGAGATTCCAATTCGGATAGAGACCCAGAAAATGGAAACTCTGAAAATAGAGAAAGGCAATAAAGTCGTGGTAATAATGGGAGATTTGTAAAGAAATAACGCAGGCTAAATTTGACTGAGGACTGGAATTGAATATACGCTGGATTTGGATTTGGCAGTAAGATGAGATTTAGGGTTTGAGTCGAATTTGGGGATTATTGTTAGAAACTTCAATTGGGTTCGATTGAGAAGGTTGATGAAGCTATGATGATATGGAGACATGGGATATGTTTGATTTAGTAGACAGATGTAGTCGTGAACAAGGAAGTGAAAATGGGTTGTTAATTGTGGCTGCCTACTGATTTTGGAACAGAACTTAAGGGTTTTCGAGATGATTTGGGGGTGTTTACAACAACAGATGATGTTTGATTGGTGCTAATTCTATGTAATTTGGGTTTGGTGATGATTTAAGGTGTCTGTATGTTGTTTCCGAGCATATGAGAGATGATGAAATGATTTTACAGGTTTTTGAAGATTAGCAGCGATAGGAAAAATTGGGGATGGTGTTGTTGATGTTAAATCACCGCCAATCATCATTTCACTTTATTTACAACCGTTAGATTAAATTAGTATGGGAGGGTATTTTGGGTACTTCAAGTTACATGTGTACAATTTATGCCACGCGTACACAGACGATGACTCATCTAACTGCGCACTGGACGGAATACCTAACGACAGGAGGAAGCACTAATTTTAATCTTTTTGGGGAGGAAACACTAATTAGCGATCTTGGGAGGGAAGGAAACACAAAATAGCCCTTGTAATAAGTTTAAATTGATCTAATACTTAAAGATTACCTTTAGTTTTCCTCTAAATCATCGAAAAAAGAAACCCCAATTTCACGAGACTCACCATTGAGACGATAAACATTGGAAAAAAAAGAAGTCATAAGATTTGATATTGCGTATTGGTTGATGTAAGTAAATTGATTAGAACTTCAATCGTTTGCCACCGTCCATTGTAGAAGTAACAAATTAAGATGGTTATGTTGCTCCCGTACATGAACGAAACATCAAAAATGGTTTTGAAAGTTTAACAGTGTTCTTCGAGTAACAAAATTTTAATTAAATATCGACCGGGTTTATCTACAGAAACAGATTTTAGAATTTAGGTTAATGGTGATGCTATACAATTTTATCGGTAGTCTGGAATGTATGGGAAGTTACAAAAGATAGGAGACGACACTGTATTTTATCTATTTTTCACCCCTCATTGACTCAGGATTAAATTACTCCGACTAAAGTCGGCTTTCCTTCATAATTTTTGGCTTTCCCTATAACAATAATCTAAATAATTGTATATAAATAATTTCCGAGTCAACATGCACCTTTAGTATACAAGAATAAGATACTCGCGATTTTTTTGAAAAATCTATTCAACTCCCTCTTTTCCATCTCCCTATTCACCTCCCTCCGATCTATTTTGCAGACGTAGGGTTTAGATTGGAGGGAGGTGAATATGGAGGTTGAAAAGAGGGAGTTGAATAGCGCTGCCGCTATTATATATTTATTGATTTTAATTGAATAAATCCACATCAAGAAAATACATACATACGTCATTTTTATATGACGTATTCACCTTCGTAGATCCATGTCGTATTTTTCGTCTGAAAAGAAAGGATACATTCATGTCTCTCAAAAATTTATATTTTTCGGAATAGTTTATAACAACACTCAAGGCACATTTTTTTTTGTTTAAAGTCATTATAGTAACATTCAATAGTCAAGAAAAGTTTGTGCAAAGCTAAGGAGTAATGTGGTAGAGCTGTATTTAGCAAGTGAAATCCTTAGTTCAAGTCTTTGAGACGTTATCAAGGTACAAGTATTGTTATTTATACTTCGGTCTCTGTTTTTTCGGTCATCTCGGGCATAAAGTGAACAACATCGTTATAAATTCAATAAGAAAACGACATTCAATAAGAAAAATTACAGACTCCAAGCAATAATGGTCAAATCAAATCATATCATCCACTTCGTCGAAGACATAACAGCCTCAACATCTCTATAATAAAGCTTCAGGGTGGAAAATATTCATTTTCGAAAGATCCGTGGTTTTTCTGAGCAATATTCAAATTAAAAATACTATCTAAACAAAAGTAGTTTAACAATGTCTCCAAGGACGATTTCCAAGCGAATAACCGCTACTCGCTAAATAACCTTGGTCATTTCCGATTCCAAGCTGAATTCGAGTCTGAACGATTAAAGAAGTCTCCAAGGCCGATTTTTGGCGATTTTTTAGCCAATTCCAAGCCAAGTTTTTTTCCTAATGTTTAATGTATGTTATGTTCAAATTATATATAATTTTAATTGTATTGGTGTTGCTAAATCAATAAACAAGTCATGTTAGTAGCAATATATGATCAGCAGGACTCTAAGCCTCTAAAAAATTCATCCGAGTATCAAGCCGAGTTTAGGCGAGTTCCAAGTCCGAACTGATTGATCCAAGCTCCCCGACCGAGTAGTACCCTTGAGCGAGTTAAAATACTTTGATCCAACCACTAGATTGATATTTTTTTTCAAAATACACTTTTGATGGAACTGTGTGACTGAATATTGATTGATTCTATTAATGCCGATGTTATTAGGTGGTTACCTATGTTATAGAAGTATGACTACCTTGAAATGATATAAGTTATTTATATCCTGCAAAAAAAATAAAGTATATAGTCTTTATTTTGTAATTTACTAAGTTGTACGTTTTTTAAAATATTTGAATACATTAACTAAGTATAGTCTTTTTTAATTGTTAAGACTAGAAGGGGTTCACCTATTCATTCCCCGACATTTCTTCCTTGTTGTATATACAAGATCTCCAACAACCCATATAGGCAGGCCATCTTGAATTTAATTATTATTATTTTTTTATTTAGTTGATCATTGGTCTGCTGAAATTCATTGATCTAATGAATTTTAGTTATCTTTGAAGGCCATGTTTGATTCTACCGCAAGCATATTGAGAAGGGCACAACCATGCTAGGACTTTTGTCCCAAAGATTCATCTAGCTACCAGGTTCTCAAGGAACTCTTGCTAATTAGTTACTAGAACTTTCGTTTTATCTCATTCAGGTCCTAAAAAAGAAATTTTCAAACATGAATTTGGAACGAAAAAGTGAATGAAAGATTATGCAAAAAATAACAAAACAAGAGTATGGGCTACAATTTAATTAAACAATATAAAAAAATGAAAAAAGTTTCGAATGGTTTTACATTTTATAAGTTTTTGATGTTGCATGATTTTGATTAGGCTAAGAGCAACGAGAAGTATCATCACAACATTGACATCTTATTATTACATGACAACAAGATACTTGAGGCTTATTTGAACAATGAAAATCACATTGAATATGGGGAAGATAACCGCGATTTAACAATCAAAGAAATTTGAGAAGAACATGATTACATTTTTTGGAGGCCGAGTCATAGAAACAGTGTTTAAAAAACGAGCATGCATCGGTCTTTTTCTACAAGGTGGGTTTGAACAAAAAGTTTACAAAGACATGATCCATGAAAATATGGATAAGTTAAAATCAAACCAGTAACACATGCTACGACGATTCAAAACAATGTTTAGAAACGATATACAATTCCCGTTGAAAATATTTGGACTCGAAAAAGAATACAACTGTACAAGAATAATTGAAATGCCTAAAGAGAGAAGCTTGAAGTTCATGGATGGGTCAAAAACATATTCATTCACTTTTTTGGAGTAGTTTTTAATGGATCTAAATTCTTTTACTATTTTAGCTAATTTACATTCTTGGATGTTATGACTTCAGTTTATACTCCATTGTATCATATTCATGGTGCACCAGTTTTTGGCCGTGTCAAAGACATTAACAACTACCTGAACAACTTTAATAGCTTTTGTATTATTCACCTAATTATTTACCTTATTATTGTTGTGGTAATTTAAGTTCTTATCCATATCAGGTTGTGTTCTCTTCGGAATAGATCTCTTGGAATGCTTTATTAAAATTTATAATTTTTTGCTTAAAAAAAAAAACTCTTCTAGAAAATTTACTAAAACAAATACTGGAATTGTTTATTTGTTCATTTAAAGTAAATAATTCAATTTTTGTTCAAACCACGGTTCAACTTAATTTGGTTAGATAAAAACGCTCAACATCATCCACTTAAAGTCACATGATACTTTGACTTCCATCTTTGACAGGTGATGTTCACGTTTAACCATTTAGTTATCTGGAATCAATGAACCGACAATATGAAGGAAAAATTTTAAGAAATCATCAACGGTGATACCTAGATGACATAAACCAGACAATATCAATGGAAAAACCTGGATAACAGTCATATTATTGATATTTTGAAATATTTTTACGAAACTTATCAAGCTAAAAATTATGAGTCCAACACCGAAGACAACGTGACGCTTGATACTAACCAGAGGTTGATCCGGGACCGATCGTGAGGCCGTTGGAAGGCCGTTGAACAGACTGCGCTACACCTTGAGCGGATCTGTCGTCCTTGTAAACCTCGGTGATACCTAGTTAACTAATGAAATGATCGCGCATGTACAAGCTAGAATGGCGAATAAGGGAGATGAGTCTGGAACCGAAACATTTGCTATTATAGGATTGGTTGCTGACATTTTATTGACAATATGCAGGTGCCTCAACGCTTATGCGAATTAGTGGCCCGACGGAAAAGGTGTATACCAACAATGAAAATACATGATCCATTCATTATTTGAGTACTTAATTACAAAGGTGGTGGCCTGCGACCAAATAAAGACGGCAGCTTAATAAAGTTGGTTTAATCAATTACTACGGCAGCATATAGAGGGAGCTTCTGTTACCTCTTTTTGGAATCTTGATACTGAGAGTCAACTTAAAACACATTCACGGATGAAATACGCTTTCGTAACTTGCATTTTCGTGGAGATGTTTCATCAACTCAACAAGTTTGTCTCTGACCTTCGTTCTCATCTTCTCCAAGCTCTCAAGAAGAAGCGTAAAGTCATGCGATAAGTCAGGCGGAGCTGACTTAGTCAAAATCAAAAAATTTCTTCAATCTTGCTATTGAATCTATTTCTAGTCTAAACTCTTTGATACAAATCCATGTTCTCCTTGTGATTCTATTCAATGTCATATGTTTAATTTACTCTATAGTTAATGTTTTTTAGAAATCTGGTTTTGTTTTTCTGACCTAATTTTTTAGGTTTTCGATTGTTCTTCATCTGTTAGTAGTTTCATACTTTCAATCATGATTTCCGAAATTTTGTTTTGATTGTCATCTCTCTTAGCTATTTGATTTTGCTTATCCTCTGGGTTTTCTCTAATTTCTTCTTTTCTCGTGTTTTTATGCTAGGTCATGAGCTAATGGAGGTGCGGCCTTAGAGTCATCGATTCATCATCATGAGTTATATATTCAACAGTGATTTTTGGTTGTCAGACTTGGCTGTTGTGATTGGACTTGGCTCAAGGATTCGGGTTCTCTCTCAATCTCTCTGGTTATGATATATGAATACTTGAGTCTGTTTATTTTAAGATTCTTGATAAGATGATTTTGATGAAGATGATTCTGATATTTTATGAGATCCTACTAAATGTAGGGATTAGATGTTATTATTGTAAAGTGTTCCTCTTGAGGGTCTGGTAATTGATTCTTCTTTCGAGGTTATGCTTTGGGCCTCGTATTAGTAGTTCAGGAACAAGATTAGTGTAATGGTGACGAGTTTCTCTGCCCAGAAGCTGTTTTCAATACATTAAAAGTTGTGTTTTGTTATTTAATGGTTATTTTAATTATCATTAGAAGGAATCTTAATTTTAATTCTGTAAGCAAGGGATTTATTTATTCTTAGGAACTTGTTCTCTAGGGTGGCTTTCTAAGAAGCTTTGTTATACTTGGAAAATCATTTCTCTTAAATCTGAGTCATCTGATCTTCTGTGATTGAGGATAAAAAATATTGCTCAGTTACTATCCTGTCATTTATTGCTAGTCTCTTTAAAATTGTGTTGTCAATCCATTACTGCAGGCATGCTATCCAATTTCTCTAAGTCCTCAATTGTTTTTCAGGGAGATGTGATGGATTTCTTGAGTTTTCTCATTCTCTCTCCTTTAATTGTCTTGTCTGAGGATTTATTGCAATGTTGCATGCCCAAACTACCTTACTTAGGCTTTCTTTTGCAGTTATGTATCTATTTATACCACTTCATATTTTCCTTTCACTTTACTGTAATTGTCTTCAGCATTCCTACAAGTTTTAGTGTAGCTAAGTGTTACATTCTAGTCAGTATTTCATTAATGACTTTTCCAGCTGATCAAGTGAGAGTCATTGAGTGTGATGAGGATATAGAGGAATTCCCTTTTATATTTGCTGCTTTGTTGTGTGATGATACCCGTAGTTATCTCAAAAATTCTGTCAAAAATCATCTCAATAGGGATTGGCCAATTGAGTCAAATGATTTTCAACTGGCCAAAGCTTATGTTCAGGGTATGGGAATGCGAAATCTGTTTGTGGTGATGTTCAGAAAGAGTCAGGATAGAGACATTTCCTTCAATGCCAGGACAACCTTGGTGTTTGGCCAGCTTTTCGCTGTTCAACCTTTAGGGTATTTGGATTCGATTTTCGATCTTGTTTGGGGAGTCACTCTTATGCCTGTGCAGATTCCTACTCACTCTGATCTTGTCAATGCTGGTAAGGTTCGTGAGGTTTTTGATCAGCTTGGAAAATTCGTGGCAGCAGTCTCCCCAGCTGGTAACTGGTTTGAAGCCAAGATGATGGTCCCATTGAGAACACCTCTTACTAGGAAAGTGGTCTTTAATACTAAAAGAGACCCTACTACATGACAACCTTTTACCCTAAGTTGACGTTTAGATCTTGTAAAAAATGCTTTGTTTTGTATCATAATGAGGAAAGATGCAGGGATCTCAGTCAAGGATCTTTGTTAGAGCTTTTCCTTCGCCTTCTCGTCGTGCTTCTCATGTTTCTGTCATCAAAGTGATGTCTCAGACTGAGACTGGTGAAGGCTCCAAGTATGGTGGTTCGTCATATGGCTCGGCTTTCATGGACCACTCGAAGCCTTCTGGATTCTCGGTTTGTCTTCAGCCATCTGGGAGTATTGGTAACAAAGCTTCAACTTTCTCCCCTCTTGCTCTCTCTAATGCATTGCCTGCTGTATCTGCTTTGACTATTAGAGAGTTGTCGAACTCTCATCCTTGTCCTGTGACCCGTTTGGCTTCTTCGACTCCTTCTGTGACTGCTAAGACTACTTCAGCTTTTGTGTCCCCTTTTGATAACTTTTCCATTGGCAGCAATGAGAATGTTCATGACAGGAAGGGGAAAAGACCTAGGACTATTTTTGAATCAGTATACCTAGAGGCTAGTAATCACTCTCCCCCTTCAGATGGAATGCAGTCACCTTTCGGTCCCTCGCTCTCTTCAGCTCCTCCATTCTCGCCATCTGCTTATGCTTCTTTCAACTTAGAGAGTGTTGGTTTATCTGCTAGCCTAAGTTCCTCTGTGAGCAATGTTTTATGGGCCACGTCTTCCTCATCAATCTCGCATTCTGTGGTGACGACTTCTAGCTTCTCCTGTAACACTGTTGCTGAAGTGAACTTCACCGCTGGTGTATCTCTGCCTCATCCCTTTGAGCAAGAACTGAGTGCTCCTCCTCGTTTTGATGAAACCAAGGACTGCATTATTTTGGAACCATATCCTCTTGCCACTCTGCCATAGGAACCGGTAATCATTGATAAAGAGTTCGAAAACGAGGTTGACCTCATGATGATGGATGATGATTCTCTGGCTGATGATACCTCCTTAGCTCATGACCTTGTAAGTCACTCTTGCTTTTCTTTAAATTTCTCCTCTTTTTAGTTGTATGTCATTTTCCTATACTGCTTGTTCTCCGTCTTTCTAGATGCTGCTGCTTGCTTCTTTTTTTATCTTGCTTCGATCTTGTTTAAGTTATTGTTGTGATCAAAGATGAAGTTTTTATGTTGGAATATGAATGGCTGCTGCTCTGACAAAAAATGGAGACACTTATTTAGTTTAGTTAGAAAGTATAAACTAGATGTTGTTTGCCTGCTTGAAACTATGGTTGATACAGACACTGTTAAAAAATACACTCATCACCTGCCGTTTGATGCTTGGTCTTTCCTTCCGTCGGTTGGTAAATCGGGGGTCTTGCTTTTGGTTACTTTTTTAAGTCGAATATAGAAGTTCTAGGTTCCTCCCTTAATATGATTCATATTCTATGTGACATCACTCCTGCAATCAAAAATTGTGTTATTTCCTTTATTTATGGGTCCTTATCAGTGTGTGGTAAAAAGAATCAATGGAACTTTTTAAATGACATGCTAGAAAATAACAATAACCCCTGGTTGCTAGTTGACGACTTTAATTTCATATTGCATAGTTCTGAAAAACAAGGTGGTAATGCTGATGCTTCATTTCCCCCGAATTTTTGTTAGAGAAAGTTTACTTAAGATGAATATGAATGAAATTTTTTCATATGGCAACCCGTTTACTTGGTGCAATAGAAGATATAAGAACCCAGCTGAATTAATTTTTGAAAAGTTGGATCGTAATTTTATGAATGATAAATGGCTTTCGGTTCTTCCTCAAAATAGGGTCACAAATCTAGGTAGGATTTATTCTGATCACAACCCCTTATTGGTGAAATGCTTCCACTATGAGAGGAATGTTAATATCCCGTACAATTTTTTTAAATGTTGGCAACTTAACCCTGATTTTAAAGAAGTTCTGGCTGATTCTTGGTCTCATGGTGTCAAAGGCTCTCCTTCCTTTGTTGTTGCAAATAAGCTTAGTCATGTGAAAAATGTTTTAATCAAATGGAATGTTAACTCCTTTGGTCACATCAAAACTACAATAGGAAAGTTAAATGCTGAAATAGAAAATTGCAAGCTTTGCCATATTCTCCTCAGATTGGTGGTTATATCTTGAACTATTCAAATCAGCTTGATTACTGGTATGAAATTGAACATTGCTTTTATAAACAAAAGTCTAGAATTAATTACTTCATGCATTATGATAAAAATACTAGCTTCTTTCATAAAACTGTTAGACTGAGGAACATGTACAATACCATTCATACAATTAGAGATCATCAAGGGAACTGGATTGATAATAAAGACCAGGTAGTCGACTTGCTTTCTAGACATTTTAAGAAGATTTATACTTCTTCCAACCCTAGTGTCCAGGAAATTCATGATTCCTTAAGGTTTGTCACTCCTTTGATTAATGAGGATATGAATGAAAATTTGACTGCTATTCCTTCAGTTCAAGAAATTTGGGACACTGTTAACATGATGGCTCCTTGGAGTTCTCCGGGACCGGATGGTTTTCCTCCTGGGTTCTTCAAGGATAATTGGGATACTGTTAAAGAGGATGTTGTCTCTCATGTGCAAAGTTTTTTTAGGAACAAATTCCTTCTTAAACAACTGAATTTTTCCTACATTAATTTGATCCCCAAGATAAAAAAACCCTGCCTCTCCACACGATTTTAGACCGATTAGTCTAGAAAATTATGTGTATAAGATCATATCTAAGATTTTTACTAATAGGTTGAAACCTCTTCTAGATTCTCTGATCTCTCCCTTCCAATCTGCATTTGTTGCTAATAGGCAGATCCATGACAATATTGTAATCACTCATGAAATTCTGCATTCTTTTAAATCAAAAAAGAAGAAATCGAAGAATTATTATATGGCTATCAAGCTTGATCTGTCTAAATCCTTTGACAGGCTTGAGTGGTCTTTTATCATTGCTGTTTTTAAAAAGTTTGGTTTCTCTGATGATTGTTGCCAGTTAGTCTTTCAGTATATCATCACTGTATCTTATTCTGTTTTGGTCAATGGTTCACCAAGTGAGTCTTTTTTTTCTTCTCGGGGAATACGGCAAGGTGACTGTCTTTCTCCGTATATTTTCATTCTTTGTATGGAGGTTTTATCTCAACTTCTCTCTAAAGATGAGGATGAAAATCTGATTCAGGGTTTTAGATTTAGGAAAAATAGTTCCTCTATTTCTCACCTTTTTTTTGCAGACGATTGCATGCTGTTTTGTAAAGCTTCTGTCACTTATGTGAAAAATATCATAAAGGTTATTAATGTGTTTGCAAAGGCGTTAGGTCAGGCAATTAACTTTGATAAATCTGGGTTTATTACTAGTGGGAATATGCATCATAGACACATCAAGATTTTATCTAAGGCCCTTAACATGAAGTTTCTCAGTAGTTCTGAAAAATACTTAGGCACGCCTTTGTTTATTGGTAAGGATAAAACTAAGTCTTTTAGTTTTCTCATTGATAATTTATATACCAGATTAAATTCTACGAAAAAATCCAATTTGAACATAGCTGGTAGAACTGTGGTTACAAAGCATGTACTTTCTAGTTTGTCTGTTTATCACATGGCATGTTTTACCCTTCCTAAAACAGTTACTAGTAAAATTGATTCGATTCAACGCACTTTTTGGTGGGCTAAAAAGAATCCTAAGCATGCTGCATACTTTCGCTCTTGGGGTGATATAGGGAAATCTAAACTTAATGAAGGTCTGGGTCTTAGGAATTCCTTTGCTACTAATAGGGTTTTCATTTGCAAACTGGGCTGGAGAATTTTGAAGAATCAGGATAGTTTACTTTCTAGATTTCTCAAGGATAAATACTTCCCTAACCAGAATCTTCTAGAGATTGATAAGGTTGTTGATTCCGCTTCGTGGATGTGGAAAGGCATTATTAGGGGTTGAGATTTATAAAGGCTAATTCAGTGGTTAAAATAAATAATGGGGTGCTTACTACCATTTGGAATGCTTCATGGATTCCAGGGATTGTTCTTCCTCACTCCCCCATGAATACTGCTTGTAATGAATTTGTTTATGTGTCTGAACTTATTGACTATAATTATAACTATTGGAATGTACCTCTTTTGAACCTCTTATTCTCCCCAGATGAGGTTATTAGAATTAAGTCTATTAGATTAAATTTGTCGCAGTCGGACTCGCTTATGTGGGCTCATACTAGGAATGGTAAGTTCACCATCAAATCTGCTTACAGAATTTATATGAATGATATTCCTTCTCCTGAAAACTCCACTATTTGGAGGAAAGTCTGGGATATTGATTGTCTGCCGAAAGTTAAGTTTTTTATGTGGAAAATGTTTGCTCATATGCTCTCAGTTAATGCCATTATGCAGCTTTACAATCCTCATGTGAATGTTCTCTGCTCTTTTTGTAATTCTCATGATGAAACTGTGATGCATCTTTTTGTTAACCGCCCTGTAGTGTTGCGTATTTGGTTCAGTCTTTCCCTTCAACATTTGATATCTACTGATTTGGATTGGGTTGATGATATTTTCTTATATTGGCATGAATCAAGCCTGGGTGCTTCTCCTTTTAAAGTTGGTTGGCCTAGTGTAGGTGCTATTGTTATGTGGTCTATATGGAAGCTGCGATGTGATGTAGTTTTCAAGAGTGCTTCTCTGTATATGAACAAGATCATTGTTGATATCAAGAGAATGTTAAATTCTTACATTACTCCAAGGATTACTGTTTTGAATCTTGTACACAATGTCAAAATTCCTCAGTCTAAAGTGGAGAACTTTATGTTTGTAGATGGCTCTTTCAAGGATTTTAATTTTGGAATTTGTGTTATTTGGTGTGATACTGCAGGGAATGTAAGAAAGGTGTGCTAGGAATTTGGGTTGATTCAAGATGCAGTGGGAGCTGAAGCCGCTTCTCTTAGTTTTGCCATCTCTTGGGCAGAAGAGATGAATCTTCCCAAAGTGGTGTATGTTAGTGATTGTCTCCAACTGGTGCATTTTGTGAATGGATGCAACATCTCTGTGAGCTGGAGAAGCCAAGACCTCTTGGAGCAATGTCAGAGTTCTATTTCTAGTTCTGTTTCCTTTAATGTTATGTATATAAAGCGGTTAAATAACCCCATAGCAGACCGTCTTGCGCGACGGGATAGGAAAAACAATCTTAAGGGTTAATGGTTTTCTCTTCCAAATTTTCTTGATGGTGTGTTCCGGAAGATAAACCTTAGTGTAATTTGTAAATCTCTTATTTCTTAATGAAGGGTGGTGTTTCTTAGCAAAAAAATAATTACAAAGGTGGTCATCTACGTAACATTCCTGATGCCAATACTTAATAGTGTTGAACAGTAATACCGTTAGTTGTCAACTTGAAAATGCTTACTGAAGGTTAGGAAAAGAAGGCCGATATGATAAAGTTATGCGATCTCTGCATTTTCAACTCATATAATAATCCAATTAACCGGGTAAAATATTCGCCCAGGTTGTTTTAGTTTCGACTACAACTATCTGAGATGCTAATACTCTGTGATCTCTACACAAGTAGATACTACGTTTTGACACAACAAGAGAGGCCCGCCTCTACATTTTCAGCATAACTAATAATTCAACTAGCGTAACCCCGTGCAACGCACGGGAAAAAAAATACTAGTTTACACAACAGGAAAGTCAAGCAGCAAAGCTCCAATATAAATAACAGGAAAGAGGGGGAAAAAATAAAAAGAACAAAGAACAAAAATCATCTTTCTAATCCTGGCGAGATTGGAGTATACCCAGAGTAATTGGGGTATACCCAATTTTAAAGGGACTCATTTGAAAGATCTAGGGGGTATTAAAATGGAAAAAGTTACAAAAATACCTTTATGCATTATAATTCTTATTACCCTAATCTGATTTTATATCTTCATCTCATCTTCTTATCTTCTTCTTCTCCTCCTCCACCATACCATACCGGCTTCTCCATCACACCACCATTGAAAACTCGTCGATTAATTCGTCGTAATCATCGATTCGAAAATACCGATTAATCTTCAAACATGGAGCCGCCTCCGAGGGCTAGTCATAAGAAAAGAACAAATAGAAAACCCAATCAATATAACCCTGGAATTGTAAACTTAGTTCAACAAAAAGAGAGTAAAAAATTCGTTGAAGAGGAAGAAACCAACGCCGCTGAAACCGAAGAAATGGCGCGATTGAGAAAGTAAGGGCCTATTTAAACTCACTCCAGTACTTCAATTTTATGTTTGCATGTCAAATTAAGTCAGAAAAATCAAAATTGTAAATCTGCAGTTATTCAGCCGGCAAGGTCTCGGATTCACGACCCTGCCGACTTTTCGTAATTAGGGTTAGTCGACAAGATCTTAGGTTGAATATCACGCCGATTGTTTAATATCTGTAACTGCTTTTTACAGGGTCGGCAAGGTATTCAACCTTAATACCTTGCCGGCGATATATGTTTTTTTACAGTCGTTGGGTTATATTTTTTACCCTGCCGGCGGTGCGTTTTGAAAAATGTTGGTGTCTCCTGATGCCTAAAGTCATAAGGTCGGCATGGTATTTGAATACTACCCTGCCGGATGCATTTTAGCCGGCATTGTATGGTTTATAGACACTGCCGACTAATTGTGTGGAAAATTCTTGTATATACTGTGTTCAATTATGTTATAAGCCGGCACGTTAGTTGTTATCGACCCTGTCGACTATTGTTTAGTCGGAATGGATAACAGTTATCGACCCTGTCGACTATTGTTTAGCCGGCATAGGTTATAGTTGTTGACCCTGCCGACTATTGATTTTTTTTTATTGTTCTTGTTTAGGTTGCAAAAGGGAAAGAAGAAAAATGTTACTCCTCCTTCAAGACCTCCTCGTGTTGGTGACAAACTCTTGACTGCAACACATCGAGGGGCATTAGTTGAGTCGGGAACGCTCAAGATCTGTGAACGGAATGATTCTGAACCACCGGAACCCAGTGATTCAGATGAAACTCCAGATGAAGACCAATCAAATCCATCTTGTATAATAGGTAATGATCATGATGGTGTTGAAAGAACTCCGACTGCTGGAGGAGATGATGAGCATGATGATGATGATCAAGACATGCCACCTGTTGGAGGAGGTAATGGTGATGGTGATAACAATGATGGAGATAAAGATAATGATAGACAAAATGAAATTTTTGAAGAGGAAGAAGAAGAAGGTGGAGAAGAAACAGGTGTTGATCAACAAGCTGAAGCTGCAACTACAACTACAACCGTTAACGGAAGACCGAAGAGGGTTATCACTAAACCAGCTGATTCCCACATGCTTCCTAGTCACTTGAAGGTCACACTGGATCCAGGTCAGCCTCCACTAGGGGCCCCAGAAGATGGTGGACATGTTCTTTTTGGATACAAAGACACATGGGCATGTGAAATCCATAATACTCTTGTAAGTAATCTCAATCAAAATTTGTTTTTATTTAACTATATCTATCTTAAATTTGCTTCAAGTGTTTGTATTTCTTTTAATTTTGTGTTTTTGGTATTTAAGATCACAAGCGTGCCATCCGACTTTTGAGGCGCCAAGCTTCAAACACTATGATGAATAAATGGCCACTTGAATGAGAATGTTCCGAGGTGCAAGTGATTGTCAAGAACTCCGGGTTGTGGCCTGCAGTGGAGAGTTTGATTGTTGAGTATGATAAAGTTACCGTATCTACATTCTGTGAGAGGTTCTACAGAGAGACTGATACAATGTTATTCCCATTCGGTGAGATGTCGGTAACCCCTGATGATGCTTATCAAATTCTAGGCCTCGAGGTTGAGGGAAAAACACTCAGTGATGGCCACGAAGATGACATTTCTTGGGATAATATATTCAAATTGACCAAGATCTTGTTCGTTTTAGATGAGAAGGGGTCGGAGTCTTTGTTTGTAAAGAATGATGGTTATTTAAGCAAGAAGTTAAGTTTGAAGATGTTGAGGAACACATACTCTGAGACCCAGAAAATCTTTGATATGGAAGGAAGTGTATCCATGGTGCAAATCAATGCCACTGCCTCAGCTTATTTGCTATACATCCCGGGAAACTCTATCTTCCCTGACAGTTCTGGAAGCTTGGTCGACGACAAATATCTTCAACTATTGCATCCCTTTCATGAGATGCATATGTATTCTTGGGGTACAGCAATGGTTGCCTTCTTGAATGCAGAGTTGACAAAGGCTTCAAGGGCACTCACTAAGCAAGTTAACGGAAATCCATGTCTCTTCCAAGTAATTCTATTGTCTAAATCATTTATATTTGCAAAATGCTTATAAGATAAGATTCTTACTAAACTTTGTGTTTGCATAGGTTTGGGTATATGAGCACTTCCGTTCTTTGGTGAAAGGAAACCCCCACGTCAAAGTGAACACTAAGCTTGCGAGTCATCTGCCAAGAGGACAAAAATAAAATTTTAGTGGTGCTCAGTATAAGGATATGCCATAACAGCTTATCAACATGCAAGTCGCCTTGGACAAATTGACCGCGGATGAGGTAATATTTGATATGTATCGAGATGATAGAAATAAAGATATAATCGTAAGGAGAGATGATGTTGCATTGTACTACGATCCCTTGTTTTACTCCCATGGATTTACAATATAAGATCCATATTGGGTAATGCGACAAGTGGGTTACGTACGTCCAAGAAGAACCTCATCCCGATGATAAACCTTACTTTAAAGTGGTAAGGGAGGAGTGCAACACGTCCAAAAAAAGTATTGGCGTCCATTAATCTCCAACGCCAGTGATTTCTCATTGGGACGGAATACGTGACCATAAAATCGATACAAGTCTTTTGGACGAGGTGACCGAAGGTCATGAAGCTCATGAGAATTACATGCCGTGGTACTTTGGTTTTGATCGTCCTATTGTGATTAGGGAAGAAAATATTGAACAACCGGGTCGTAAGAGGAAGATTCCACCGAAAGACCCAGCAACAAGTCTTAAGAACTTTGTAAGTATTTTAGAGTTGCTATTATTGTTTTAATATCACATTATCCAATCATTCTATTAATTGTTTGTTATTTAATTGAAAATAGAAGGAGCATTTGAAGACCCTTGTGAAGATGATGTGTTGCGCGAGAGAAAGAGGAGAGCCTTTTTCGATTGAAGAGCAGACTAAGCACATTACTATGTGATGTAGAACATCTTCACTAGTTATTCTAGAATCTTCTTAACTTGAATATCAAGTTAAGCACTTCATGTTTTTAGTCTTTTGTTGTTTCTTCTTTTAGAGTTTATCTATTTTTAGTCTCTAGTTTACGCCTATATATACAGGCTTGTTTTCGTTTCTTAAGAACACATTATTAATATTATCAGAATATCAATTCAATCTCTATTTCAGAGAAACCTATCTTCTATTTTTCTTTCAACTTATTCAAATTATCTTTGTCCCTTCGCATCCCTTTTCTTCCTTCGCATCCCCTACAACCTCTGAGTTGTATTCTTCCTAACAAGTTCTACATTAGTTGGTACCACAGCCTTAGGTTTTAGATTCTTATCTCAAAACCCGATCCTTAAATTCGCTTCCGCAAACACAACCTTATTTTTCTTTTACAGAAAGTTATACTTCTTTTCTTCAATGGGAGATCAAGTTACTAGAGCTGAAGTTACAAAACTTACAGAAAAGTTGGATAACCATGATACAACCCTTACAAATATAACCGATATTCTGCAAGATATACAAAAAAACATAAAGAAGTTGAATATTAGAATAGATTCTGATGGAATAGAAAAGCTTAAAGGAGAAGATAAATCTGAAGGTGAAAAGAAATCTGAGAGTGGAGAAAAATCTGATGCTGAGAATAAATCACAGGAAGAAGGGAAAAATTCTAGATCATGATATGTTTCCAGAGATCATAAGAAACATAATACTCATACTGCAGAAGGAGTTAAAAAAACAAACAATATGAGAGAAATACCAATCAACATCACAAAAAGTCTGCTAACCCTCAATTTAGCAGTAGTGAAGATGAAGCTGAAGATTTTCTAGATAAGAATTAGACTGAAGAAAGACGACTTCGTTCTAATCAAAACTTCTCTGGATCTCTACCTGAATACAAACTAAAAGCTGATATTCCAACTTTCAGTGGCAGGTTCAAAATTGAAGAATTATTAGACTGGTTTTATGAAGTCGAAGCTTTTTTTGAATTCATGGAAGTACCAGACCGTTCAAAGGTAAACCTTGTAGCCTACAAGCTAAAGGGAGGGGCTGCTGCTTGGTGGACTAAACTTTGTGAAGACCGTAGAAACTATGAAAAACCACCAGTACATACATGGAAAAGAATGAGTGATCTTTTAAGAAACAAGTTTCTGCCTAGAGATTACATACAACAATTATTTGTAAAACTGCAGACTTGCCAGCAAGGTGCAAGGTTAGTGTAGGAGTATGTATCCGAGTTTTACAATCTAACTGCTCGTAATGAACTCAATGAAACTGAAGAACAACTTGTAGCTAGATTCATAGAAGGTTTGAATCGAGTGATTCAAGAAGGTATGACCCAGTCTGTTTATACTATGGAAGAAGTTATACATCAAGCTATCAAGATAGAACGTCGTAAATTCCGTTCTCAAAAGTCCTCAACAAGGCAGTATAATCGATTCCAAGGTAATCTCAAACCATATTCTTCAGTTAGTAGTTTTCATAAAAATTTGTATGCTAAGGAGGACAATACACAATATTATTCTAGGCAGCAATACAGTTCACCAAATTTTACTAATTCACAACATCCTTTGCCAAAGAATAATCCACATATCCTTCTTAGTCCGCTTGAAATTCAGTCCGTACAACCGTCACCAGTTTCTTCTCGTCCAAGCTACAACCAAAATTCACGTATTTTAGCTAAGGGCCAAACATCTTTTCCACCTTTAACTAAACCAAAAAACCCTTACGCTAAGTTTGGGGGAGAAAAGTGTAACAAGTGCCAGCTGCATGGGCATACATCTGCTGAATGTCGTAGGGTTCATAGGTTGATTCAAGATGGTCAAGAGGAATTACACAAGTATAATGGTTTTGTTGATGAGTCTACACGCGAACTAGAAAAATCTGAGACTGATGAGAATATAGAAGAACATGAAATTGGTGAAATGATTGGAGATCATTACGTGGGAATGATACGACCGTTGCTGCTTTCTTAACCTTCTTACTCATAGCGTAACAATATTTTTAGAACTAAATGCTCGCTTGGAGGAAAAATAGTTGATTTAATTATCGATAGTGGCAGTATGGATAACTACATTGCAGCTGATGTAGTTAAGAATTTGGGCTTGTCTGTGACTCCACATCCTCAACCTTATTCTGTTGGATGGGTTAATAGTTCTTCATCTCAAAACATAACACATCAATGTCTTGTGAAGTTTTCATTCATTGAATATGAAGATGAAGTATTATGTGACGTTATCAATATGACTGTAGCACATATACTTTTGGGAAGACCATGGAAATATAATATATGTGTTGTTCACAACTGTTTTGAGAACACCTATACTGTTGCGGTACCAACACCTATTCATATTAGTTTACTTATTTAGTTTCTCTATATTAGTTCCCTTGTTTAGTTTAAACTCTATAGTTAGAATTACTTGTTTCACAAGTATACGTAGCTATAAATACAACTCATGAGCTTTGTAAAAGACATAAGAAATTAATACAATAACTCTTCTTCAATCTTCTTCTAATCTTCTTCTCTTCTTAATCTTCTCAGTTCTCTTAATTCTTGTGGCTAACCCCCAATTCAAAGGGTATTTATCCGGGTTCTATACCTATTAAGTTACTTAGTCTTTGTGTTTTGGTATGGAACCCTAACATCTGGTATCAGAGCCAGGTTTCGATTTTACTCAAATTTCGACCCAATTTTTTTTTCTTACAATGTCTTACACTGAAAATCTCAAACTTGTAAACGATGGTCTTACGGGAATTACTGAGAAGCTTGACAAATTAGTTGATACTATTACCAAAAATCGCGAGATTGATGAAGCTGAAGTTAAGAAAGTTCGCATAGAAGATTAGTTAGCCCGTGAAGATGACAGAGCTAATCGTAAACTTGATCTAGCTGAACATGAAAAATCTCTTACATCAAGTTTGACACAAGCTCTGAGCTCGGAACTAAAAAGCTCTTTACTTATTGTGTTTCGTGAATTTTTTCCTCAGCCTATTGCTCATGGTACTGGTCATCAATAAACCCATCAGTTTACTACTAACCCTAATATTGGTGATGGAATTCTTGAAAACCCTATTCATGCTGGAGCTATTAGTTTGAAATTTCCTACTTTTGATGGAGATGACCCTGATGGTTGGATATTTTAGGCTGACCAATACTTCGATTTGCATACTGCTGCTAACCCCATGAAGATTGCAATATCTACTGCACATCCTAAAGGTGATGCATATGCTTGGTATCGTTGGAAGAAGACCACGACTACAGTTACTACATGGGAAGAATTTTGCTCTTTAGTTCGTGCTCGTTTTGATCCTGGGAGATTTGTTGATGCTAGAATGGCATTAAGTACCATTAAACAGAATGTTTCATCGTCAACTCAAAAAGATTCATCTTCAACTAAAAAAAACATTGATATGATTTTCGCTGAAGAAGAAACCAAAACTACTTCTCAAAAGGAAGAAGTAAATCAACAGGCCGACGTGGATTCATATGTTTTGCAAAAGTTTAATGCATCAATTGATGGAGAATTTATTAAATTTACATCACAAAAAGATGAAGAGAATTTTGTTTCTAACAAAGAAGAAAATCCAGTCGACAAGGTTACGGATAATTCAACAGTTAACGGTAAGTCTTCAATTATTGTTAAACCTCATGATTTTATAATTCCAGATATGATTTATTTTCGTTATCTGCTGTCGAGAGTAGTCAAGTTTTTATTCATGAGAAAGCACATATGATCTCTTATATGAACCCTAGCAAGAATCAACTTGTTGAATCAGCTTATGGGTTTTCTTCTAAATCATTATGTACGCCTAAAAATGTGTATGGTTATGGATTTGAAAAAGTTATGTTTATTGGAAATTACAAAGGTAGAGTTCGTGGTCGAATTTTGATGAGCTCAGAGGGTGTGAAAATAGGAAATATGTCCCAAAATCCAGTGCAATCTTGGGAATATGTCCTGAGATTCCAATTTTGGAATATGCCCTAGCCGTCAAAATTTCCGTCCAAAAATGTTAAGTGGTCAATGTATGTACACATGCGAATGACTCGTGCGTAGAAAGGCATCTATACCCATCCATCACATGTGTAAACCACATGCATAGAAACAGACCATTTACTTCATCGTCTTCCCCAGATGTAATTTTTTTCAAGATAGTTCGAGGAAGCCTGAAAATCTCCATACATCAATTTGAAATCGCGCAAAGGAATTTCAATTAGATTATTAGCTCCACCTCCTTTAGAAATAACGAACCCCATAATCAATATCCATCTTATTTTCCATAAAAATCATCCCCAATTTTATATATGAACCCTAATTACATCTGAAAACCCTGACGTTGAAACTGATGAAATCAAACTTATCAAACTAGAATTCCACATTACTACGAAGTACCCATATCGGTTTTTGAAGCAATCGTCATCAATTACAAGAAATTCGCATTCAATAATGGTGGTATAACTTTGATTCAAGAAATTCATACAGTTTAGGGATTGTGAAAGAAAGGTCATCTTTCTTCTTTTATTAACTTTTAGTCTCAGTCACAAATCAATCGTAAGGTCATCGTTCTACTTTAATCTTCCTTATTTCGATCTTGAGCCTCCAACTTCTCACTGCAGATCTGTTCTAATAGCGAACAAAAGACGTGGAGGGGAGAAGCAGCTACTACTTGTGATATCTCAGATGCCGAGATATTGACCAGTCAAGGTCGAGATATTGACTAGTTAACACTCATGGATGTAAAATATGCCGGTTGGGGCATATTACCGACAACTGGAAATGTGAGGCATAATCCCAAGATTACAATGAGTTTTGGGGCATATCAGTGTTGGCGTTTTGATGGATTTAGATTCAAAAAGAATTTATGCAGCAAGAGCTATACGTACTTCACATTTTTCTTGGTGTCCTCTTTTTCTATCTACTGATAGCTGTGAAATTGTTGAGATACGCGATGTGGAGGTAGATTTTCCACCTGATTCAACTCCAGATTCTGTTGGGGGAAGTAAAGAATTAGTTGGTCATTTTGGGTTAATTAACCTAACTTCACAAACTAGTGGCAATAATTTTTGGAACTGTGACGACAACAACAAGTTTAAGCAAGCTTTTAAAGAGTAGTATACCTCATTCTATTCAAAAGAAAACGAAAATCATCTCTTTCGTTTTTGGTTATGGAAAATCGCCACAGGCTCCGTATGATATAGATATGTTTCATCTCAACCGAATAGAAATTGCAGAGAAGAAATTGGTAGTCACTACGAACTACAGTTCTTTCGCAAAATCAGCACAAACTACACTTAGTACGTGGTACAAAAATAGAAGACTGTTCGTAACCTCGGTTTCTCATTTGCATGTAACCAACGTACATGTTTATCAGAACATCATAGTTCTTTTGCCACATGCCGGATTGACTTCTAAAGTGACAAGAACGACACCCTTTCCTTTCACTTTTAAGGGAGATGCTAACAGAAACTTGGATTTCAGCATTACAGTTGCTACATTGGATTATCTGCACTGCGTAATTATGGAAGACAGTCAACTAAGCATAAATGGTGTTGTGACAGGGGTATTATCCGATCATAGACCTCCAAAATTGAGAGATATGGATGTTTCTAAACATAACACTAAGACTGTCACATTTGTGCCTACAGGGAGTAACACTCAAAAGTCTTTCTATACAACAAACTTTGTCACCAATGTACCGAGTAATGCGAGTAATCTGTTAATGCCGTGGAGGTTCAAATTTTTTGGTACATGGATAAGTGTTCATAATGAATCTACAGGCCAGTACAAATGCCATACAGAGCTCAAGAAAATTGCCATCGTGTTACAGAGGATAAAAGATTTTGCAGAACGGAAAACTGACGGCTTGACCAGCTTGGAAGTAATTATTTATCCAGTTTCTCAGAGTGAGTTTGTGAGCAGTACTACTGAAATATTGGAGCAGCAAATGGTGAACCCTTTGGCTATATCTTCCAGTGCAATGCCATCATGGTGCAGTCAACTAATGGCTCAGTATCCCTTCTTATTTAATTTTGGAACAAGGAACAAGTACTTCTTATGGACCACATTTTGTTCTCGACTAGTTCATTCTCATTCGTCGTTAACATCATCCAGTAAAAACACAAGTCCTAGTACGGATGGGCGCTTATATGGGGATAACTTTCCTCCAAAATGGTTTCGAATTCATCGCTCCGACATCCTCAGCTCTGCTGCGCAAGTAACACCTGTAGCGGAATACAAGGAAGAGGTTGGTACATGTCTGGGTCCAACACTAGAATTCTATACCTGGGTCAGCCAATTTCAGCAACTAGGCATGTATCCTAGTGACGGATTCGATCTATTGCAAAGTCTTTTGACCAATATACGTGTCTCATTGGAGTTAAAGAGTTTAGTTAAGAGAACTGCACACTACAATGATGCTTTGATATATGAAGATCAGAGTGACTATGATTTCTCTTACACGATAGTTCATAAAATTGAACTTGAGAAATGTAAGGAGAAGTCACAGTTTAGTAGTTCTCTGTTTTCGAAGTTTGGAAGTAATCAAGCAGCTCTATTCAATTTCGCAATTCCAGCTAAATTTGACAACTATTAAGAGAGGAAAAAAAGTGATTTTTGGTTTCTTCCTACCATCTAGTATTGCCGATGACGGCGAACACCAAGTTTTGTTATCTTCCGTCATAGCCACTATGGAAATTTTTAAGAGCCTGGGAATTGTTAGTGACCATGACGCAAAAGGCGAGAAAGTATTTCTAGAATTTTTAAACTTAGATAATGGGTATAAAATTTTACAAATAGAGAAAATTCTTGGAGAAACTAATTTTGTTAAGGCGCTGGTTGATGAGTGCTAAAAAGTGCATATTTCTATATATTTTTCTTGGCATTTAACTCATCCTTTGTGCATTAATTCTACATTTTATCCCATATTCTGTATTTTCGTTGTTTTCAAGAATAAATACTTTTCTTAATTAATTTTGCATTTTTAGGTACTAAATAAAGCCTGGTTAACTCACGAAGAGCAAAGGAACGACAAAGACTCTCGCTAGGAGGAAGCGAAGAATGATGTTTGCAAGAGCCGGATCAACTAGAAGTGGGCTTGAAGAGGAAGAATTGTTCTTAAAGAAGATATGGGCTTGGCATACCCAAGGCCCAAAACCCTTACCCAAATCCATTTCCATTATCCATACTCATTTCCATGAGAGCCGTCAGATTGGATCCATCTTGTCATCCAACGGTCGCCTCATCATTGTTCATCAAAATCCGAAGCTCCTGTCAAACACCATAGTACCTAACTCCATCTGAAGCCGTCAATTTTGTTGTATCTCATAATCCAACGGTCGCTACATACCTCTCCATCGTAGCCGTTCGATTCAATCTATATGGGATCATCCAACGCTCTTTACTCGATGTTCATCAAAGTTCGCTATCCCCGCTTCACACCCTAGCAACCGAACACCTACACCCCAAACAAACAGACCCTAATCTCATTATCCATCGAGCTCTCTTCTCCCCAAATTCTCTGCAACAGCCATCCCCCAACAGACCTGCAACTTCTTCCACCTTCATCTCGAACACCACCACTACCACCTTCCCCCGACAAACTCAGTATTCCATCACCACCCTTGTCTCTTCCTTTCTCGTCTGTAGCATCGAGTCCTGATGCTACAAACTCGACAGTGAGAGAAGCTAGGGTTCACAGAAGTCTAGGGCTAGGCCAACAGCGCAACAAGAGCTAGAGGAGGAGCAGAAGAACATCAAGAAGCATGAGTCGAAGCCAATTTACACATGGGTATGTCGAATTTGATTTTCCCCAAAAGTTAGGGTTTGCAAATTTAGGGTTTTGTGAAATTAGGGATTTTGTTGTAAACTATAAATAGGAACTGATGTAGGATGTTAAAAGGGTTCTTGGGTCATCCGAGATACCCCCTAATTGGGTTAATCTCATTTTTCAATCCAATGCATATCTTCTTCTTATCCACTGTTAATGTCTGTTGTGTTAGTGTTCACTGTTTTGTTAATGTTTAAGTTTCAAGTATGTTCTGTCATGTGTAGTTAACTTTCTTGTGCTATTTCATTATGTTCTAAATTACTGGTGCTAAAGTTGAGATGAAATTTAATTCCTATTAGGTGGTAAAATATTAGGAAGGAATTCTTGTAGTGATCAGTTGCCTAGGGAAGTGATGAACTTAGTATGTAATATCACCTGTGATTGAGTGTGCCTTAAACAGACACTCAATGCTAGGGGTGATTGAGTAACTTAGCTCATTAACTTTCCACAAATGCATACCCTGGACTAAGGAAGGCATGAACCTCCCCCTTTTTCCATTAGGGACAAGAATATGAACTAGAATTGCTACTATCTAGCTAGGTATAAGATGGATTCAAGACCTTAGTGTTTTACTTCTTTGTCACTGTTTTACTTAGAGAACTCACTGCTCATTGCTCACTGTTATTCATTGCCTTTGCTTCTTTGGCTCACTGCCACTGTCACTTACTGTCACTGCTTAGCTTAGGAAACTTCATAACACCCCAAGTCCCTGTGGAATGACCCTGTTCTTGCACACAAGCTACAACTGACCCTGTGCACTTGCAGGTATAACATGTAGGCTGCTTCATTGTCTTATTTTCACATCTATATAAGCCTACCACTGGTCGAGAAGATCTCTAAGTTGATGCAAATACGTAAGTCTAGTAATGATTGGCAATGTGTGCCACTTTTCCTAGCTATAACAAATCATTTACTTGGAGTGGAGTATCTTAGGCTACTGATCTTTTTAATGATTAGAGCCCTGAGAGTCAGGGTAGCTTGGATCAATTATTTTGACATGTGTACTGACACAATTCCTTTTGGCGGACAAAATATAAGTGTTGTTGAATCAGTTTATACCGACAAGAGATGGTTAGATGACATCATATTCTTTTCACCACCTACTGCTGCACCGTCGGTTGAGACACTCCTAGATGATGCAATTGACGTTAGACGTTACGACAAAATTAGAAGACTTGTTTGGTCGATTTTATCTCAAGACAGAAATGTAGTGAATGAATCAAAGGAGTTATTCAATTTCTTGGACCAGCAGAGGAAAGAGTCAAGGTTGTGCATTCCATGGTATAGCTCAGAAGTTGGGAGATACCCGTACTCATTGTGGCACTTTTTGGCATGATTTTCATGACCACCACTAATGAAGTGACTTTTGTGTTTGATCGTGGTAAGTTTTTAAGAGAATTATATGGAGAATACAAGATAGCCGCATTCGTTGTGCCGTGATGTATTTCCAGAATTTCAGGCTTGAGGACAAGCCATTTTTCGAGAAGGGTGGGATGTTGCGGTACCAACACCTATTCATATTAGTTTACTTATTTAGATTCTCCATATTAGTTCCCTTGTTTAGTTTAAACTCTATAGTTAGCATTACTTGTTTCACAAGTATACGTAATTATAAATACAACTCATGAGCTTTGTAAAAAACATAAGAAATTAATACAAAAACTCTTCTTCAATCTTCTTCCAATCTTCTTCTCTTCTTAATCTTCTCAGTTCTCTTAATTCTTGTGGCTAACTCCCAATTCAAAGGGTATTTATCCGGGTTCTATACCTATTAAGTAGTTAGTCTTTGTGTTTTGGTCTAGATACCTAACATATACCTTTTGCAAAGATGGGAAGAAGAAGATTTTGATTCCCTCCAAATCTGTTGCAGTCTACAAAGAACACAGTGATGGTAAAACCAGTGCGTTAGTAGCTTCTATTGTTAAGTCTCTACATTCTCATAAACTAAGCTCTCATGAAGTCTCTAAGCCAGATGTAATCATTCCAAGAAAGGTGCAACCATTACTTTGTCAGTACAAAGCTTTGTTTCCAGATGAATTGCCAATCTCATTACCTCCATTAAGAGATTTACAACACTAAATCGATTTCATCCCAGGATCTTCTTTACCCAACGTGGCTCATTATCTTTTAAGTCCTACTGAACATGAAATTCTTCAAGGACAGGTGAATGAATTTCTCCAAAAAGGTCTTATCAGGCTAAGTAAGAGCCCTTGTTCAAGTCCAGCGTTTTTAGTAAGCAAAAACGACGGTGGCTGGAGGATGTGCATCGATTGCAGAGCCATTAATAAGATTACTATTCCTTATAGATTTCCTATTCCTAGGCTTGATGACATGATTGATATGTTAGTTGGTGCAAAGGTTTTCACTAAACTTGACTTGAGAAGCGGATATCATCGGATTCGCATCCGTACTGGAGATGAGTGGAAAACAACTTTTAAGACTCGAGGAGGAGTATATGAATGGGTAGTAATGCTTTTTGGATTGTCAAATGCCTCCAGTACCTTCATGCACTTAATGAATCAGGTTCTACAACCATTTTTTGGACATTTTGTTATTTTCTATTTCGACGATATCTTAATTTACAGCCGTAATGAAGATGAACATCTTATATATCTTTAAAAGGTTCTGGAAGTACTTGCTAGTAATATGCTATATGAAAATCTGAAGAAGTGTACATTTCTTTCTAATAAGGTCACCTTCTTAGGTTATGTTATTTCTGATGCTGGTATTGCAGTTGATGAGACAAAAGTGAAGGCAATTAAAGAATGGCCTACACCAACGTGTCTTAAGGATGTTAGAAGTTTCCATGGTCAGGCATCGTTTTATAGACGTTTTATGAAGAACTTTAGCTCAATTGCTGCTGGTCTCACAGATTTCTTAAAGGGAGAAATTTTTTTCTGGACTGAAGAAGCAGACAATAGTTTCAATACTCTTAAAGAAAAATTGTGCACCACACTTGTTATTGATATTCCTGATTTTAACAAGACTTTTGAGATTGATTGTGATGCTTCAGTGATTGTCATTGGTGTTGTTTTATCTCAAGAGGGACATCCAGTTGCATATCATAGTGAGAAGAATTCTGATACAAGAAAGAAATGGTCTACATATGAACTTGAATTAATTTCTTTAGTTCAAGCTTTGAAGCAGTGACATCCTTATCTTGTTCATAAAGAATTTGTAGTCAATACGGATCATCAAGTTTTAAAATATCTTCAAACATCACCAAAGGTGAATAGAATGCATGATAGGTGGCTATCTAATATCAATCAATACACATTTTCTATTCGACATAAAAGTGAGAAACTAAATATAGTAGTTGATGCTTTAAGTAGACGTACTCATCTACTTGTTACTCTTAATAACGAGAGTGTAGCCTTTGATTTTATCAAGGAAGTCTATCCGTTGATGAAGATTTTAAGCTTATTTGGGAAAGATGTGGAACCACAGGTGGTGATACCAATGGTTTCTTAATTCAAGATGGTTTTGTTTTTAAGGATAATCGACTTTGTATTCCTCAAGGTTCTTTGCGTCTCCATTTAATGCAAGAATTACATGGAAGTGGTCTTGGTGGACATTTTGATAAAGATAAGACAATTGCTTTAGTTAAGGAGAGATTTTTCTGGCCTTCTTTGAAGAGGGATGTGCAAAAGTTTGTTCAGAAATGCATGGTCTGCCAGCGTTTGAAAGGTACGATTCAAAACATTGGTCTCTATACTCCTCCCCCAATTCATGAAGCTCCTTGGGTTGATGTTAGTATGGATTTCATATTAGGATTACCTCGTACAGCTAAGGGCCATGATTCTGTTATGGTTGTTGTGGATAGATATTCCAAAATGGCTCATTTTGTTGTATGTAAAAAAACAACAGATGCGTCTAATGTAGCTTACTTATTCTTCAAGGAAGTAGTACGTCTACATGGTGTGCCTAAGACTATAACTTCTAACAGGGATACTAAATTTTTGAGCTACTTCTGGAAATCTCTTTGGATGAGACTTGGGACTAAGTTGCAGTATAGTACTACTGCTTATCCACAAACTGATGGTCAAACAGAGGTTGTTAATCATTCATTTGGGAACTTGATAAGAGCAAAGATAGCTGACAATAAAGAAAAACAATTGGATATTTTACTACCTCACATGGAATTTGCATTGAATACTTCAGTTAATAGATCCACAGGAAAGACTCCATTTGAGATTGTTTATTCAAAAGTACCAAATCATGTACTTGATTTAGTGGTTCTACCAAAGATTTCGAAAGCTAATGTTCAAGCTGATAAGATGTTAGAAAAAGCTGCTCAAATTCATCAAGAAGTGAAGACCAAACTTGAAGTTTCTAATGCCAAATATAAAGAAACAGCAGATCAACACATGAGACTTAAAATTTTTCAAGAGGGAGATTTGGTTATGATTCATCTTCGAAAAGAACGTTTCCCTACAGCTACATACAACAAAACTAAGATGAAGAAATATGGTCCTTTCAAAATTTGAAAAAGATCAGTGATAATGCTTATATAATTGATCTTCCTTCAAACTGGAACATCTCTAACATTTTCAATGTTCAAGAGATTTTTACTTTTCATGGAGACGTTTGAGCAACACTCGAGGACGAGTTCTTTTAAGAGGGAAGGACAGATGTAGAACATCTTCACTAGTTCTTCTAGAATCTTCTTAACTTGAATATCAAGTTAAGCACTTCCTGTTTTTAGTCTTTTGTTATTTCTTCTTTTAGAGTTTATCTATTTTTAGTCTCTAGTTTACGCCTATATATACATGCTTGTTTTCGTTTCTTAAGAACACATTATTAATATTATCAGAATATCAATTCAAATCTCTGTTTCAGAGAAACCTATCTTCCACTTTTATTTCAACTTATCAAGTTATCTTCGTCCCTTCGCATCCCTTTTCTTCCTTCGCATCCCCTACAACCTCTGAGTTGTATTCTTCCTAACAAGTTCTACATTACTATGCTAGCAATGTTGACAATAAAAATGCCACCGAAATGTTCCAGCAAGCTAATGCTGAACTAAAAAGGAAACACAAGCCAAGAGGGAATCACAAGCCAATAGGAATGTTGAACTAAAGAGGGATCGTACCCATGGTGGTGGTAGTGGTCGTGAAAATGCTAAACAGGGCCGTGCTAGTTTATTTCTTTATGTGTTATACAAATGGTTTTTTAAGATTTCTGGGACACATGTTTTCTTATTTTGGACAAATGTTGGATTTCTAGTTGTTGAATGAATGGTTTGTTTAGCTATGTTAAGTTTCAATCATTCCGCAGGCAGGGTCTTGAGTGAATGTTTTGTTAAGTTACAGTGCCGACTAAACTAGGGCCGGCAAGGTTGTGAACTGGCAGACTGCCGGCCCTGACAGTAGAAATGGTGCAGTTACCAGGGTCGGCAAGGTAAGAAAATTAACACCTTGACGACTAACCTTTAGTCGGTAAACTAATGAACAGATACTTTGTCGACTATATGCTGCATAATATGACCTTCTCCTGTGTTACAAAAATCATAAAGTCAGCAGGGTAAGAAATTACGACCCTCCCGAGTAAAGGTTAGTCGGAAATCTAATGAACATATACTTTGCCGACTAAATGCAGCATAATATGGCCTTCTCCTGTGTTACAAAAATCATAAAGTCGGCAGGGTAAGAAAATGACTACCCTTCCGACTAACACTTATTCGGCATTGTATTAAACAAATACCTTTCCGACCATATACCGCATAATATGACCTCCTGTGTTTGAAAATTGTTATCGCTGGCAGGGTAAGAAAATTAAGACCCTGCCGACGGTGTGTTAGTCAGCATATTGGTGAAACAGAAACCAAGTCAGCGAGTTCAAAATTCATTTTTTTGTAAATACAACTGCATTGATTAACTACCATAACAGCCAAATTTGTGCACCATCCTATAAATACACTAGTTCTCCCTAAAAATCAACACACACCTAGTTCCATACATTCTCCAAAGCTCATATCATCATATACTCTTTCTAACTCTCCCAATACCTCTACATACAAAGCAATGAAATCATTTGATTCAAATGAAGACTTATCCATCGCCAAACCATGGTACACGAAAACTCGAGTTAGACATCAGTCCTCCGTAAGGGTAGATTCTGAAACCTTTTGGGCAAGGGTATACAACAAATATAGGCAAGAGTTTGGGAAACCTAATAGAAGAAGTGTTCAACAAATCCATGATAGGCACCTAGTCATAGAAAATGCGATACTTTCTTATTTAGCTATCCAACAACGAATTTTTAATGCTACCCACTTAACTTGTCCATTGAACAATTTGTAAGTATTTTGTGGTTTATGTTACGTAAAACCTATACTTTTGGTCTATTAAACACCACTAACTAAGTATGTTTGTGTTTTGTTTTTGTAGCATGAAGTCGTGAAAGCGCACTACTTGGAGGAAAAGGGGGAATCATTCGCATTTGATGCAAGCTATCACTTCATGGTATCCAAAATTCTGGAGTATGCCCCGGAGATGATGGAGGGTGAATCGGACTCGGATTCCTCCGACGAAGATTGATGGTTTTAGAAATTTTTGTGTAGGTTTTTGATGGGTCGGATAACCGACTTTGCTTTACCGCAAGTGCACGGTGTCCAAATTGTAGACAACAACAAATGTGGTTCGTTCCCACGAGGAGTGTATACTAATACAACTAATTTTCTAATCAAAATCAATTCAAGACGGAGTTTTATCGATTTTATACAAGAAATCACCATATAAATTGGACGCAAATTAAATTATCAAAGTGACAAACAAGATGAGAAAAAGGTTAAAAATCCAGAAATCAGTCATAGGCTAAGTTTTACTTATGTTCTTTCGCAAGAGTCTCTATTTAACTTATGTAAAGTTGCAACACCTGGCTACTTAAACATGGAAGATATGTCGGTAAGAATTCTTGAATAATCGACTAAAGACCGTTTGATCTCGACCTAAAAATATAATCCCTAATCACTATGTATAGATGGCATACAAAGTAAAAGAGTATTCATAAATCTAATATCAATCAGGTCATAATGGGATTGTCTATAACTTTCCTGTGTAGTATACTTGACATAAAACATGAAAAGATTCATAAAACAACAACCAATATGTGAGATACTCAAACATATAATTAAGCTTTCGATTTAAAGAACCTCTTGTTCATGAACATAAATAATATAGCCCATGATTTCATCCTTTCATCCTAATAATAATTTAGCAAATCATGGAGAAAAGAAAATAGTAAAACACCAAACCCTAGTTTCTCCGGTTGACGGCATCCCTTATATTCTCCGTCTCTGCTATTTATAACTGATGAAGAAAATCCAGTCCGGACCCGACTGTAGTTGTCAGGCCCAATCCAGGCAATAAAGCACAACTCCGTCCATAGCACCTTCCTCCAAACTCAGCTACAACACCAAACTCTTCCCGCTCGAGTTTATTCATGTTAACTGATGTCATTCAAACCATCAACTCCATTTGTTCTCATGTCTGCCACTTCTCACAGACAGCCAACACGAGGTATAGACAGCACCTGCACTCATCTGTTATTGCTGTCGTTCTATCCATCCGCCAAGCCTTCTTTCCATCTTGATCCAAGCCCCTTCATATTTCTTGATACAGAGCCATGAATAAATGGCAGTAACCAAGGCAGTAACATCAGTTCTTCCAACTAGTTTTAATCTCCAAATGAGTCCCTGTTCAGTCCATGCCAAGAACCTGACCCCAGCACCGTTCTTCCAACTCTTGCACCAGTTCACAACCAATCCAACCAATTACCCACAACAATTATCCATCCATTCTCGTGTCTTCTCTCTGTGTTCCTGTAACGAACTCGAGAGAATCACCACTGCCTCAATCGACCACAACCACTGTCAACTGAACTCGAACATCAGTGTTTCATCCTTGTTCTACATTAACCCCAAAACGGAGATAAATAGCCACCATCTCATGCAATTGCTCTTTCCATAATTCAAATTGACCTAATTTCGATTCAAGGCAAACCCCCAAACACAAGAGATTGCATCATGGATATGAATGAAATGAAGTATAAATGGTTGGGTTTCAATCTACATCTCCATGGAACTCCATTCACCTTCAATGATGTCTCAAGATCGGAACCACCCAATTTCAATTGCTGTTGCTGTCTGTAATTCTCAGTCAAGAACCTCCAATTTCAGACTACATCAAACCCCAAAAATCTGTTGCTTAATCTTCTTGTACACAGCCATGAATCGATGGAAGCAACACTAATTTGAATCACCAAATACTACCAGCAACTTCCCATCTCAATCCCCAAGAACAGATACACTTGGATTCAATCTTCAGATCACATGAAATAACCCCAAAATTTGTTGACGTTGCTGTTGTAGAAGCCTCTGTGTCGATCCATGGACTCACACTGAAATCCTCCATTTTCAGGCCACGACAACCATCACTGAAATCCTCCATTTTCACACTAAGATACAACAACGAATGGCAGCTACTAGTTTCACCATTCCATCGAATCACAGTAAACTCCCATCTATTCGCTTCTCTCATCAGCTGATTCTGTGCAGTCACAAGAAGATGAGATCTCAACTGATTCGGCTGAAATGTAACCCACAACAACCCCAATTCGATCCCTAAACATCCTTTGACTTTCACCATCTCTTCCCATATCGTTTGATTCTTATCGTAGGCCGCCCACTGCCAACTTCCGCAACAACCACCCACATGGTCGATCTCCTGGAACTGGTCGTGGACAAGCATACCTTGCTCCTACAATTGAGTTACTGCAACCCGCGGACACAGCTGGAGTGTATAGCTCCATGCATTTACACCAACCTGATGATGCCTTCTATACGACACCGGTGCTACTTCACATCTTATTGCTGATTCAGGTACTTTACATAACGTTTCCAATTCTAGCATTGTATGATCTATCTTAGTTGGCAATGACAATAGCATTCCGGTTACTGCTACTGATACCAAGTTCATAACCCTTCCTTCTCGTACTCTTCAACTCAAAAATACTCTTGTTGTTCCCGATATCATCAAAAACTTAGTTTCCATTCGTAAGTTCACCGCTGATAATCGTGTATTTGTTGAGTTTGATCCGTCTGGTTTTTATGTGAAGGATCTGAGTTTGAGGAAGACTATCCTTCGATGTGATAGTTCTGTAAAGCTCTACCCTATCACCAACTCTGTCGTGCCACCTCCCATACCTCCCAGTCTTCCCCCATTTCTCTTGCTATCTTTTCGCCTGATATTTGGAAGATGTTGTTCGAGAGCCATCTCTTTAGATAAGAAACCAAACACGGAATTGTTGTGGTAGGAGAAATGACACGTCTCACTTTCTTTACCCAATGGGCTTTCAGTGAACTAGGCAGTCCATGAACTCGCTCCTTTGGTGACAGAAGTGACTTAAGTGGTGCTGATATATAGAGAGATACCAGGCCGGCCATTTTGGTCACTTTCTGGTCCGGTGATCAGATTTCCTTGGTATTCCTGTAAATGTCTTAAAACAATATTATTAGCTAAAATATCGAGACCTAGATAGTATAAATGTGGATATAGAAGTGTCGCACTTGCGTGCTTATCAGATTCTCCCATAATTACATTTTGCTAGTCCCGAGCAAAACAGAAATTAGACCCGTTCAACAACTGATCATATACAAAACTTCAAGACCCGCTCAATAGTTGGTCATCATGATTTTTTTTCTTTTATAGACCCGCTCCACAGCTGGTCATAATATGATAAAAAAATAGACCCGCTCTACAACTGGTCATAAGATGCAAGAAAACAAAAAATAGACCCGCTCCACAGATGGTCATGAAATGCAATAGCTCAAATAAACCTTTTTTTTTTAACAGACCCGCTCCACAACTGGTCATAATATGATAAAAAAACAAAAAATAGACCCGCTCCACAGCTGGTCATAACATGCAAGTGAATAACCTACAAAAATCTAAAGTGTTAACCAGTCCCCCACACTTAATCATTACATTGTCCTCAATGTAATCGAGTCATCCAACGTAGAGTTAAGGAGGGAAATTTCAAAATGCAATAGGCAAACGAAAATAGAAGATAGAGTAAATGGAACAAAACTGATGGGTTGACTCCCACGAAGCAAATGAAATTTGTTCTCTGCTTGCGCACAACAAGTGATCTCAAACAAAGTGAAGGTGATACACAACAACAACCTTCCAAGCATATATGTAAAGTCTGAAAAGTTGGGGATCAACCCAACTTACAAGTTCGGCTGCAACTAAGAACCTGTGAAGACTATAATCAGCCAAACACATGTGAAAATCCATTCCTTGTACCAAACAGCCTGTAGTAATCATATCATACTTTGTCGAGACAAGTAAATTCACACAAAAAAGTACACATTGTTCAGCAATGTTTATTCGAAGTGTAGACCCTATATCGGGTACAAGATCAGCTGAAATTTCAATGGACAAACTATTTTCACTAGATATCGGAGGAAGCAATGCACTAGCACTTACAATAGGCATCAGAGCATCACACTTAGCAAAATGATCTAAGCATAGATCTAGTGGTCCACGTTCATCAAAAGCAACAACCCCTAAATCTGGTGTTAGGTCAGCAGAAATAACATATGTTGTTAAGTTACCTAAATCAGCCATCAAAGGACGCAATGCATTCACAATATCAATTAGCATAGGGTCATTGGAAACTGGAAAATGGGCCAAACAAACTGAGATTGGTTCAAAGTCGGCAGTCCAAGTTAACTGCCCTGTATCAAATGACTCCACATTCATACATGCATCTTGAGAACTATTAGATGGATCAACGAAAAATGGACCTACTGCAGCAATAGTTTCATGCATAATGGGATCTTTAGAATTAGCAAAATGCAATACCTGACCGGCATCAATCTGTTCAACATTCACAAAAACATTCGTAGAATCACAAGATGAATCAGCAAAAGTTACGCATAGTGCAACAACAATATCATGAGTAGAAGGTTTCTCATTATGAACATTTATCGCCTTTGAGTCATTACACTCAACGGTAGCATCCTCTAAATATGCAGGTTCTTCTACATCATAATTATCTAACTTTTGAGAATCTTGGGTATTCTCACTTCCACTCAAAACTTCTACAAATAGATCATCATCAGTTTCTTCCTCGGAAGAATAACCAATATACTCTGAGGTACAATTAGATTGGGATTGAGACTGGTTTGGGAACCAACTTTGTTCCTCCTCCAACTGTCTAGTCATTTGACCTACTTGATATTCAATATTTTCTAAGGCTTATTGAGTGGTCTCTTGAAGTTGAGAAGTTGCCTGACTGAATTTCAATGTATACAACCTTAAGTTATCTTCCAAGCTCAAATTTCTATAGTCTAAAACCTCATTGTGCTGCCAGTTCACAGATTGTTCACCTACCTCATGCAAATAATTATCCCCATGGTATTGGGTTTGGTACTGTTAGAGCATAGCTCGGTCGACCTCGCATGCGTTGTTATATCAAGCATGTTTGTAAATGTTAGTGATCAAAACTATGAGTCTTGATTTCTAGTCTACATAGCTAAGTCTCGGACTAGGATAGAAAAGTGTAGTTGAGCTCAAGGACTTCATGGCGATTCATCATACAACGACGAAGATCTACTCAAGGAACCGTGGAGCTTCATCAACAAAAAGGTATGTGGAGACTTGAACTTATCTATCACTCAAAAGTCTATCTCTTCTATCTCCTACTTCTTATGAGACAAAAGTCGTATGCTATATAGACTGGATCATACGCATTTGATATTTCGAGCCGAGTATATCTCGCCTATCTATATCTCGAAATCATGTGTTGGTAAAGCGTTTCGCTTTGATCGGGTTTATCTTCACCTAATGACGAAAGTCATAATGTTTCAATCACTTTGAAAATCGCATTGACGAGAAATAGTGTAACAACTATATAACGTCCTCTAAGAATGTTTCAGTGGTTGGAATGACAGTTTAGGTCTATATAACCAATGATGGATATAAGCATTGTGTGGAAAAACATATGTGCATAAGTCCTATTCCTTAATCCGAAGTTTTCGAACTTTGTTGATTGAGAGAAACCGGAGGAATTGGCTTTGCCAAGTCCGCGAACTCAGTCCGCGAACTGACGGAAGTTCTCTTACCGAGAATTTCTGCTGGGATTTTCCAAAAACTCGTTTGCGTGTTTAGTCGGCGAACTCAGTCCGCGAACCTAGTCTGCGAACTTGCGGAAGTCTCCTTGCCGAGATTTTCTGCTGAGTTTGGAAAACTCTGCCGGTTGTCTTAAGTCCGCGAACTTGTTTGCATACTTGAGTGGGTTATGATCTAAAGATGTGCTCTGAACATGAAACTTAAATTACTAAGTGTAGATTGTGGATTTTCGACAAGGATAAAATTGTAAGACCACACTCCAGATCCGGCAATCGGATGAGTATTATGTCTCTTATTTAAAGCATGAAAGCTCATGCCATAAATCTCTGACTGAGAAGGCTGTCTCTCAGAGTATATGTAGATGTGTAGTATCCCAGCTGAGACCACGGCACATATCATGAATACTGAGCAATTTCAGTAATTATACATGCTCCTGATCGGGCAATCGGACGAGTATGGAGATTCATGTCTCGTATGAAAGCTCATGCCATAAAATCTCTGACTGAGAAGGTTGTCTCTCAGAGTGTATGTATATGTGTAGTCTCTCAGCTGAGACCACGTCACATCTCATAAATACTGAGCAATTTCAATAATTGTTTTATATAGAATCGAAAGATTGGGCGGCTCCTAGACATATTGCCTGCTAGTATAGAGCGATAATGTCTTCAGGATGCAACCTGGTTTTCCCTGACTATATAAGAGAAATATGACGCTCCAGCAAGCTCATATTACTCCACCCTCAGATAATTAATGCTCCTAGACAGCATGCCTGCTAGTATAGAGCCATCAAGTTAATTATCTCTAATCGTCTGAATATCCAGCAATATTCTACGATTCTTCGTAATATTTCGTCACACTCAATTCATGGTTCTTCCCAGAAGAACTCCACGGGTTAGTGATAAATATTCAACGCACAGGCATCTGAGCATCGAATAAGCCCTGACTAAAATGGTGCAAGTGTACTTAGCAATAATGCACAGACTAACATTTGAATGCACAAACGAGCATTTCAAAAATACGAATGAACGATGAACCTATGCTAAATAGGAAGGAAAAATAATAATAATAAAATATTAGCAAAGGCGTCAGGGACTGGGCTCACCAGCCGGCCGGTCATGCCATGACCAGTCCCACGCTAAATTTTATATTTTATCATATTTTATTATTTTTCCCTAATCTCATGAAAATTCTCTCGTTCGAGCAAATCTCCTTCGATTCAAGGAAATTCTTTAATGTCATGATATTTCTTTATGTCAAGAAAATAATAAAATTAGGGAAAGGTGTCATGGGACCGAGCACCAGCCGTTCAGCCATGCCCTAGCCGTGGCCTGTCCCACACCTCACGTCCCCATTATTTTGTTATTTCTCTCAAAACCATGAAAATTCCCCGATTTCATGAATTTTCCCTAAAACCATGAAAATTCCAATATTTCATGAATTTTCCCTAAACCCATGAAAAATATTATAAAATTAAGAAAACTCGTGGGAGCGGGCCCTAGCCGGCCGGTCATGCCCTAGCCGGTCGCACGCGCCTCTTGTTCTATTATTGTTATTTATTTATTTTCCTCATTCCATGAAAACTCCCTGATTTCAACAAAATACCTTGGTTTCAACAAATCTCTCTGATTTTATGAAAATTCTCTAAAATCGTGAAAATTACATAAAATTGGGAAGAGTTCCCTGGGACCGTGGCCGTTAGCCGGCCGGCCATGCCTTGGCCATTGTCGGTCCCACACTCCATCATTCTCTATTTTATTATTATTTTATTTCTCTCATCTCATGGAAGTTCCCTAATTTCATAAAACTCTCCGGTTTCATGGGATTTCCCTCAATTCAGAGGAAATACGCACTATTACATAAAACTGGGAAAAGTGTGGGACCGTGCTTGTCAGCCGGCCGGCCATGCCCTAGCCGTGGCCGGTCCCACACCTTGCAATTCACTGTTTTATTTATTATTTTTCATCATCTTATGTATTTTTCCTAGTTTCAGCGAAACCCTGGATTCTGCATATTTTCTCAAAATGTTGCTCAAACGCGCATCGGAAAATATTGAAACTCTCAGGACTGAGACACGGATACTACGGTGACACGGGCACATCCACTTGACCGACCAAGGGTGAACCTAAGGCTTGCAAACATCCGGTCCCACGCGTTTTAATGATTTTAACCTAATTTGCTCAATTGCTCATATTAAGTTCAAACTCTTTCCAAACAATTGGGGGTTTGCCCAAACGACCATCAATTGGTCCCACGGTCACCAAGATCCGGTCCCATGACCTCTTGGTCGGTCCCTCATCTCTTCATGGCTAGGTTTTGTTATATGTCGCTCACACGAGCATTATTTTAATAAATGATTAAACCAGCATTTAATCATTCTTTCACCAACTGGTCCTCAAGAGATTTTGGTATTTTGCTCATTCGAGCATTTGGGCGTTACGTGGTGAACTCATCATCCCATGCAGCCGGTCCCTGCGTCACTCTGCGGTTGATTTGCAATAAATCATCATTTCAGTAAAATTAGGGTTTTGAATTCAGAGATCCGCAGAAACATGATTCTGAGCAGATTCAAATACTTTAATAATTTTATGTTAATTCCATGATCAACCTTTTTATTTATTTTACTTGACCCAGCAGTCAGTATCTTAAATTAATATTTTATTTGATCCTGCTACCAACAATTCATCAAATGAACGACATTTGCTCAAGCCGGCAATATTTGCTCGAATTAGCAATATTTGCCCGAACCAGCAATATTTGCTCAGATTCAAGAATATTGGTTCAACTATCAATATTAAATAACTCAGCAACACAGCTTGCTCGTCTTAGGTAGTCAACATAATAATACCTAGTCTCAGCAGACATATTTAATTCACGAGTCTCAGAACATTGCAAATCATGTTCAACTCAGCAATACATGGACTCATCGTCCCATAAGGTCAGCTACTGACTCCACAATCACGAGATATCAATCGTGTCACATGGGGGGATATTAACTAGGGTTTTGGTCTGGCGGTCTACGGCACGTGTGTTCACCCACGACGAGAATGTGAGCAAGTCGTGCAATCAGTTGGAAGAGTCAGCAATGTAATGGGTGGAAAATTAACCAAGTCTCCGCACGATGAGCTACTGGTTTTAACACGATTTCCCACTTCCCCATTCTCTGATTCCAGCAACTGTCACACTTCATGGGATCATGGTATTTTTAATTTAGTAATATAAAAAGACCTCTGAATCATGATTGAAAGGACAAGATTCAAATACTCGAACATTCGTCTAAACAAGCAATTTCTCGGCAAGTTCATACAGACAATCCTTCGTCTACACGAACTCATCGTCGGAGCAATCACTCTCAATTGAGTAAAATTCAATCATTCAGAGCGTTCTCACGCTGAAATCACAATACACTTACAATCTCATATCACCATTGATCTCACACATTTCTCAGCTTCTCTCCTACAGATCAACCTATCCTCTCTTGTGACCGAATTGACTCTGGAACGACCATTGTTCTTGGTTTAGGTCGGGGTCTTACAGATTAAAGCACTCCCTTCTTGCAGTGCATCTGTATGAGGTTCAACATTTCACTCGGTTCAAGGAGTCTCCACATGGTCGACTCTTCAATTCCGTAAAAACCAGCAAATCGTTTTTCCCCATCTACACTAAGGAATGCAGTATGCAAACCGTGGGTGTAAAGTTCATGAGTCGATTCAATCGAATCGAATTATCTTTGTTTCACTTGTGTCTTGTGTAGTTACATAAGATCTCATAGCAATTGAACAACTCTCTAACTAGTTCATTTGAGTCAATTGAACTAGTTATGGTGAAGAAGAACATGGTTAATATGAAATGCTCATATGGTTGACCTTTTGGGTTACTATGTTGAACCAACATACACGTACACGTTTGGCCACGGTTTTCACAAACCCAGTAAACGTATATCTCAAGTGTGTGTGACAAGCTAAGTTTTCGATCTAACGGTAGAGAAATATTAGCTTGAATCTAAATCAAGTTTTCATCTAACGGTGAATATTGATTGCTTTGTAACTAAGGCAAAACCCTGATTTGAAAACTATATATAGGAGACATCTAGCATTGGGCAAAACTAATCCCCACACGTCTGTGTGATACTAGTGCGCTCGCTAGAGTCGATTCTCCTCTAACCTTTGGTTTTCTTCTCTAAAACCAGGTTAACGACTTAAAGGCTTCATTGGGATTGTGAAGCCAGACCGATACTACTTTTATCGTAGTTGTGTGATCTGATCTTGCATCTTCTATCGTACGAGTACAATATTTGATTGGATTGAGATCGTGAGAGTTCTCCGATAGGCAAGATAAAGAAGTCACAAACATCTTCGTCTCATTGTTTGTGATTCCTCGACGTCTTCTTGTGTATTCAAGTAAGACTATTGAGAGGTGATTGATTAATCTAGGATGTTCTTCGGGAATATAAGTCCGGATTATCAATTGGTTCCTGTTCACCTTGATTTCATATCTTAAGACGGAACAAAAACCTAAGGTTTTTCTGTGGGAGACAGATTTATCCTTTGATAGACTTTTCTGTGTGAGACGGATTTGTTTATTATCAAGTCTGCGATTTTGGGTTGCAACAACTCTTGGTTGTGGGTGAGATCAGCTAAGGGAATCAAGTGCGCAGTATCCTGCTGGGATCAGAGGCGTAGGAGTACAACTCTACCTTGAATTAGTGGGAGACTGATTGGGGTTCAACTATAGTCCAGTCCGAAGTTAGCTTGGAGTAGGCTAGTGTCTGTAGCGGCTTAATACCGTGTGTATTCAATCTGGACTAGGTCCCGGGGTTTTTCTGCATTTGCGGTTTCCTCGTTAACAAAATTTCTAGTGTCTGTGTTATTTCATTTTCCGCATTATATTGTTTATCTTTATAATTGAAATAATACAGGTTGTGCGTTAAAGGTTAATCGATAGGAGATCCGACCTTGTGGTTGTCGATTTCATTGATTAACACTTGGACATTGGTCTTTGGTACCGTCCAAGTTATTCCTTGTATTTGATAAAGACTCGATATTGTTTTTATCTTGAGTAAAAATCAAATCAAGAGAGAGATATTAACTCTTATCTAGATTGAGTCTGACTGTCTAGTTGATTTTCTAGCAAAATATTTCGGAGTTAGTCCATACAAATTGCTAAGCGAAAAATTGGGTGTTGTTGTTAGACCCCCGTTTTTTCAATTGGTATCAGAGCAGGCAAACACGGTTAAGACCTTACAAGTCTGTGTTTGTAGCGATCTGACTCTATGGACAAGAGTACTATCTCTGACAACGCAACATCAGTACAGGGTTGCTCAGATAAGTTTCAATGATCTGAAACCACTAAGGAAAACTCCTTCACGTCTCCTTCATCCGAATCCACATTCAACTGGAGGAAATATCTTGATGAACAGTTGGATGATCTCTCGGATGATAGTGATTCATAAGAAAGACAGAGTCTTGATGAGGAAGTTTCTCAATACATCAAGTTGTTTAATCGTGAATTGAAACAAACAAGGACAACTGCTTGCTTGAGAAAGTACATGGATCCTCTCTGTCAAGAAAACATAAAGTTGAGAAAACTCTTCAAAGGTTATGATGGTGGATACAAACTGTTACAATCTACCGTTAAAGATCATGAAGAAGAGGTTCGCTCAAAAAAATCTGAATGTGATAATCTTCTTCGTAACCTCTGTATGTTAAAAGAGAGACTTGCCGAAACTGAAGCAAGATGTGAATCTCAACAGAAATGTTTCAATGACAAAGACCGCAGTCTTCTTACCAAAGAGAAATCCTTGGAAACCAAACTCACTGCTGCTCTTAATAAGGTAAAATCACTGGAAGAGAACCTAAATAGGTTCAGTTCTAGCTCTACAAAACTGTCTTCTATGCTAGGAGCCTGTAAAGAACATCATGATAAACGTGGTCTGGGATATAAAGGAATAGACGCTCCTAACAGTGGTAAGATTAAATTTGTTAAAGATGTTAATATTTCTCCATGTGAAGAACTGTGTCAGCTTGAAAAACAAGGATTATACTTCTTCTAAATCTGCTCAAAAGAGAGCTACTGAACATAAGTCCTTCAACTTCTAATACTGCGTAAACAAAGGACACTCTGAGTGAAGGGTGTCGTCTTTGGATAAGGAATGAAAAAATTCACAACATTTTTACTTGGATGTCTAAAGAAGTTGTTAAAACTATATCACAGATTGGAATCAACCCTGCTCGGCCTCAAGGGATATACTGTGATAAGGCTTTTCCTAATTATGTTTTCAAACTGAAGGATGCCTACAATGGTGGAAGGAAAAACAACAAAAGTGTGACAAGTGCTGTAAATCAGTCTGGAAAGAGAAAAAGGAACAGGAGAAAGAAAAACGAGTTAAGTTCTTCTAATCTTCTCAAAAAGGACTGTGAATTCAAGTCTTCCAACTCAGATTTTCTACACGTCAAGAATAGGGTGTCTGATCTGAAGATCTGTATAAACAACCTAAGACGGAATATCAAGAAAACATGGAATGCTGTTAACACAGGTACTTCTAAATCTTCTCTTGATATTTCTTCTTCAATTATACCAGGTAGCTTGATAAATACCGATGAAAAGGAAAAAGAAGAAGTAAATAATGATGAGCAAGATGCTCATCTTATTACACCCTGACATGTTCATGTTGCATCTCTTTTAATTATTTTTAGTTAAAAAGGGATGCTCATGATTCTCAGGATTTTCATCTTGAGAAAGCTGTCAGGATTGTACTGCATTCGATGTTGCTTTATTACGTTTGCTCCTCAACATCTATTTCTTTTTACGTTTTGGGCTTCTTTGGTCTATCTTAGGCCCGTTTCTCCAGTACACGCACCAACCCTCACGAACGACATGTTTCCTAGGGTTTGATGGAATTCCTTACATATATAATGTGTTCCAGAAGTGCAAAAAGATTTTCTAAAAGTCTTTTTGGTGCACAATGAAGGGAAGAAACAAGGTTGATGATGTTGAGCTTTGTCCTATTGATATCTCGTGCTTTCATGCTCTTGATCATGAAAACGAAGACAAACTACCAGTTCAGATTTCTTCACAACTGGTAGGAAATCTTCTTGGAGACATTAAGGTCGTTCGAGAACAACTCAGTATTGCAACGAGGAACCTTGACTACCTAAAAGGCGAACTGAGGAAGGCAACTGAGGAACTCATTCTTGTTCAATCCCTGGTTGCATACATGATTTAGTTTTTCGTCTGATCTTTGTTCTAGTTTGTTGCCTAGTATGTATTCTTTTTGGATTAGTTGGAAGAATAACTAGCGTTTCCAATAGCGAAGATTGTGACTACACATAGCTATTTTTTGTTTTCATCTTCTTATGTTTATTTTTTAGGTTTATTGGTTTTAAATTCTAAAAATATTTGGAAGATGATGTTATTGCAGTATTAATCTTTATGATTTTGTGATATTGCAATATTTTTATGGGATATGTATTGTTTGTGTCCGTGAACTTGAAGGTCCCATATGTTGTCAAAAGTAAAGTCGTTCATGAATTGGTTTTCGTATTGATGAAAGGACGAATGGACTTTTGACAAATACAAAAGTTATGCCTATGCAGTCATGTATTGATGGAAAATAGGATAAAATCTTTTGTGTGACAAGGATAAAGTCTATTATGTCATTATGCATATAGTGATGGAAAGATAGAATAGATCCTTATATGTATTCCGCGGTATTGATCTTCATTGATCCATTCTTTTTGTATTACCGTGAAGGCTCCATTGTGTTTCTTATATTGAGCACGATACAACTAAGTCGATTATTCTTATTATCTTTGTTGGTTGTTCCATAAGATGCTATATGTTGAGCATTATGAACTAAATTAATAATCTTGGTTGGTTATTTAGTTATTTACTCTGAAAGTCTTCTTTTGTCGAGCAAAACTTTTGACAATTAAATTGATTACCTTCGTGATTAGTTTGGTTGTTTGTATTCCAGTTAGATTAATTATGGGTTCTCTAGTAATTAGTCTAGTTGAGTTTTCATATATTCCACAAGTTCTTGTGTTGAGTATATGAACGGCTATACTAACTATGTTCTATTGGTTGATGTAGTCGTATATTCCGTAAGGTTTTCCTTATTGTTTATGGGTGAAAACTGTTTCTGCGGTTTTTGGTAAATTTGGGTGTGTGGATGAGAAACGAATCTAAACCCTAAACAAATGCACTGCACGGGAGTGCTTTCTGATTCGAGAGATCAATCTATACAATTCTGGCCTAAACTAAGAAATGGTCGTTCCAGACTTGCTTCGGTCACAAAGTGAAGGAGATGGGGTTGATCTTAGGGAGGGAAGCGAAGAAGGTGTTGAGATTTTGGAGGTGTTGGTTGTTTATGACTTGTATCAGAATATTGAACTGGCTTGCAATAATGTAAGCAATCAGCTCTGGGTGTTTGAATACGTTGTATCAACACTTGATTTCTGTCTTGTCTCTCTTTTGGAAATAGAGAGGAGAACCTATTTATACAAGTCATTGAGCCTAACCCTCATCTCTCGTGGGAAGTGGAGGAAGTGGAGTGATTGAGTAGTGGAGTCGTGTTAGTGTCACACGATCAGTATTTTCCCACTTCTGCCATCATCACTAACCGTCCATGTCTTCCTGACACGTTCTTGTGATGGCGCGTTGCACGCTGCACGCTGTAAACCGCCAGACCAATACCCCAGTATGTATCCCCCAGTTTGTGACATGCTTGATGTCTCGATTGTGTGGATCGTGGGACCCACAGAAGGTAGCATACGATGTTAGATTAACTAACTAAGTTATTTGGGAAATCGATATTTATGAAATATCGTGTGTATTCTATGCATGTAATGGATCGAATATATTCAACATGTATGAAGCATCGCTATTTTAAGGCTTAACGGAGTAAGTCACGATCAAGTGTCTTAAAATAGCATCACGTCCAACCATCTTCAAGTGATCGTTTGGAGACTGCATTGGAGAGCCTTGCTTTGGCCGATCACTCTATGTGGAAGAGTGGCGGACGGTGATCATTGGGATGCTTCTTTGGTCGTTTAGCTCCTAGCCAGGGCTTCCTAACCAGGAAGGTAGAGTTGGATGGACGAGATGATATATGACGCTCATCTGCGACCGTTGATGAAGTTTTAGGGTTTTGAAGAGGTGCGCAAGCATCACTCTTCAGCTTGGTCGAATCCAAGCATGTGAGACATTTTTGGCAGGACCGACCTGGCATGCGTGTTGATATATTAAACACGTCCGTACCTCACTGTCCCATGAAGATGTGATCTAAGGTCCGGCAAAGTTGATGGTTGAGATCGGTTTGCGGCAGAAATCCGTTGCCGCAAAGGAGTTGGAAGTCGCGTGACACCTACTTCGGGTGCGCGTTTTGAGACGTTCAGCCATGATTGGCCTTGGTCGATTGGTCATGCATGTAGATGGGCCCACGGTGATCATGTTGACATGCTCGAGACCTTTTAAGTCTACATATACACCCTCTGTCCAAGCTTGCGAAGATGGACGCTCGTGATCGATTAGCGACACATGTAACATGCCGCAAACCCTAATTAGGGTTTTGGGTCGGTCGTGTGTACACGACTTCAACCTAACGGTTTGGAAAGCTATGTTCCTCCTTTGGGAAGGCCGACTATGTGGGACCCACATTGAGCCGGAGGTGAGCATGTGTGTACTTGTCCCACGGTCATAGGCCTGATCTAAGCTATCCAAACATGCCGGTGAAGTTGGATGGTTGTGATCAATTTAATACACTAGTGGACTTTCCTGTGACCCTTAAAGCATCACGCCGGCTGAACTTCGAGCAGGCGTTTGCTCCTCCCTGGCTAGGTCGTGAGAAGGTCGGTCAAGTAAGTAGAAAGGGGGCCCTCCGGTGTGCGGGACAACGCTTGTCCAACCGGTCATGGGACGATCTATGCCGTCCAACCATGCGGGCGAAGTTGGACGGCCACGATCTGTTTGAGACAGACATTGGCAGTCTTGTGCGTACAAGCTTTTCCAAGCTGCTCCACACCAGCCCAACCATCCTATTTTAGGCTGGCGTTTGGTGGTTGTTTGGGAGGCGTGGTATGTATTCGACCGACCAGGGCAAAAACGGGCCCGCTGGTGGTCATCAAGGTGGTAGCCTGCTCCTGCTGAGGATCGTCTAGGCTGGTTAAATCATGCGGCCAACTTGCATGGTCGTGATTTTTTTTGAGACTGACATGGAAAACCCAGATGCTCAATCGGGCTAGTATAACACACCGAGAGTTGTGGCCTATACGGGTATTTTGTGCATGCCTCATTATTGACACTTGGAGATTCGTGTTACTCTGTTGAGAGCAACACTCAGTCGTCATGCAGGACCAATAATGAGATCTCTGCGGGAACAACACAGGAAATACAAGGCTAATTCGTGCATTAATTAATAATGCTATAAACTCACGGGGTATATGGGATTGTTGCTACATGCTCCAACCTGGATGAATTTTGTGTATTTAATTCAAAGAATACTGGGATTGTTTCCACATGCTCCATTCTAGGTGAATTAGTAAAGTGAAGAAGTATTCATCACTTATCAGTGGATTTATCTTTTGCAGGATGTTAGCGCATAAATTTGGTTTACAATTTTAGCCCTGAACTAAAATCCACTATCAACATTAAGTCCCTTTCCTAGCACACAATGGTTACATCATTGTGGGGTAGGCATGAGATGGTGACATTATGCACGTAAGAAGACAAGATAAAGGAAGTTTACCTGGAGGGACTCTGGCCGGCCATGTTGGCAATCATCCGTGTGAGTGTGACAGGTGTGACCATGACCTTGGTGGGACCGGTTTCCTCCTTCGGGTATTTGAGCCAAGAAGGGAATAGAACTTGTATGCTCCTCTTCCCATAGAAAACCGTGCATGTAACCCTGGACGAATATGAACCCCACCATGTATATGCTTCGACCAAACGTCACCCTGTTGCACCTGTTTGATAGACATGTGGGCCCTCCTACTTCACTCAACCGTGAGACTCATCATGCGCCTGCTTTATCGAACGTGGGCTTGTTGTGCCTGCTTCGGTTAAACGTGGGTCCACTGCGTGACTGCTTTGGTCGAACGTGGGACCCGATGTGAGCATGCTTTCTTCGAACATGGGCAGCTGTGCATGCTTCGATCAAACACGGGTCCACCGTGTACATGTTTCAAACGTCGGCCTTGTCCTGTGTCTGCTTTGCCCGTACGGTTGATGTGATTGCTCGAGTGTCATCCTTGCTACTTCGACCAAACACCGACCCTGCTATGTTGACCAAACACCGGCCTTGCTGCTTGCTTCACCCGAACGTGGGACCCAACGCGTGTTTGCTTTTCTCAAAAATGAACCTTGTGTGCTCAAATGTGAATGTGGGTCATGCAAAGAGCGTTGAAGCAGCTTCTGGAGCGAGCAGGTCCCGGAGAGCGTTGAAGCAGCTTCTGGAGCGAGGGAGCGTTGAAGCGACCTCTTCTTCAGTTTGGTTTCCCCTTGCGAAATAACATGCTTATTGATTGACCATCTCTCTTGTGTTGAAGAATTTCTTGACTGACGGCGAAGGAATTTCGTGCTGAGCCTCAGTCCCCAAGCATGGTTTACGAGGCTCCATCTTGTATGCCCGATGGGTCTTTTGTACGTAGTGGTCGTTGATATGGTGAAGCTCTTGACATAGAGGATCTGTATGTACTTCTTAAGTCCCAGGTGCAATCTCCTTTGGTAACGGAACTACTTCTTCCACAGGAGACAAATTCTGAAAGCGTCTCTCATTGGTGTAGTTACCGTCGATCCAGATATGGAATATCTTGGACGTTGTTTTATCATTGTGGCAGTCGTGCATGTGGTATTAGAGTTGAAGTTGGCGATTTTGGATGCGCATGATGTTGTATCTCGGTGGCTTTCCTCTTACTGCTTCAGCGAAACTGCTTACGGAAGGCTGAAGGTTGTATTGCATGTTGGCGGGATGTATGTTGAGTAATGAACATCATGAGGCTCTTAATTACTGGCAAACCTGGTTCTTTATAGCAGGGCAGATGTTGTTGTAGATGAGCGTTCAACAGCTTCACGAAGTCAAAGGATGACCAAAAGCGCAGATTCTCCAACATAGCACGATAGACCTGCACCATCGTCTGATAGAGTGTGTAGATGGTGGATTTTCGACAAAGGCTAAAATCGTAAACTCATAATTACACGAAGCTCTGATTCAGCAATCAGACGTGAGTATCGGGACACGGGTCTCTCATCGAATTCTCAACGGAGAGTACTTTCTCTCAGAGTACATGTAGATATGTAGTCTCACGACTGGAAAACGACATATCTCATGAATACTGAATACTTTCAGTGATTATTTCTATATAGTATCACGAGATGGACGGCTCCTACACAGCTTGTCTGCTAGTATTAAGCGATAACGTCTTCAGGAACAAACAACAAGTTTACCCTGACTATATAAAGGATATGACTTACCGACAAGCTCATATCGGGATAATTAATGCTCCTAGACAGCTTGCTCTGCTAGAATAGAGCCATAAAGTTAATTATTCCTATTAATTCTGCCGTGACATTCAGTACTGAATTCCCAGAATAATCTATTATTTCTCCTATTCCATGGTCGAATCCACGACTGGTCCCATGGAATGGCAATAACAATTGCTCATATTACATGGTCGAATCCACGACTGGTCCCATGGAATGGCAATAAACAATTGTTCTGATTCTATGATCGAATCCACAGCTTGATCTCATAGAATAACAATAACTATATTATCTCATTACTCCGATTTCATGATCGAATCCACAACTGGTCTCATAAATGGTAATAGATAAATCTTATTTACTCCGATTCTATGGTCGAATCTATGATCCCATGGAATGGTAATGCTCACTTTATTATTTTGAATTCATAGTCGAATCCTCAGCTGATCTTATGAATTAATAATAAACATCTTATTGCTCAGTTTTGTGAATTATTCTCCACCGAATTCCACAATTAGTAATAAATAATCAACAACCGGGCGTCTGAGCTATCTCTACGTAAGCCCCGATTCAAATGGTGAAGGTGTATTCAACGACGATACACTAACAGTCACCGCATGAACGAGTATTTCAAAAATACAACGAAACGATGAACCTATGCAAAATAGAGAAGAAAATAATAAATAATTAAAAATATTGACCAGGGTGCTGGGAACACGGACACAGGACCGACCGACCGTGTCGTGGTCAATCCCACGCCCGTTTTATATTTTTAATGCATTTTTATTATTTTCCGTGATTTGATGAAAATTCTCTCATTTTATCAAATCTCTTTCGTCCGAGGAAACTCCTCGGTTTCACGGTACTTCCATAAATCCATAAAAAATAATATAAAATTAAGGAAAGGAGTGTGGGGCGTGACCATTGGCCAACCGGCCATGCCTTGGTCCCAACCGGCCCCACACCCCACGGTTCGTTATTATTTTATTATTATTATTATTTCTCTAATTTCATGAAAAAACTCCTTGATTTCATGGTATTTTTTGCACAAATCATCATATAATAATAAAATAAAATAAAATTATGAAAACTTGTGGGACCGGGCCACTAGCCGGACGGCCATGCCCTAGACGGTTCCACACGCCCTTTTGCTTTATTATTTTATTATTATTTATCATACTTTTCCTTGAATTCATCAAATTTCTTGATTTTATGGTATTTCTCTCAAATTAGGAAAAATTCCCTCAAATCATCAAAAATACCTAAAAATATTAAAAAATTATGAAAACCTCGAGGGACCGGGCCCTAGCCGGCCAGCCATGCCTTCCACGGTCCCACACTCCCGTGTTTTTATTATTTTAATATTTTGCTTCCATGAACTCATGAAAACTCCTTCAATTTATGGAAACTCCCTAAATTCATCAAATTTCTCAAAATTCATGAATTTTTCATAAAATCATCAAAATATTATAAAATTAAGGAAAAGGCACCACAGGACCGTGGTCACGACTGGCCGACCATGCCTTGACCACGGCGGTCCCACGCCTCCTCATTTCTTATTTTATAATTATTTTTCATCATCTCATGGTGTTTTCCTCAGTTTCGTCGAAACCCTAATTTTGGCATATTTTATCGAATGGATGCTCAATTGCACGCCAGAAAATATCAAAATTCTCAGGACTGATATGCGGACGCCTTGGGGACACGAGCATGCTATCTTGACCGACCAAGATTTGCTCTTTGGCTCACGGAAGCCGGTCCCATCAATTTTCACAGTTTTGGCCTAATTTGCACAATTGCTCGTATTAGGTCCAAAACTCTTCCAAACACTTTGGATTTTCATGAAATGATCGTCAGGCGGTCACGTGACAACCCAGTGCCGGTTTCATGACTCCATGGTCGATCCCTCGCCTCGTCATAATTAATTAGGTTTTCTCACCCAAGGCTCAGACGAGTATTTTGAATAAATGATTAAGCCAGCATTTAATCATTCTTCCACCAACAAATCGTCAACTCTTCAGGAGTTCTTCGTATTTTCTCACGTGAGAATATGGACACTGCATGGTTGATCCATGGTCCCATGTAGTCACTCCCTCCTTCGTCCCATGGTTAAACTTCTGACGAACCATGAATTGATCATCAATTGATTAAATTAGGGTTTCTGAATCCAAGGATCATCATTCCAGATTCCAACCTTAATAATTTTACGACGACCTCATGGTCATTAATTTTATTAATTATGCTCGGTTCTACACCAGTGTTCTAATTAATATTTTTGGTATGCTGCCAATAAGCCATCAGATAAGCAACACATGCTCAGACGATCAAATATTCAACAATTCATAACATGAGCAACACTTGCTCAGATGATAAATATTTGCTCAAACAAAGGAATATTGGTTCAACAATCAATATTCAACGATCCATCGAATGAGAAATACTTGCTCACTTCATCGTAAGAACTATAACTCTGTCTCATGACATGTTCAATTCATGAGTTTCAGAACATCATGTTCAACTCAGCAACTACATGGACTCATCGTCCCATCAAACCACGAAGTCATCAATTGACTAACAAACCACGAGACGTCAATCGTGTCACTTGGGGGATATCACTTAGGATTTTGGTCTGGCGGTCTACGACATGTGTGTTCAAACACACGATCGAATGTGACCAAGTCGTGCAATCAGTTGAAGGAATTCACGAGGTAGTGGGTGGAAAATCGACCAAATCTCCACACGTTGAGCAACTGGTTTCAAACACGATCTCCACTTCCCCACTCCTTGATTCCATCAACTGTCACACTTCATGGAATCATGGTGTCTAAAATTCCAATAATATAAATAAGTCTCTGAATCATGATTGAATCATCAACATCAGCATCATCATCATCATCAGTATCATCAATCTCACGTCAAACTGACAACACGAGATCATCTACTCATTAATTGAGTAACTACTCTTATTATATTCAGAATTCACATACCACAATCTTTGATTACCATTGATTCCACACATTTCTCAGCTTCCCTCCTACAGATCAACCCATCCTCTCTTGTGACCGAATTTACTCTGGAACGATCATTGTCTTGATTTAGGCCGGAGTACTACACATTGATCTCTCGAATCTAAAGAACCCCCTTTGCAGCGGTGCATCTGTGTGAGGTTTAAAATTTCGCTCGGTTCGAGGAGTCTCCTCCGTACGTTCGTCTCCTCAATTCCTTAAAAACCAGCTATAGATGGTGGATTTTCGACAAAGGCTAAAATCGTAAACTCATAATGATACGAAGCTTTGATTCAGCAATCATACGTGAGTATCGAGACACAGCTCTCTCATCGAATTCTCAACGGAGAGTACTTTCTCTCAGAGTACATGTAGATATGTAGTCTCGCGACTGGACAACGACATATCTCATGAATACTGAACACTTTCAGTGATTATTTCTATATGGCATCACGAGATGGACGGCTCCTAGACAGCTTGCTCTTCTAGTATAGAGCGATAACGTCTTCAGGAACAAACAACAAGTTTACCCTGACTATATAAAGGATATGACTTACCGACAAGCTCATATCGGGATAATTAATGCTCCTAGACAGCTTTACCTGCTAGTATAGAGCCACAAAGTTAATTATTCCTAATTTCTCATATTCCATGGTCGAATCCACGACTGGTCCCATGGAATGGAAATAAAGATTGTTCTGATTCTATGATCGAATCCACGGCTTGATCTCATAGAATAACAATAACTATATTATCTCATTACTCCGATTTCATGATCGAATCCACAGCTGGTCTCATAAATGGTAATAGATAAATCTTAATTACTCCGATTCTATGGTCGAATCTAGGATCCCATGGAATGGTAATGCTCACTTTAGTATTCTGAATTCGTAGTCGAATCCTCAGCTGATCCTATGAGTTAATAATAAACATCTTATTGCTCAGTTTTGTGAATTATTCCCCACCAAATTCCACAATTAGTAATAAATAATCAGCAACCGGGCATTTGAGCTATCTCTAAGTAAGCCCCGATTCAAATGGTGAAGGTGTATTCAACGACGACACACTAACAGTCACCGCACGAACTAGTATTTCAAAAATACAACGAAACGATGAACCTATGCAAAATAGAGAAGAAAATAATAAATAATTAAAAATATTGACCAGGGTGCTGGGAGCACGGACACACGACCAACCGACCGTGTCGTGGTCAATCCCAAGCCAGTTTTATATTTTAATGCATTTTTATTATTTTCCGTGATTTGATGAAAATTATCTCATTTTATTAAATCTCCTCCGTCTCGAGGAAACTCCTCGGTTTCATGGTACTTCCATAAATCCATAAAAAATAATATAAAATTAAGGAAAGGAGTGTGGGGCGTGACCATTGGCCAACCGGCCATGCCTTGGTCCCAACCGGCCCCACACCCCACGATTCCTTATTATTTTATTATTATTATTATTTCTCTAATTTCATGAAAAAACTCTTTGATTTCATGGTATTTTGCACAAATCATCAAATAATAATAATAAAATAAAATAAATTATGAAAACTTGTGGGACCGGGCCTTGGACGGCCAGACATGCCCTAGCCGGTCCCACACGCCCCTTTGTTTTATTATTTTATTATTAGTTTTCCTTGAATTCATCAAATTTCTTGATTTCATGGTATTACTCTCAAATTAGGAAAAATTCCCTCAAATCATCAAAATACCTAAAAATATTAAAACAATTAGGGAAACTCGTGGGACCGGGCCCTAGCCAGCCAGGCATGCCTTCCACGGTCCCACACGCCCTTGTTTTTATTATTTTAATATTTTTTGCTTCCCTGAACTCATGAAAACTCCTTCAATCCATGGAAACTCCCTAAATTCATCAAATATCTCAAAATTCATGAATTTTTCATAAAATCATCAAAATATTATAAAATTAAGGAAAAGGCACCACGGGACCGTGGTCACGACCGTCCGACCATGCCTTGACCACGACGGTCCCACGCCTCCTCATCCCTTATGTTATAATTATTTTTCATCATCTCATGGTGTTTTCCTCAGTTTCGTCGAAAACCTAATTTTGACATATTTTCTCGAATGGATGCTCAATTGCACACCAGAAAATATCAAAATTCTCAGGACACAGACGCCTTGGGGACACGAGCACGCTATCTTGACCGACCAAGATTGGCTCTTTGGCTCACGGAAGCCGGTCCCATCAATTTTCACAGTTTTGACCTAATTTGCACAATTGCTCGTATTAGGTCCAAAACTCTTCCAAACACTTTGGATTTTCATGAAGTAATCGTCAGGCGGTCACGTGACAACCCAGCAGCCGGTTTCATGACTCCATGGTCGGTCCCTCGCCTCGTCATAATTAATTAGGTTTTCTCACCTAAGGCTCAGACGAACATTTTTGAATAAATGATTAAGCCAGCATTTAATCATTCTTCCACCAACAAATCGTCAACTCTTCAGGAGTTCTTTGTATTTTCTCACGTGAGCATATGGACACCACATGGTTGATCCACGGTCCCATGTAGTCGCTCCCTCCTTCGTCCCATGGTTAAAATTCTGACGAACCATGAATTGATCATCAATTGATTAAATTAGGGTTTCTGAATCCAAGGATCATCATTCCAGATTCCAACCTTAATAATTTTACGACGACCTCATGGTCATTAATTTTATTAATTATGCTCGGTTCTACACCAGTGTTCTAATTAATATTTTTGGTATGCTGCCAATAAGCCATCAGATGAGCAACACATGCTCAGACGATCAAATATTCAACAATTCATCACATGAGCAACACTTGCTCAGATGATAAATATTTTCTCAAACCAAGGAATATTGGTTCAACAATCAATATTCAACGATCCATCGAATGAGAAATACTTGCTCACTTCATCGTAAGAACTATAACTCTGTCTCATGACATGTTCAATTCATGAGTTTCAGAACATCATGTTTAACTCAGCATCTACAGGGACTCATCGTCCCATCAAACCACGAAGTCATCAATTGACTAACAAACCACGAGATGTCAATCGTGTCACTTGGGGGATATCACTTAGGTTTTTGTTCTGGCGGTCTACGACACGTGTGTTCAAACACACGATGGAATGTGAGAAAATCGTGCAATCAGTTGAAGGAATTCCCGAGGTAATGGGTGGAAAATCGACCAAGTCTCCACACGTTGAGCAACTGGTTTCAAACACGATCTCCACTTCCCCACTCCTTGATTCCATCAACTGTCACACATCATGGAACCATGGAGTCTACAATTCCAACTATATAAATAAGTCTCTAAATCATGATTGAATCAACATCATCAGTATCATCAATCTCATGTCGAACTGACAACACGATATCATCAACTCATCAATTGAGCAACTACTCTCAATTGAGCAATTTCAATCACTCAGAGCTTATCGTATTCAGAATTCACACACCCACAATCTTTGATTACCATTGATTCCACACATTTCTCAGCTTCCCTCCTACAGATCAACCCATCCTCTCTTGTGACCGAATTTACTCTTGAACGGTCATTGTCTTGATTTAGGCCGGAGTATTACAGATTGATCTCTCGAATCTAAAGCACCCCCTTTGCAGCGGTGCATCTGTGTGAGGTTTAATATTTTGCTCGGTTCGAGGAGTCTCCTCCATACGGTCGTCTCCTCAATTCTTTAAAAACCAGCAAATCATTTTTCCCCATCTACAGATTGGCGACCACAGTGGGAGATCATTCTCTCGGTTGCAATCTCACAATCTCACAAGATGATTGGTCTTAGGACTAATTCAACTAATTCAGATCAGAATATTTCAAACGGCAACATTCCTCACGTTACACCTGGCGGCATGGAGGGCAGAGGGATCCCGACTTTGGCAGAGTTGGCTCAAATCCTAGAGGTCCATACCAGGAACATGAACCTGATGAAGGAGACGATAAACCACATCGTCGACTTTCTCATCATATTGACATCCGAGTTAGGCAGTATCTCCGCTCCAGAAGCCTCAACACCGGGGACTGGGACGTCATCTGACCCTCAAATCAACAACTTCACCACATACGAGAAGCCGGTGGAACAAGAGGTCACACATTTGATTGAAAATCTATGCGAACTCCTGCACTTCTCCAGGGATCAGCGCACTGACACATTTTCAGAACTTAACCAGATATCATCCAGCGTACAAATAACGCCACCAAGACCATCAGTTGAAGAGGTCTCCCTAGTGTCTGGACATTCGATCGAAACATCTCTTTTGGAGAAGAAGATCGCATGACGGATGAAGGACACAACCGAGCATTGTATGTCACTGGTTTCATCAAAGGCACCGAATTTAGAAGAGCTCTTGTTGACACCGGTGCTTCCACCAACATTGTCACTATGAAGACTCTCAGGATGGATAGATTCCCACAAGGTAAAATCGTTCGCTATCCCATCCTAATGACAGGATTTGAAGGAAGTCAAAGCCATACATATGGATATGCATACATAGATTTGAGGGTGGGGCCGATTCAATCGAAAGAAAAGTTTCGTGTGATCGAACAAGAACCTGACTACCACATAATACTGGGACGCCCAAGGCTACATGATAACAAGGTGGTTCCTTCAACATACCATCAATGCATGAAGGCCCTGCTCGAAAACAAGATCGTTCGCATTCCGGCTTCATCATCTCCTTATGCTCCCTTCTATGATACTGAGTTCCTTGAATCTCAAAAAGGCGTCCCGGAACCTCCAAGCAGGATTCGCATTACTCCACTTCCAAGCTGGAAGACTATCAAGAAGAATGATAACGATCCGTCATCCTCAGCTTCTAAAATTATCAAATCACTTACTACACCGACTAAACGCCATAATGATCAAGTCTCAACTCCAGGGACAAACTTCATGACCGATCGAGACGTAGAAGGGAGAGTCATTTATCGCCGACGGAAAGATTAACAATTAATCGGGGAAAACGATGAAAAGTCTCCCCACCATGAAGAATCGTGTCAGCGTGAGCTATCACTTGAAGAAGAAGTCCAAGATGCCCCACGACAACTACATGACGACACTGACTCTACCAATGACGATCTCGAAACAATCAACATTGGGACTGAAGACGATCCAAGGCCAATCCTGATCAGTTCAGCGCTATCACCAGAGGAGCGGACCGAGCTGGTAAAATTAATGAAAGAATATCAAGATGTCTTCGCCTGGACGTACGAAGAAATGTCGGGTCTATATGACAAACTCGTCACCCATCACATGCACATCGTCCTTGGTTCCAAAGCTGTCAAACAACCGCCCAGACAATTTAGACACGAAGTCGAGGAGCAAATCAAGGTCGAAATCCAGAAACTGTTGGCAACAGGGTTCATCAAGCCTATTCTTCATCCAACGTGGCTAGAAAATGTGGTACCTGTTAAGAAGAAAAATGGTCAAATCAGATGCTGTGTCGACTTGAGGAACTTGAATAAATGTTGTCCAAAGGATGATTTCCCTCTACCCAACATTGACATGCTCGTCGATGCAACCAGTGGTCACGGTATGTTCTCATTCATGGACGGCTATAGTGGGTACAACCAGATCAAGATGTATGAACATGACGTCAACAAGACTGCGTTCCGTACTCCCATTGGGAATTTTCATTACACTGTGATGCCCTTTGGATTAAAAAATGCGGGTGCCACCTATCAACGAGCCATGACTGCCATATTCCACGACATGATGCACAAGCAAGTGGAAGACTATGTTGATGATGTGGTGGTAAAATCGGAGACCCAGGTATCTCATCTCGAAGTTCTAAGGCAGGTGTTTGAAAGATGCAGGGAATACAAATTAAAAATGAATCCTTTGAAGTGCGCATTCGGAGTTTCTTCCGGAAAATTCCTAGGATTTCTGGTCACGGCTGAAGGGATCAAAGTCGACCCAGACAAGGCAAAAGCTATTACCACCATGCCTTCTCCACGTACCGTGAAGGAACTACAGAGCTTTATGGGCAAGGTAAATTATATTTGACGTTTCATTCCTGGATTAGCTCAACTCATTGCTTCGTTCACACCTCTGCTGAAGAAAGGAGCAAGCTTCACCTGGAAAGCTATTCAACAAAAAGCTTTCCATGAAATACAACAAATATTATTGTCACCGGACGTCATGAGGTCTCCAGTGCAGGGACGACCCCTGATTGTTTACACAGCCTCCAGTGACGTCGCCATTGGCGCACTCCTAGCTCAGGAAGACGACGAAGGCGTCGAACGACCTATTTACTACTTCAGCCGCACAATGAGAGATGCTCAACTCCGATATCCAAAGGCCGAAAGAGCATGCATGGCATTGGTACATGCAATCCAGAAGTTCAGACATTACTTACTATCTAACAGGGTCGTACTCATCTCCAAAGCTGATCCCATAAAGTTCTTGATATCAAAGCCAGCCTTATAGGAAGACCAGCGAAGTGGATACTCCAGATGTCAGAATTTGACATAGCTTGCACGCCACCTAAAGCCATCAAAGGTCAAGCGGTCACATACTTGCTCGCCGCTTTTCCAGGGGAAGACACAACAACACTACATGAAGAGGTGCCCGGAGAATTCCCAGACATCTTGGTCATCAAGGAAGAAACATGTTGTAGATGGGGGAAAACGATTTGTTGGTTTTTAAGGAATTGAGGAAACGACCGTACGGAGGAAACTCCTCGAACCGAGCAAAATGTTAAACCTCACACAGATGCACCGCTGCAAAGGGGGTGCTTTAGATTCGAGAGATCAATCTGTAGTACTCCGGCCTAAATCAAGACAATGACCATTCATGAGTAAATTCGGTCACAATAGAGGATGGGTTGATCTGTAGGAGGGAAGCTGGGAAATGTGTGAAATCAATGGTAATCAAAGATTGTGGGTGTGTGAATTCCGAATATAATAAGCTCTGAATGATTGAAATTGCTCAATTGAGAGTAGTTTCTCAAATGATAAGTTGATGATCTCGTGTTGTGGATGAGACGTGAGATTGATGATACAGTTGATGCTGATGATTCAATCATGATTCAGAGACTTATTTATATTGATGGAATTGTAGACACCGTGATTCCATGAAGTGTGACAGTTGATGGAATCAAGGAGTGGGGAAGTGGAGATCGTATTTGAAACCAGTTTCTCAACGTGTGGAGACTTGGTCAATTTTCCACCCACTACCTCGTGAATTCCTTCAACTGATTGCACGACTTGCTCACATTCCATCGTATGTTTGAACACACGTGTCGTAGACCGCCAGACCAAAACCTTAAGTGATATCCCCCAAGTGACACGATTGACGTCTCGTGGTTTGTTCGTCAATTGATGACTTCGTGGTTTGATGGGACGACGAGTCCATGTAGTTGCTGAGTTGAACATGATGCTCTGAAACTCATGAATTGAACATGTCATGAGACAGAGGTATAGTTCTTACGATGAAGTGATCAAGTATTTCTCATTCGATGGATCGTTGAATATTGATTTTTGAACCAATATCCCTTGGTTTGAGCAAATATTTATCATCTGAGCAAGTGTTGCTCATGTGATGAATTGTTGAACATTTGATCGTCTAAGCATGTGTTGCTCATCTGATGGATTATTGGCAGCGTACCAAAAATATTAATTAGAATACTGGTCGTTGAACCGAGCATAATTAATAAAATTAAAATGACCATGAGGTCGTCGTAAAATTATTCAGGTTGGAATCTGGAATGATGATCCTTGGATTCAGAAACCCTAATTTGATCAATTGATGATCAATTCATGGTTCGTCAGAATTTCACATATGGGACGAAGGAGGGAGCGACTACATGGGACCGTGGATCAACCATGTAGTGTCCATATGCTCACGTGAGTAAATACGAAGAACTCCTAAAGAGTTGACGATTTGTTGGTGGAAGAATGACTAAATGCTGGCTTAATCATTTATTCAAAATGCTCGTCTGAGCCTTAGGCGAGAAAACCTAATTAATTATGACGAGGCGAGGGACCGACCATGGAGTCATGAAACCGACCCTGGGTTGTCACGTGACCGCCTGACGATCACTTCATGAAAATCCAAAGTGTTTGGAAGAGTTTTGGACCTAATACGAGCAATTGTGTAAATTAGGTCAAAACTGTGAAAATTGATGGGACCGGATTCCGTGATCCAAAGAGCCAATCTTGGTCGGTCAAAATAGCGTGCTCATGTCCCCAAGGCTTCCGCATCTCAGTCCTGAGAATTTTGATATTTTCTGGCATGCAATTGAGCATCCATTCGAGAAAATATGCCAAAATTAGGGTTTCGACGAAACTGAGGAAAACACCATGAGATGATGAAAAATAATTATAAAATAAGAAATGAGGAGGCGTGGGACCGCCGTGGTCAAGGCATGGTCGGCCGGTCGTGACCACGGTCCCGTGGTGCCTTTTCCTTAATTTTATAATATTTTGATGATTTTATGAAAAATTCATGAATTTTGAGAAATTTGATGAATTTAGAGAGTTTCCATGAATTGAAGGAGTTTTCATGAGGTCAGGAAAGCAAAAAATATTAAAATAATAAAAACAAGGGCGTGTGGGACCGTGGAGGCGCGGTCGGCCGGCTAGGGCCAGGTCCCACGAGTTTCCCTAATTTTTTTTAATATTTTTAGGTATTTTGATGATTTGAGGGAATTTTTCCTAATTTGAGAGAAATACCATAAAATCAAGGAATTTGATGAATTCAAGGAAAAATAAGATAAATAATAATAAAATAATAAAGCAAAGGGCGTGCGGGACCGGCTAGGGCATGGCCGGATGGCTAGTGGCCCGGTCCCACAAGTTTTTCATAATTTTATTTTATTTATTATTATATGATGATTTGTGCAAAATACCATGAAAATCAAGTAGTTTTTTCATGAAATTAGAGAAATAATAATAATAATAAAATAATAAGGAACCGTGGAGTGTGGGGCCGGTTGGGACCAAGGCATGGCCGGTTGGCCATTGATCACGCCCCACACTCCTTTCCTTAATTTTATATTATTTTTTATGGATTTATGGAAGTACCATGAAACCGAGGAGTTTGCTCGAGACGAAGGAGATTTGATAAAATGAGAGAATTTTCATCGAATCATGGAAAATAATAAAAATGCATTAAAAATATAAAACTGGCGTGGGATTGACCACGACACGGTCGGTCGGTCGTGTGTCCGTGCTCCCAGCACCCTGGTCAATATTTTTAATTATTTATTATTTTCTTCTCTATTTTGCATAGGTTCATCGTTTCGTTGTATTTTTGAAATACTCGTTCGTGCGGTTACTGTTAGTGTATCGTCGTTGAATACACCTTCACCATTTGAATCGGGGCTTACTTAGAGGTAGCTCAGACGCCCGGTTGTTGATTATTTATTACTAATTGTGGAATTCAGTGGAGAATAATTCACAAAACTGAGTAATAAGATGTTTATTATTAAATCATAGGATCAGTTGAGTATTCGACTACGAATTCAGAATAATAAAGTGAGCATTACCATTCCATGGGATCGTAGATTCGACCATAGAATCAGAGTAATTAAGATTTATCTATTACCATTTATGAGACCAGTTGTGGATTCGATCATGAAATCTGAGTAATGAGATAATATAGTTATTGCTATTCAATGAGATCAAGCCGTGGATTCGATCATAGAATCAGAACAATTGTTTATTTCCATTCCGTGGGACCAGTCGCAGATTCGACCTTGGAATAGGAGCAATTGTTATTGCCATTCCATGGGACCAGTCGTGGATTCGACCATGGAATAGGAGCAATTGTAATTAGGAATAATTAACTTTGTGGCTCTATACTTGCAGACCAAGCTGTCTAGGAGAATTAATTATCCCGATATGAGCTTGTCGGTAAGTCATATCCTTTATATAGTCATGGTAAACTCCTTGTTTGTTCCTGAAGACGTTATCGCTCTATACTAGCAGAGCAAGCTCTCTAGGAGCCGTCCATCTCGTGATACTATATAGAAATAATCACTGAAAATGTTCAGTATTCATGAGATATGCCGTTGTCCAGTCGTGAGACTACATATCTACATGTACTCTGAAAGAAAGTACTCTCCGTTGAGAATTCGACGAGAGACCCGTGTCTACTCACGTCTGATTGCTGGATCAGAGCTTCGTATAATTATGAGTTTACGATTTTAGCCCTTGTTGAAAATCCACCATCTACATTAAGTCCCCTGCGTACTGAGGAAAGTTGTGTTCCCCAGTCAGCATTAAATGGTGATTTTCCGGACATAAATAATACCAGTAATTGAACTTAGTCGCAAGTTGAGACGTTACGGATTTAGAGAGCACGAGAAAACCACGACTCGATGAAGGCTCCAATGTCATGATTGGAGCGTCGTTTGATGAGCATAAATTGGTGTTGAACCGCTGGTTTGGACGACGAGTCCTTGGTCGATTAGGATTCGCGGGCCGGGCCCAATAAGGTAATCCTTATTTTAGGAATAGACGCTCGTTTGTTCATTAGTTTAAAGAACAAACAAAATATACTTGAGTCTAATGATATAAAGTTTTGTTTATGAGCTTTCACGAAAACCAAAATTTTATCTTTGTGAGATTTCACAAAATGGAATAAACTCTCGTTCCAAAGGTGAATGCTCGCACGAGAGAAAAGTTTTTTTTTTTTTTGAAAAGACGTGCGTCTGTTAATAAAATTTTTGTCTATGAGCTTTCATGAAAATTTTTATTTTCGATATGTGAGCATTCACAAATTTTTGAAAATATACTCTCGCTTCAAAGACAGATGCTCGCGCGAAGGAGAAAAAGTATGTAGATATATTTTTCAAATTTACATGGGTTTCACGTTAAATATTTACATATTTTGTAAAATCATGTTTTGATTTTGAACAACTGTTGAAAGTAGACAATTATACATGGTGAAATAATGTCTGTGAGTTTTCACAACTGTAGAATGGACGTCTGTCCAATTTTAGAAAAACCAGTGGATGTTCACTCAGTAAAAACATTACGTGGGTTGTCCACGGTTTCATGAAAATCAATTTATGATTTTTGAGCAATTGCTGGAAGCAAGCAATTGTATACATGATGAAATAATGTATGTATGAGTTTGGCGATATTATAATGTATGCACACATGTAGAAAACCAGCGAATGTTCATATGAAAGGTTATGTGAATTATTCATAGTTTCATGAAAAGTCAGGTGCTGGTTTTAAATAATGAATTTTGCTCATCTTGGCAAGTTTGAAGAGGCGGACAAGTTTTTCGAAGGTTTTACGTTATTATAACTAAGTTCGTGAAATGTAAATAGGTAAGAGTGGAGGATTACCATTTTTGTAGACGTTGTTGTGAGCACCTTTAATCCATGATTCATTGTTCTGTCGAATCCTGCGCTATGTATGAACGATGTGCTCTGAATGGTGAGAGATCCTTCATACTGAGTTGTATTCCTGGTTATTTCGTTAGCTTTACCATAGGATGATCGTGTAGTGAGATCCCGGATCAATGTAGACTCCATGGAAATGGAGGAAAATCTACGGGAGTGGAGAGCCCAGAAGTAAGGACTATAGGGTGTTAACAAATAACGTGCAGTCCCCAGCCGCTCCTTGTGTCATGACTTTACCCGTGTAATTAGGATCATGAGATCAAGGTTTGTTACTTCTTTTCAGACTTTTGCTCCATCGATTTACGGTCTTCAACTTGTTCCCAGGTAAAAAATTCATGAATCCAGCACTGATGAAGAAGTCGATGTAAGTACCCTTTTTAGTGCACGTGATCGTGGCATCTCCTTGAATGACATAATAATAATTGTTGTTGACGAACCCTGGAAGAAATCATGGTATATAAGCATTATGTTGATGAAGCGTGCTCTTCTTTGGGATATGAGAATATGGAGAGTTCCCAAAATCCCGAACCGAATGAAGATAATGGAGTTGCCAACGGATATTCCAACATTGCCGAGCCCTCAAATGGTTTAGAGACTCCCCTAGTAAGTATATCTCCTGTGACCTCTTCATAGAAGTATGAAATTTCTGATTTGTGAGTGAATGAATGAAAACCCATGTGAATACACGAGTAATTTTTCCGAAATACGTCACTAGGAAATTTCAGACTTCAGCCTTTAGTAAAAACGCTGTAGAATCTTCATTTGGGGTTGTATTTTTGACATCTGCATATGTATCCTCAAACCCAGGGAATTTCCAAGATTTAAAAAAAAATATTTTTGAGTTTAGAGCTTGTTTAGGATCCGAAATCGACGAAACAGTAAACTTCCAGGAAACCTTCAGAAAATTTACAGTTGGCATAGGGTCCAATGTTTTGACCACAACTCTTCGCTCGTTTCTCCAATAGTTGTGAATTTTGGATATGTTGTATAGGACATCCATACGAAGAAAATGGTATATGACCCATACCTATATTCTTGACCAATTGCTCCCAGCTCGTCGGTTTGTACATGACAGCATAAAATTATTTCAGACGGGCTTGTTGTAAAACACTCATGTTGCGTCTTTAGACCATTCACTTGTGTCTTGAACGGTTGGTGAAGGATTGATGCCATTGATTCAATTGATATCAGGACTCATTGATTGGCACATGAGTATGGTGCTTGATTACCACCTTGTTTCTCTCAGTCGTAGAAACATTACTTCTGAAACCCTGGTCATGGGACCATAACTGAGGTTGCTCTCAAGAGGGGATGATGTAATGGCCATGGTTTCATGTCCCGGTGTTAGCATTCCTTTTATGATGAATAATTAGCACTGGAGATCCCAGCAACACGAGTGTTGGGCTGTGAAATTGATCGTCATGATCGGTGGACCGACAGTCCCCAGTATATTGTTGAATCTCCCTCTTTCGTTTTCCCTTCTTCTGTCAAGACCTAGATAGAGGACCCGGGTAGAAAAATCGATGTAAAGACCTAGGTGGTCGAAGTTGGAGGTACCTTGATGAAGGACTTAGCGAAAAGACCTGGTGGACACCGATCGACTGTGGAAGTTATGAATCCCGTCTACGAATCTCTGGTTGCGCGTTGTATGCTCTGGAAGCTGTAGAAACCTCATACGACGTCGGAGTTTGATGCTTGACCCCAACTTTTGAAGCTAAGAGATTGAGTTATCACGTGAGAAAACAATCACTCAATTTGGAGTTGTAGAAGTCAGCCAACGAGGCGTGCACATTTATAATTTGTAATCCCGTGCAGATTTTTTAGATCTCGTAGACCTGACAGTAAAGGCCGTATCTTTTAGCTCGTATGTCCGATTGATGCGCCCATTTGGTATGTTGTAGAATAGACATAGACGAAAATATTTTGTTGAGGAAGTATTGTCTTATTCCTCACTCATTGGTACGTTTTTGTAAACCCATGGGCTGAAGTATGTTGTACTTTATCTGTAGAACATCTTGTGGAAGACTTTGGCTTGTGACCGTCCACCATGCAAGCTTTCGGAAGATGATCATGCTAACGTGTTTTCACGTCTAGATACCTTGATATGATTCATTAGTGCTTGGAGAAGCCCGCTTCATGTGTAACACTTCAGAGAACGGTTAGTTGATGAAGCCATGTCATGAGGATGTTTCTCCCGTTGTTGATGCTGAGATCACGATTGAGTTTTATCCATATATTCTTATTGATTCTGAGACCGTGGAAGGATTTCTACAAGATATCCTTGCTGATGTCGATGCTATGGTTAGAGCTTCTCCAGAGATCGAAAAAGGCTGGAACCATGATTATTCGTTGCTCCTCCTTTCAGTGAGCATTTATATTGACGAACTAGTTAGTGAGTTGAGAATCCGGTATACTGGGAGTTCAACTTGGGTGCTCTTGAAAGCATAACTGTATCGTGAAGCGGCTTTATAAGTGAATCCACATTGTTGTGGAAGATAGCAGCATAAATCTCCATTCTGGATCGGTGAAGGGAAGAAGTTTCTCAGTCATGCAGGGTTTTGTGATGTAGAGAAGTCCCCGTTGATGAAGTTTCACGGAATCACCTCAGGTTGTCCAGTGTATGTTGAAGGAGTTAATGCCATCCATGTATGAATGATGTTGCATCTGCTTCAGAAGTATTATCATGGGATAATGAAGACTTATCGAGTGTAGTTTAGTAATACTTTGATCGTGCTGGTGTTGAATCAGTGTAGAGATATTTGTGTTGAAGCCAGAGGCGCCATTATCGAAGGTGTACTCTTTGATTGTGAGTACAATTTTAAGGCTTCTTAGATGCTTGATTGTTGAAGCATCATATCCCTTAAGCATCAAATGTCGTAGCTTTGATCATCTCGGCCCTGAGTATCTTCTGTTGATGCAGCATTCTTCTCGTTGCGGTAGTAAGATTCAATACTTGTGCAGCCATCAGAGTTTTCTGATTTTGTGGCACACATGGACGCTCCTGAAAAGCTATGGAGAAACGCCCGAAGTATTCTTTGCCATGCTTGGACATCATCTCGGTAATGAATGTTCGGTGCTCGATTTTGAGAGGCTACCATTCACAACGTCTTGCAGAGTTTCTAGCAGAATTGAGTCCTCATGCTAGGATAGTATGTGAAGAAATAAATGACGTAGAAACGGGAGGAGTGAGACTTGCCTGAGTGTGGAACCTCTTGATGAATGTTTATGCATCTTTTACAGGTTCTTGCTTCAATCTCTTCAAAGTTCGAAATTCCTCCAAATGCTCTGATGATGGTATGTCCGTAAAATCTTCTGGATCAGAAATTTCTTCGTTGGAGAGATGTGTAACCAAAGGCGCTTTGTAGGTACCCATCTTTTCAGCGTGGATCCGCGTTCTTCTGAAGGACATGTCATGTCCTGGATCTTCCTTCATGTTCGAGTGATGCATATGGATCCGATGGTTTTCAGTGGAATGTTGTTGATGGCGGTGTCAGAATCGATCAACTTCGTTTCTTCTGAGATTAATTGTCGTAAGCGGTCCCCAGTCGTACATCTCTTGGTCTATGGCTGGAGACTCAAGAAATATTTCCGGAATGGACTTCTTGACACGATGTGGTTCAGTACTGTGAACATGTCGCTCCTTTGTGCCTTCGACAGATAACGCAATTCACGTTCGACGAAGGATTGAACTGCCGCTTTGATAGGTTGTTCAGAGAGTGTAAAGATTCTGATTGGGAGAGGATTCTTGTGTACTCCTTCAGTCCCCAATTAAAGCTATTGTTGATCAAGCTTTTCTTTGAAAATGTGCTTCAAAACTCGGAAGTCGCTTGTGAGATGATTGACGAACCTGTGGAAGTCACCTCTTTAATGGAAAAAGGAAAGTCAGGTGCTTCTTGATCAGGAATTATTGTGCGTTGGTCAGAAGCTTGTGCTTTTTGCTTATCCTTCCTTTCTGCTTTTGAAGGAGCTGATGTATGCTTGCGCGGCGGTTTGGCTTTCCGTTTGCTCCCTTCTGCAATAGTGTTTGTGGAAGGCTGGAGGTTTTATTGCATATTGATCAGACGTCCTCTACCTCGAGTGTCTCGCGGTTCCTGCATTTGTGGCTTTTGTTCTTTCTAGTAAAGCGGGCGCAGTAGTTGAAGATCTCTTCGAGGATTCGTGAAGCTCTGAGAAAGTATGGAATCGAAGATTTTCCAGTAGATCTCTGTAAACCGGGAGCATGCTATTGATGCAAAAATCTACTAGCTGTTGCTCCGTGACATTTGGATCATGACAATCCAAGGCTTGTACTCTGAATCTTTTCACGTAGTCATTGGGTTTTTCACTGACCCTCTGAAACATTCTTCCCAGGTCAGAGAGAGTGACTTGCTCTGACACAAAGAAGTACTTCCTGTAGAAGGCATTAATCATTTCTCCCCAATTGTTGATAGTCTCTGGTGCGATGTTGTTATACCAGGTGTATGCTCTGCCTTTCAGAGACTTTAAGAATTCCTTGAGACGAACGACATGATTATGTTCATGTTCTCCCAGGGATTCGAGAAAACGAGAGACATGTTCTTGAGCATTGCCAGTACCATCATATAAGGTGAAGGTTGGAGAAAAGTAACCTTTGGGGAGTGGAATCCTCTGCGTAGCGGCAGTATAAGGAGGTTGATGACGATGTACATGCGATGTTTTGTCTTTTCCACGGTTCTCCAAGAGGTGATCCAGATCCTCACGAGTGATGAAATTCGATGATCCCTTCGCTGATGAGTTGTCTGCAGCAGTTTTTCGGACTTCATCGTCTTCTACTGTATGGATTGGAATTACTTCAGGATCGTCTTCTGAGGATTTCTCCTTCTCCTTTCCCTTATCTTGAGTTTTCTCTGACATCTTGTCAGTAAGAGTTTTGAGATAATTACACAGCTCCTTCTGTGTAGCAGCCATTTCAGTCTGTTTCTTTGCAAGAGTCTCCTTCGCTTTGATAAGATTAGCAATGGTAGGTGGTGGATCTCCTCTGACTTCTTCGGTGTGTCGTCCGGACAGTGGATGACCTTCTACATGAGGAGGAGTAATGTCACCACCATCAGTGTTGGAGGTCGGAATTGTCTCTGGGATATTCTGATTGTTGTTGTTGCTAGTGCTAGCACTGTTTGTGTTAGGATTCGTAACTGAACCTGACTTGAGATCAACCATCTTGTGAAATTGTGAGATTGCAACCGAGAGAATGATCTCCCTCTGTGGTCGCCAATCTGTAGATGGGGAAAAACAATTTGCTGGTTTTTAAGGAATTGAGGAGACGACCGTACGGAGGAGACTCCTCGAACCGAGCGAAATGTTAAACCTCACACAGATGCACCGCTACAAAGGGGGTGCTTATAGATTCGAGAGATCAATCTGTAGTACTCCGGCCTAAATCAAGAAAATGACCGTTCCAGAGTAAATTCGGTCACAAGAGAGGATGGGTTGATCTGTAGGAGGGAAGCTGAGAAATGTGTGGAATCAATGGTAATCAAAGATTGTGGGTGTGTGAATTCCGAATATGATAAGCTCTGAATGATTGAAATTGCTCAATTGAGAGTAGTTTCTCAAATGATAAGTTGATGATCTCGTGTTGTGGATGAGACGTGAGATTGATGATGCTGATGATTCAATCATGATTCAGAGACTTATTTATATTGTTGGAATTGTAGACACCGTGATTGCATGAAGTGTGACAGTTGATGGAATCAAGGAGTGGTGAAGTGGAGATCGTGTTTGAAACCAGTTGCTCAACGTGTGGAGGCTTGGTCAATTTTCCACCCACTAACTCGTGAATTCCTTCAACTGATTGCACGACTTGCTCACATTCCATCGTGTGTTTGAACACACGTGCCGTAGACCGCCAGACCAAAACCCTAAGTGATATCCCCTAAGTGACACGATTGACGTCTCGTGGTTTGTTAGTCAATTGATGACTTCGTGGTTTGATGGGACGACGAGTCCATGTAGTTGCTGAGTTGAACATGATGTTCTGAAACTCATGAATTGAACATGTCATGAGACAGAGGTATAGTTCTTAAGATGAAGTGAGCAAGTATTGCTCATTCGATGGATCGTTTAATATTTATTTTTGAACCAATATCCCTTGGTTTGAGAAAATATTTATCATCCGAGCAAGTGTTGCTCATGTGATGAATTATTGAATATTTGATCGTCTGAGATGTGTTGCTCATCTGATGGATTATTGGCAGCGTACCAAAAATATTAATTAGAATATTGGTCGTTAAACCGAGCATAATTAAAAAAATTAAAATGACCATGAGGTCGTCGTAAAATTATTAAGGTTGGAATCTAGAATGATGATCCTTGGATTCAGAAACCCTAATTTGATCAATTGATGATCAATTCATGGTTCATCATAATTTCAACCATGGGACGAAGGAGGGAGCGACTACATGGGACCGTGGATCAACCATGTAGTGTCCATATGCTCACGTGAGAAAATACGAATAACTCCTGAAAAGTTGACGATTTGTTGGTGGAAGAATGATTAAATGCTGGCTTAATCATTTATTCAAAATGCTCGTCTGAGCCTTAGGCGAGAAAACCTAATTAATTATGACGAGGCGAGGAACCGACCATGGAGTCATGAAACTGGCCCTGGGTTGTCACGTGACCGCCTGACGATCACTTCATGAAAATCCAAAGTGTTTGGAAGAGTTTTGGACCTAATCCGAGCAATTGTGCAAATTAGGTCAAAACTGTGAAAATTGATGGGACCGGCTTCCGTGAGCCAAAGAGCGAATCTTGGTCAGTCAAGATAGCGTGATCATGTCCCTAAGGCGTCCGCGTCTCAGTCCTGAGAATTTTGGTATTTTCGGGCGTGCAATTGAGCATCCATTCGAGAAAATATGCCAAAATTAGGGTTTCGACGAAACTGAGGAAAACACCATGAGATGATGAAAAATAATTATAATATAAGGAATGAGGAGGCGTGGGACCGCCATGGTCTAGGCATGGTCGGCCGGTCGTGACCACGGTCCCGTGGTGCTTTTCCTTAATTTTATAATATTTTTATGATTTTATGAAAAATTCATGAATTTTGAGAAATTTGATGAATTTAGGGAGTTTCCATGAATTGAAGGAGTTTTCATGAGTTCAGGGAAGCAAAAAATATTAAAATAATAAAAACAAGGGCGTGTGGGACCGTGGAGGCGCGGCCGGCCGGCTAGGGTCCGGTCCCACGAGTTTCCGTAATTTTTTTTAATATTTTTAGGTATTTTGATGATTTGAGGGAATTTTTCCTAATTTGAGAGAAATACCATAAAATCAAGGAATTTGATGAATTCAAGGAAAAATAGGATAAATAATAATAAAGCAAAGGGCGTGTGGGACCGGCTAGGGCATGGCTGGCCGGCTAGTGGCCCGGTCCCACAAGTTTTTCATAATTTTATTTTATTTATTAGTATATGATGATTTGTGCAAAATACCATGAAATCAAGGAGTTTTTTCATGAAATTAGAGAAATAATAATAATAATAATAAAATAATAAGGAACCGTGAGGTGTGGGGATGGTTGGGACCAAGGCATGGCCGGTTGGCCAATGGTCACGCACCACACTCCTTTCCTTAATTTTATATTATTTTTATGGATTTATGGAAGTACCATGAAACCGAGGAGTTTCCTCGAGACGAAGGAGATTTGATAAAATGAGAGAATTTTCATCGAATCATGGAAAATAATAAAAATGCATTAAAAATATAAAACTGGCCTGGGATTGACCACGACACGGTCGGTCGGTCGTGTGTCCGTGCTCCCAGCATCCTGGTCAATATTTTTAATTATTTATTATTTTCTTCTCTATTTTGCATAGGTTCATCGTTTCGTTGTATTTTTGAAATACTCGTTCGTGCGGTTACTATTAGTATATCGTCGTTGAATACACCTTCACCATTTGAATCGGGGCTTACTTAGAGGTAGCTCAGACGGCCTGTTGTTGATTATTTATTACTAATTGTTGAATTCAGTGGAGAATAATTCACAAAACTGAGTAATAAGATGTTTATTATTAATTCATAGGATCAGCTAAGGATTCGACTACGAATTCAGAATAATAAAGTGAGCATTACCATTCCATGGGATCGTAGATTCGACCATAGAATCAGAGTAATTAATATTTATCTATTACCATTTATGAGACCAGTTGTGGATTCGATCATGAAATCGGAGTAATGAGATAATATAGTTATTGTTATTCTATGAGATCAAGCCGTGATTCGATCATAGAATCAGAACAATTGTTTATTGCCATTCTGTGGGACCAGTCGGAGATTCGACCTTGGAATAGGAGCAATTGTTATTTCCATTCCATGGGACCAGTCGTGGATTCGACCATGGAATAGGAGCAATTTTAATTAGGAATAATTAACTTTGTGGCTCTATACTTGCAGAGCAAGCTGTCTAGGAACATTAATTATCTCGATATGAGCTTGTCGGTAAGTCATATCCTTTATATAGTCAGGGTAAACTCGTTGTTTGTTCCTGAAGACGTTATCGCTCTATACTAGCATAGCAAGTTGTCTAGAAGCCGTCCATCTCGTGATACTATATAGAAATAATCACTGAAAGTGTTCAGTATTCATGAGATATGTCGTTGTCCAGTCGTGAGACTACATATCTACATGTACTCTGAGAGAAAGTACTCTCCGTTGAGAATTCGATGAGAGACTCGTGTCTCAATACTCACGTATGATTGCTGGATCAGAGCTTCGTATAATTATGAGTTTACGATTTTATCCCTTGTCGAAAATCCACCATCTACACATGGCTTCTATACTTTGATGGGTCCGCCACCCCTAGTAGTGACACCGGAGGAGCGGGCATAGTGCTGGTGTCTCCATCTGGTGAAGTTTTCTCACATTCGTTCAAGTTGGATTTCCACTGCACCAACAACTCAGCGGAATATGAATCCTTCCTATTAGGATTATCCTTGGCCAAGCAAGCAGAAGCAACACACCTCGAGATAAGGGGAGATTCAAAATTATTGGTCAACCAGATGAATGGAACGTATTCTCTCAAAGAAATCACACTTGCTCCATTCAGAACCGAAGCTCAGCGACTGTTGACCTATTTTGCTGACGCAACGATCGTCCATACTGGACGGACTAACAATAGGCATGCTGATTGCCTAGCAACTCTCTCCTCCAAGCTGCAATTCGAAGGAGCACAGAAAACGATCACTGTACAGAGGCGTATCGTATCTTCAACTTGGCTCACTCAGATCGAAGACATTCCAGCGAACGATTGGCGAGCACCCATCATTCATGAATTGAGCAGCTCTATTTCAGAAGGCCAAGTCAGCCTCAAGGAATTGAAGAACTACTTCTTGCTTCATGGAGGGCTATACTATCGAAACCCTGATGGATCTCTATCACGATGTCTTGGGAGCGACGAAGCGGAAGAACAGCTCAAGCGCATACATGAGGAAGTCTGTGGGCAAACGTTAGTGGTAACACTTTACAGAAAGCTTCAAAGAATGGGGTACTACTGGCATCCATGGAGACTCAGTCAAGAGCTTTACAAGGATCTTGTCCTGATTGCCAAACACCTCCTCATCACTTGGAGGTTTTGACGGTCCACCACACTGGGGACTGGAGGGAGCCTTACATCAAATACCTCCGGGACAACGAACTACCACTGGAAAAGAAGCAAGCAGTCAAACTCATTCAGAAAGCTAAGAGATTCGTCTATCTCGATGGGATCTTATACCGCAAAATTTGGTGGAATTTACTGAGGTGCTTAGCCGAACATGAAATCCCTACAATCCTGAAGGAAGTACATGATGGAGAACATCAAGGAAAGAGGAAACTATTTCTTCAAATTCATGAGAAATATTATTGGCCAACCATGGAAGATGATGCAGCCGCACACGTTCAGAGGTGTCACCAATGCCAAACCCATGGTAATCTCATCCACACTCCTTGTCTCCCGTTGAATTCTGTGAATAGTCCGTGGCCTTTCTACAGCTGGGGACTAGATATCATTGGGAAGATCAATCCAGCATCTTCAAAACAACATGACATCATCACTGCGACAGAGTACTTCACCAAGTGGGTCGAAGCTATTCCTCTTCGAAGCACCACTGGAGTTACGATTGCCGCCTTCATCAAAGAGCACATAATATGCAGATTCGGAGTTCCTAAGCATATCATCACAGATAACGGAACTCCTTTTGCCAATCAAGATGTTGAGAAGCTGCTCAATAAATATGGGATCAAACAAATCTTCTCCACGCCTTACTATCCACAAGGAAATGGTCAAGCAGAAAGTACCAACAAGACTTTGATCAGGATTATCAGTCGGACGATTCATGACAATCCTCGATCATGGCATGAGCAATTACCCATGGCTCTATGGGCTTACAGAACTGCACCAAGGAGCTCGATCGGTACTTCGCCATATTCCCTTGTCTATGGAGCCGACGCCATACTTCCAGCAGAAATCAAAGTTCCCTCAGCCAGGATTGCAGCATCCAGTGGTGTACAATGGGATGAGGCTGAAATCTCCAGATCAAGAATCGCTGAGAGATATGCTGAATCAAGGAGAACCAAGGTGGAAAAATATGTGGAAGCTTACAAAAGAGGATCTCCAGAGCCTACAACAAAATGGTAAGACCTCGAACATTTCAAGTAGGAGATTTGGTATTAAAGACGGCAAAGCACATTCAACAAGACATGTCTGCTCCTAAGTTCTCTCCTAAATGGGAAGGGCCATATGTTGTTATCAAAGCAGTGTCTAGCGGATACTACAAAATTTTAGCAATCAATGGAGGAAAGGAAGGAAACATCATCAATGGAAATGGCTCAAAGCTTATTATGCCTGATCCATGAAACAAACTACCTCTTCATCATTTCAAGCATTTTCAAAATGTAATTTCATTCCTCCAAAGAGCATGCGAATGCTCCTTTGTTCATTAAACATTTCATAAATGAGCAAAATTCGTTCATACCATGATCAACTGTTTCACCTAACTAGAAACTCAGATTCAAAAAACAACAACCACAAATGCTCACTCAGAGCAAACCATCCAGCAACGGATACCCTGTAAGAAGCCTCGTCAAGCTTCTTCTGAAAAATCTTGGTCTTTGCCTTCAAGTCTTCGACCGCTTTCTCAACCCTTGCTGACTCCAGAGCCAGTATCCTCTCCTCATCCAGTAAAGCTGCATTCATGGAAATTGCATCAGCAGCCTCTGCCGCCTTATGAACCTTGATTATCTCAAGACGACGACGGAGCCAGCTTACATTGAATCGCAATATCTCACAATTCGAGATCATTTCATCCCATTGGTGCAGTTCATGGTTTTTGACGTCTCGCAAGTGCATCTGATTCATTTCCTCGATGATCGGCAATAGCCCCGCTACCGTGGTTAAAAGGGTTGGAAGAAAACCTTTCCACACTTCTGTGGTAGCAATGTGACCATACTTCTTCCAGATCTTGGTGTACAAAGATGCATAACATTTGGGAATCACGAATCCGCCGACCATTTCATTGTCTGGGAAGGGATTAACCAATGGGGATTCGAATAAAAGTCCAGCGGTTGGGTATTCACGAGCATGGACACTGTCTCCAGTCTCCACGGATCCTTCAGAATCTTCACATGCCTGGTTACTGCTTTCCTCAACCTCAACCACGGTCACGGAATTTCCGCTCTTTCTTCGTCTAGCATCGACGACGACACGGACATCCGCCTACGATGAAACGAAGGAGTGTTAATCCCGGGACTCAGTACAATCTCAAGAGTCGTAGGTTTACTTACAGACGATCCAGCTTCAGTACGAGCCGATCCATATCGGGCAGGAGCTCTAACAGTCCGCTTAGGCCTTGCATTATGAGGAGTAGCATTCTTCTTACAGTCCTACGACAAATCATTCTCTTGTGATCAACAATCTCGATTGAACAGATACAATAATAGGAGAAGAAGAAGAAGAATAAGAAGAATAAGTGTACAACTTACTGAGATAGACGTTGCTATTTCACGCTTCGACTGAAGATCATCTTGAGAAGAAATGCTATTGCTCGACATGACGGCAAGAGGGTAGGATCAAAACTTCTCTGCACGATGAAACCGACTCAGGAATGGAAGAAATATTTGCGTGGATCATATATTTGGAGTCTTGAAGATATATATATATATCAGGCGATAGTCATATAGTCAACTCAGTTACGAGTTTCACTGAAACCCTGGGCTTCAAAGATCGATACCGAAGACGCGGAGAAAAATAACGCACTGGGGATTGAACATCACGGGTTAAAGGATAGGCCACGCGGCCTTGTACATGTCATGAATTCTCAGCCATGTGTTATGTTACTTCTCATGAAAATCGACAAGTCATAATGAATTTGGATATATGGACAGTGGTCCATGTCATGGATTAGAAGAAATCAACGTTAACAAAATGTTCATCATTCAGAAGAAAAGTCTAATTGAAGTAAAGTCGTTTAAACAGTCAAGAGAAAGATATCCACTATGAATACTAAAAAGGGAATGCTCTAACGTCTAAAGAAGATGGAAGTAAAACTACTCGTCGGACTCATCCGAATTGTTAGCTTCATCGTCATTGTCCTCCTCGGAATCATCTTCTTCAGAGTCACTGTCAGGATCATTGGTGAAGTTCAGTGGACGGAAGATAACATCATCATCTGAATCCGAGTTATCTTCTGCTGCAGCTTCAGCTTCAATTTTCTTCATCATCCTCTGATGCTCTCTTTCATATCGATCAGGCTTAATGTAACTCTCGGATGGTTCCCATGTGATCTCTCCTTCAAAATCATCAACATCAGAATCAGAAGGCACCCCATCCAAGAATTGACGTTTCTCCTCAACCATCTGTCTCTTACGCCGGGTGCGATCTTTTTCACATTGACGGGCATCCTCCTTTTTGTCTTCAGCTCTTTTCTTTTCGAGTTCAACAAAAGAGACTCTTCGCTCACCCAAGGGAATATTAGGCTTCGCCCCTTCCTGGGTAACCATAGCCTTTGATTTCGCTACAGGAGCGTCGGAATCCTCATCAGAATAGCCAGAGGAAGAAGAGGAATACCAGTAATCATAATTGCTGTTATTGTTGGTCGACATTTTCTGGAACCGGAAGATCAAAGATTACTACTATGTAAACAAACCAACATCAGAAAAAATGGTAAATCTTAACTCTTACCTTTTATATTTCCACTAACAATAGTGATAGTAATGCTAGAGTTAACACCTCAAAATCGTTCGTCTCTTCGAAAACTGCAAAAACGAACGAAACTTTATTTAGTTTCCGAAACTGATTTTTCATGAAATCACGGACACAATTTTCATAATGTGAACATTCACACAACTGACCTATGAAGTTCATAACAATACAATATTCTATCATAAATATATTGGCTATCTTAGAAGAATCCTCAAAACCCACGTTTTGATTTTTCGAAAAAACAGCAATTAATGCAACTTGCATACATAAATTCTCAAGGATTTTATCTAACGAAAACAAACTCATGCAAATAAAATATATCATCATATTTTGCACAATATATGTCACGGCTGCATATATATATATAAAAAAAAAACTATTTTTCCTTCGTATCGTCATTATTTGTCTTTAAAACGAAGGTTTATTTCAAAAAAATATTGTGAAAGCTCACATCTCATACATATGATAAAGTTTTGTATTTACATGAAAGATCATAAGCAAAATTTTATCACTGGACACAAGTTCATCATATGAATTTTCCTTCGAGTCGTCGTAATTTGTCTTTAAAACGAAGGATTATTTCGATTTCGTGAAAATTTACTCCTTTTATGATAAAACCGTGGTACACATGAAATCTCATACACTAAGTTTTATCACTGGAACTAGGTCCATATACTAAAAAAAAATCTCTCCTAAATTAGGGATTATAGTTAGTTTTCAAAACTAACGATTGAATGAACATACGTTTTCAAAAAACCGAGGGTTTTTTCATAAAACTCACACTAATACACACTCATGTATATAACTTCATCATGATCAAAGCATGAACAACCCATGATACTCATGGACATCAGCAAAACAAACAAAAAAAAACGCACCTGGTCGGCCGGAATTTGGCCGGCGGCAACGGCGACGGCGGCACCCGTGGCGGCGGTGCTGATCGGCGTAGAACTTCTCCTGCTCCTGTTGACGTGAAGGTGGTGGAGGGGTGATGGAAGCACTGGTCGTGGAGTTAAAAAAAAAGATTAATCCCTTTTATATCAATTTTATTTCCAAAACCTAATTTTCTAAGGATTTCCTTATTGGGCCCGACCCGCGAATCCTAACCGACCACGGACTCGTCGTCCAAACCAGCGGTTCAAAACCAATTTATGCTCATCAAACGACGCTCCAATAATGACATTGAGGCCTTCATCAAGTCGTGGTTTGCTCATGCTCTCTAAATTCGGTAACGTCTCAACTTACGGCTAAGTTTAAGTACCGGTATTATTATTTATAGCCGGAAAATCACCATTTAATGCTGACTGAGGAACACAGCTTTCCTCAGTAAGCAGGGGACTTAATGTAGATGGTGGATTTTCGACAAAGGCTAAAGTCGTAAACTCATAATTATACGAAGCTCTGATTCAGCAATCAGACGTGAGTATCGAGACACGGGTCTCTCATCGAATTCTCAACGGAGAGTACTTTCTCTCAGGGTACATGTAGATATGTAGTCTCACGACTGGACAATGGCATATCTCATGAATACTAAATACTTTCAGTGATTATTTCTATATAGTATCACGAGATGGACGGCTCCTAGACAGCTTGCTCAGCTAGTATAGAGCGATAACGTCTTCTGGAACAAACAACAAGTTTACCCTGACTATATAAAGGATATGACTTACCGACAAGCTCATATCGGGATAATTAATGTTCCTAGACATCTTGCTCTGCTAGTATAGAGACACAAAGTTAATTATTCCTAATTAAGATTAATTCTGCCGTGACATTCACTACTGAATTCCCAGAATAATCTATTATTGCTCTTATTCCATGGTCGAATCCACGACTGGTCCCATGGAATGGCAATAACAATTGCTCCTATTCCATGGTCGAATCCATGACTGCTCCCATGGAATGACAATAAACAATTGTTCTGATTCTATGATCGAATCCACAGCTTGATCTCATAGAATAACAATAACTATATTATCTCATTACTCTGATTTCATGATCGAATCCACAACTGGTCTCATAAATGGTAATAGATAAATCTTAATTACTATGATTCTATGGTCGAATCTATGATCCCATGGAATGGCAATGCTCACTTTATTATTTTGAATTCGTAGTCGAATCCTCAGCTGATCTTATGAATTAATAATAAACATCTTATTGCTCAGTTTTGTGAATTATTCTCCACCGAATTCCACAATTAGTAATAAATAATCAACAACCGGGCGTCTGAGCTACCTCTAAGTAAGCCCCGATTCAAATGGTGAAGGTGTATTCAACGACGATACACTAACAGTCACCGCACGAACGAGTATTTCAAAAATACAACGAAACGATGAACCTATGCAAATAGAGAAGAACATAATAAATAATTAAAAATATTGACCAGGGTGCTGGGAGCACGGACACACGACCAACCGACCGTGTCGTGGTCAATCCCATGCCAGTTTTATATTTTAATGCATTTTTATTATTTTCCATGATTTGATGAAAATTCTCTCATTTTATCAAATCTCCTTCGTCTCGGGGAAACTCCTCGGTTTCATGGTACTTCCATAAATCTATAAAAAATAATATAAAATTAAGTAAAGAAGGGTGGGGCGTGACCATTGGCCAACCGGCCATGCCTTGGTCCCAACCGGCCCCACACCCCACGGTTCCTTATTATTTTTTTATTATTATTATTATTTCTCTAATTTCATAAAAAAAACTCCTTGATTTCATGGTATTTTTTGCACAAATCATCATATAATAATAAAATAAAATAATGAAAACTTGTGGGACCGGGCCACTAGCGGGCCGGCCATGCCCTAGCCGGTCCCACACGCCCTTTTGCTTTATTATTTTATTATTATTTATCCTATTTTTCCTTGAATTCATCAAATTCCTTGATTTTATGGTATTTCTCTCAAATTAGGAAAAATTCCCTCAAATCATCAAAAATACCTAAAAATATTAAAAAATTATGAAAAACTCGTGGGACCGGTCCATAGCTGGCCGACCATGCCTCCATGGTCCCACACGCCCATGTTTTCATTATTTTAATATTTTTCTTTCATGAACTCATGAAAACTCCTTCAATTCATGGAAACTCCCTAAATTCATCAAATTTCTCAAAATTCATGAATTTTTCATAAAATCATCAAAATATTATAAAATTAAGGAAAAGGCACCACGGGACCGTGGTCACGACCGGCCGACAATGCCTTGACCACGATGGTCCCACGCCTCCTCATTCCTTATTTTATAATTATTTTTCATCATCTCATGGTGTTTTCCTCAGTTTCGTCGAAACCCTAATTTTAGCATATTTTCTCGAATGGATGCTCAATTGCACGCAAGAAAATATCAAAATTCTCAGGAATGAGACGCGGACGCCTTGGGGACACGAGCACGCTATCTTGACCGACCAAGATTGTTTCTTTGGCTCACGGAATCCGGTCCCATCAATTTTTACAGTTTTGACCTAATTTGCACAATTGCTCGTATTAGGTCCAAAACTCTTCCAAACACTTTGGATTTTCATGAAGTGATCGTCAGGCGGTCACCTGACAACCCAGGGCCGGTTTCATGACTCCATGGTCGGTCCCTCGCCTCGTCATAATTAATTAGGTTTTCTCACCCAAGGCTCAGACGAGTATTTTGAATAAATGATTAAGCCAGCTTTTAATCATTCTTCCACCAACAAATCGTCAACTCTTCAGGAGTTCTTCGTATTTTCTCACGTGAGCATATGGACACTACATGGTTGATCCACGGTCCCATGAAGTCGCTCCCTCCTTCGTCCCATGGTTAAACTTCTGACGAACCATGAATTGATCATCAATTGATCAAATTAGGGTTTCTGAATCCAAGGATCATCATTCCAGATTCCAACCTTAATAATTTTACGACGGCCTCATGGTCATTAATTTTATTAATTATGCTCGGTTCTACACCAGTATTCTAATTAATATTTTTGGTACGCTGCTCATAAGCCATCAGATGAGCAACACATGCTCAGACGATCAAATATTCAACAATTCATCACATGAGCAACACTTGCTCAAATGATAAATATTTTCTCAAACCAAGGAATATTGGTTAAACAATCAATATTCAACGATCAATCGAATGAGCAATACTTTCTCACTTCATCGTAAGAACTATACCTCTGTCTCATGACATGTTCAATTCATGAGTTTCAGAACATCATGTTCAACTCAGCAACTACATGGACTCATCGTCCCATCAAACCACGAAGTCATCAATTGACTAACAAACCACGAGACGTCAATCGTGTCACTTGGGGGGATATCACTTAGGGTTTTGGTCTGGCGGTCTACGGCACGTGTGTTCAAAAACACGATGGAATGTGAGCAAGTCGTGCAATCAGTTGAAGGAATTCACGAGGTAGTGGGTGGAAAATCGACCAAGTCTCCACACGTTGAGCAACTGGTTTCAAACACGATCTCCACTTCCCCACTCCTTGATTCCATCAACTGTCACACTTCATGGAATCATGGTGTCTAAAATTCCAGCAATATAAATAAGTCTCTGAATCATGATTGAATCATCAGCATCAGCATCATCATCATCAGTATCATGAATCTCACGTCAAACTGACAACACGAGATCATCAACTCATTAATTGAGTAACTACTCTCAATTGAGCAATTTCAATCACTCAGAGCTTATCATATTCAGAATTCACACACCCACAATCTTTGATTACTATTGATTCCACACATTTCTCAGCTTCCCTCCTACAGATCAACCCATCCTCTCTTGTGACCGAATATACTCTGGAACGGTCATTGTCTTTATTTAGGACGGAGTACTACAGATTGATCTCTCGAATCTAAAGCACCCCCTTTACAGCGGTGCATCTGTGTGAGGTTTAACATTTCGCTCGGTTCGAGGAGTCTCCTCCGTATGGTCGTCTCCTCAATTCCTTAAAAACCAACAAATCGTTTTTCCCCATCTACAGAGTGATTCTCCTGGATCTTTCTCGACATGACGTGCGGACATCATTATATTCTTGAGGCTGCTCTCTTGAGGTATCGGCTCAAGTGGAAGATTGTCGTCATGTAGCATTGATACGTTGCACCGGCATTCTTTAAACCAAATGGCATTACAATATAATAAAAATTTCTGAGAGGAGTTCGAAAAGATGTCTTACTTGCGTCATCCTCGTACATCCTTATCTGATTGTACCCGCTATATCCATCCATGAAGAAGAACATGTCGTGTCCGATGATGGAGTCTACTAACATGCAGTGTTAGGTAGAGGAGAATCGTCTTTGGGGCAACATTTGTTCAAGTCTCTGAAATCCACGCTGCATCTGATCTGTCAGTTTTTCTTTTCACTAGGACCACATTAGCCAACCGGGTCGGATGATGGATGAGCTTAATGAAGCCAGCAGCAAGCAACTTCTGAATTTCAGTCTTGATTTTCTCTTTCGACTCGTGCCTGAATTTCCTCGGAGATTACTTGATTAGCTTGGCTCCAGGTATGACATGTAGATGGTGGGTGACCAATTTTTCATCTGGACCGGGCATTTCTTCATACGTACAAGCGAATATGTCCTGGTATTCTTTGAGAATTTGTACAAGCTTCGTGTGTTCATCCGTACACAAGTTTGAGCTGGTGGAGATAGGGCTAGGAGATTCCTCATTCCCAATGTTAACGATTTCGAGCTCATCAGTTGTGGAGTTGGTGCCGTCTTGCAGCTGTGGTGGAGCATCCAGCACCTCTTCCTGTGGATCGTCATTGTTGTAGCATTCCGTTCGGCGGGGAGACTGGTAATAGTCTCTCATGCTCATTCCTAACAGCGGCATCAGTATACGGTTTTCCTTTTCTGGTCAAGGCTTTCCACAAAAGTTCGTTCCCTCTTAGCGTGAGCGCGGGTTGCGGCTTCACCGGATGAAGAAAAACGCCTTGTCAGCAAAGATGCATCGTGGGGCTTAGCCCTCAATGATGCGAGTTGGTCCTCCTCCTGAATTGACGTCCACGTGGGAAGTGGGATGCAATGAACTTTGTATGATCCTTCTTGCGGAGCTTCTCTTGGTTCAAACAATTCCACTCCACATATCGGTGCATAGGGAGAGAGCGATGCAGGGATACGAACGAGTTCTTTATTCAACATAGTCTTCAGGCACTGGTGATATGTCGAAGGGACAATCCTACTATCATGAAGCCACGGTCTCCCCAATATCATGTGGTAGTCTGCTCTCTCTTTCTATGACTTCGAATTTACCTCGAAGTCTGTCATTGTAGTAGGCTTCCGTACGATCTTACCCGGGCGAACCTTCGCTGTCCTAAGAGTCTTGAGAGTAATCACATTCGAAGACGCTCTTTTGTCGATAAAGGCCCTCTTGAACTCTGAATCCTTGATGCGTGCGGTAACATGTAGGGCACGGTTGTGACCTTCCTCTGGTTGATTACAGCAAACGTTTCCGCCCGCTGATTCTTCGAGAGGTGTAAAAGTTCGCATAAACTTTTCCACTGAAGTCGCTTCCTGATTCACCGGCCTCTAGTTCATAGTGAAACTATTGACTTGAGGAGAATCATTGTGAGGATCAGTCCCCAGTGTAGGAGTCTCCATGACAGGACCGCTCATATCTGATGTCATCTTGATGAGGAGATCGAGTATGTCGTTTATCGCTTCTTTGATTGGGATATCAACACCGAGAGTGTTGTCAGCGCTAGTCTCGTCAGGATTGGTTGTTGATCCAGACCTAAGATCCACCATTTTCTAAATCAGTAAAATTGAATTGGTATTGAAGAAATTGACTTCACAACCGAGAGATCCCACTATGGTCACCAATTTTTTATGGGTGAAAACTGTTTCTGCGGTTTTTGGTAAATTCGGGCGTGTGGGTGAGAAATGAATCTAAACCCTAAACAAATGCAGTGCACGGGAGTGCTTTCTGATTCGAGAGATCAATCTTATACAATTCTGGCCTAAACCAAGAAATGGACGTTCCAGACTTGCTTCGGTCACAAAGTGAAGGAGATGGGGTTGATCTTAGGGAGGGAAGCGAAGAAGGTGTTGATATTGTGGAGGTGTTGGATGTTTATGACTTGTATCAGAATATCGAACTGGCTTGCAATAATGTAAGCAATCAGCTCTGGGTGTTTGAATACGTTGTATCAACACTTGATTTCTGTCTTGTCTCTCCTTTGGAAATAGGGAGGAGAACCTATTTATACAAGTCATTGAGCCTAACCCTCATCTCTCGTGCGAAGTGGAGGAAGTGGAGTGATGGAGTAGTAGAGTCGTGTTAGTGTCACACGATCAGTATTTTCCCACTTCTCCCATCATCACTAACCGTCCATGTCTTCCTGACACGTTCTTGCGATGGTGCGTTGCACGCTGCACGCTGTAAACCGCCAGACCAATACCTTAATATGTATCCCCCTGTTTTTGACATGCTTGATGTCTCGATTGTGTGGATCGTGGGACCCACAGAAGGTAGCATACGATGCTAGATTAAATAACTAAGTTATTGGGAAAATCGATATTTATGAAATATCGTGTGTATCCTATGCATGTAATGCATCGAATATATTCAACATGTATGAAGCATCGTTATTTTAAGGCTTAACGGAGTAAGTCACGATCAAGTGTCTTAAAATAGCATCACGTCCAACCATCTTCAAGTGATCGTTTGGAGACTGCATGGGCGAGCCTTGCTTTGGCCGATCACTCTATGTGGAAGAGTGGCGGACGGTGATCATGGGGATGCTTCTTTGGTCGTTTAACTCCTAGCCAGGGCTGCCTAACCAAGCTGGTAGAGTTGGACGGACGAGATGGTATATGACGCTCATCTGCGACCATTGATGAAGTTTTAGGGTTTTGAAGAGGTGTGCAAGCATCATTCTTCAGCTTGGTCGAATCCAAGCATGGGAGACGTTTTTGGCAGGACCGGTCGGGCATGCATGTAAAAGGATTGCCGGTGTACACGTCTGTACCTCACTGTCCCATGAAGATGTGATCTAAGCCACTCAATTTGTCCGGCAAAATTGAGTGGTTGAGATCGGTTTGCGGCAGAAATCCGTTGTCGCAAAGGAGTTAGAAGCCGCGCGACATGCCTATTTCGGGCGCGCGTTTTGAGACGTTCAACCATGATTGGCCTTAGTCGATTGGTGATGCGTGTAGATGGGCCCACGGTGATCATGTTGACATGCTCGGGACCTTTTAAGTCTACATCTACACCCTCTGTCCAAGCTTGCGAAGATGGACGCTCGTGATCGATTAGCGACACATGTAACATGCCGCAAACCCTAATTAGGGTTTTGGATCGGTCGTGTGAACACGACTTCAACCTAACGGTTTGGAAAGCTATGCTCCTCCCTTGGGGGGGCGACCATGTGGGACCCACATTGAGCCGGTGGTGAGCATGTGTGTACTTGTCCCACGGTCATAGGCATGATCTAAGCCGTCCAAACATGCCGGTGAAGTTGGATGGTTGTGATCAATTTAAGACACTAGTGGACTTTCCTGTGACCCTTAAAGCATCACGCCGACCGAACTTCGAGCAAGCGTTTTCTCCTCTCTGGCTAGATCGTGATAAGGTCGGTCAAGTAAGTAGAAAGGGGGCCCGCCGGTGTGGAGGACAACGCTTGTCCAACCGGTCATGGGACGATCTATGCCGTCCAACCATGGGGGCGAAGTTGGACGGCCACGATCTGTTTTGAGACCGACATTGGCAGTCTTGTGCGTACAAGATTTTCCAAGCTGCTCCACACCAGCCCAACCATCCTACTTTAGGCTGGGGTTCGGTGGTTGTTTGGGAGGCATGGTATGTATTCGACCGACCAGGGCAAAAACGGGATCGCTGGTGGTCATCAAGGTGGTAGCATGCTCCTGATGAGGATCGTCTCGGATGGTTAAATCATGCGGCCAACTTGCATGGTCGTGATTGTTTCTGTGACTGACATGGACATCCCAGATGCTCAATCGGGCTAGTATAACACACCGAGAGTTGTGGCCTATACGAGTATTTCGTGCATGCCTCATGATTGACACTTGGAGATTCGTGTTACTCTGTTGAGAGCAACACTCAGTCGTCATGCCGCACCAATAATGAGAGTTCTGCGGGAACAACACATGAAATACAAGGCTAATTCGTGCATTAATTAATATTGCTATAAATTCACAGGGTATATGGGATTGGTTCTACATGTTCCAACCTGGATGAATTTTGTGTATTTAATTCACAGAATACTGGGATTGTCGCCACATGGTCCATTCTAGGTGAATTAGTAAAGTGAAGAAGTATTCATCACTTATCAGTGGCTTTATCTTTTGCAGGATGTCAGCGCATAAATTTGGTTTTACAATTTTAGCCCTGAACTAAATTCCACCATCAACATTAATTCCCTTGCCTAGCACACAATGGTTACATCGTTGTGGGGTAGGCATGAGATGGTGACAGTATGCACGTAAGAAGAAAAGATAAAGGAAGTTTACCTGGAGGGACTCTGGCCGGTCATGTTGGCAATCATCCGTGTGAGTATGTCAGGTGTGACCACGACCTTGGTGGGACTGGTTTTCTCCTTCGGGTATTTGAGCCAAGAAGGGAATAGAACTTGTATGCTCCTCTTCCCATAGAAAACCGTGCATGTAATCTTGGACGAATATGGACCCCACCATGTATATGCTTTGACCAAACGTCACCATGTTGCACCTGTTTGATAGGAATGTGGGCCCGCCTGCTTCGCTCAACCGTGGGACTCATCATGCGCCTGCTTGATCGAACGTGGGCTTGCTGTGCTTGCTTCGGTTAAACGTGGGTCCACTGTGTGACTGCTTTGGTCGAACGTGGGACCCGATGTGAGCATGCTTGCTTCGAACATGGGCATCCGTGAATGCTTCGATCAAACCGGGTCCACTGTGTACATGTTTCAAACCTTATGGGCAGCCGTGCATGCTAACTGTGAACAAGATTACAAGTGGTATGTAAGTTAGCAAGTCGGTGTCACCATCATGATTGATAAAATAGCACTCAAGTGATCAAAATAGTGCTTCTATTGGTGGGAGGTTGGGTAGCTCACCATTCTACCCGGAATTTACGTATGGTGACACACACTCTAAAAGCACATATTTAGACAGGTACAAAGAAGTGAAGGTTGGTGACTCACATGATGTAACAATGGGTAGTCTCCACTATAGGGGACCACTACTCTAATACCGAATTCAGTCTGCACCTCATTTGCCACTGGGATGACTAAATCTAACTTTAACTCTCATACAAGTAAGAAACCCGATCATGTTCTTTGTCATCTCTAAGTTCAGTCACTCTTATGAGAATATCGATGTAATCTTAGTGACATGTATATTATGTGACTCTAAACTAACCACAAGTTGGAGTTTTTTTATTCACTATTTTATACAAAAGTTGAAAAAAAATGAAAAATTTACAATGCAAATGCTTAACCACTCCCCCACACTTAAACTTTACGTTGTCCTCAATGTAAATTGAATCGTCCAAAGAAAGTCGAGGTGGGAAATCATATAATGATATGCGACAAGAAATCAGAAAAAGTAAATACAAGACAAGAAAAAGCTAAAAACAAAACAAGAATATAAAAATAAGACAAGAAATACCTATCGTATGGGTTGCCTCCCATTTAACGCTTGGTTTAAAGTCGTCAGCCCGACTATAACCTTGCAAGATTCATTCCCCATATACCAACAATCTGAAAAATTGGGGATCCTTCCAGAGAACCTGTTTTGCAAGCATTAACTTCACACAAATATTAGTAATATAAAACAGAAACGAAGCTATTAACCGATAAAAGTTTCCCCCACACTTATTCTTGTCCACACTTGGAAGTGTATAAAGAATATAGAAGTTGGGTACTTCTATGGTTCCTTCTTTGCAAACATCCATAGTATGAGAATCAAATGTTTCTAATGGCGGAAATCGAGAAACAAAGTCGTTCAACAATATTCTCGAAGAACATACATTCATACCAATAAGAGGTAAATGAGAAGAAACAATATGCAAAGGGTTAGACAAACCTATCACAATCTCTTGTATCATGGAATCCTCATCATCCTTGAAAAAATCAAGTGAATTATTTACCTCTTGTATATCATGGTCCTCTATTAAACCTTACAACCATTCTTCGTCAATTTGTTCCTTAACTAAAGTCTCGACATAAACATCATCATTACAATTCTTTGCAATCTCAATTGGGTCTTCCACAATATTGGTCAAATCGGTCAAACTCTCAACACACTCCTCTTCGTTGTAAGGCACATACTCTTTTGCGGCTCCAAATTTCGCTATAAGGAACTTTTTAGAAGACTCAAAAATGCATCATCCTCAAACTCCACCCTTTGAATAGGCTCTTGATCATTATTAAGATCAATGCTTGTGTAATCTACACAAGTGTCAACATATTCCTCTCCGTCTTCAATTTGATCCCAAAAAGATTCCGTTGTACACCTTTGGGAAATGTCACCATGAGTTGGTTCAAGCGATGTATCTTCATATTCATCATCACTTTCATAGTTAACATAAGATTGGTTCTCTCTGAATTTAGTGTTGCTAATCTCAATCTCATCCTTTTGAATCGGTGAATGATCATTATTAAGATCAAGAGTTGACGTAGCTACACAATTATCAACGAAAGACCCCAAAGGTTGGCCCTTTTCAACATTAGCATCAATCAAATATTCATCACAAACCATAGGCACATTAGAATAATTATTGTTTTTAAAGCAAAGTTCTTCCTCATACCTTTCTTCTTTGATTTGATCATACCTCTTTGTAAGTTAGCAATACCTTCACGAAGTTCTTGGAGTTGCTCTTCTGTAGCCTCTTTATCTTTTTGGAACTCTTGTTGTACAAAGTTGGAAACTTTGTCTAGAAAGTCAGAGACTTTTTCTTCACGAGCATAAGAATCCTCCCATCCTTGTGGTTGTTCACACACATACCCGCCATAAGGTTGTTGAGGAAAACCATAAGGATCCATGGAATATTGGTCATAGCCAATGAATTGGTTTTGATTATACCCCTGGAATTGTTGGAAGTTGTCATGTTGTTGAGATTGTTGGAAACCGTATCCATTGTTCCAATATGCTCCATCCATGAGAAATAAGTACCTGAAACACGATTCTCAAAACAAGGTTAAAAACCAGAAATAAAACAAAACTAAAAACAAGAAAATAAGAAACCAAAAACAAGTGACAACCGCTGCCTCCCCGGCAGCGGCGCCAAAATTTGATCGATGTCGTATGCGTCAAAAATAAATTAAACTTTCTCACAACTCAAAATAAAAAATATAGCAACGGTAAGAAAGGATCGTTCCCACAGAGAGGATCTAGGTTGTCAAATTGTTTCGGTTTCCTATATAACCAAGGGGGATTTCTGATTTTTATGTAAAGGAAAATAAACTAAAAGCAAATAATGAAATAAACAAGCAAATCAATAAGATGAAGATATTGGTCAAGGATTAGTTTTCATTCACAAACATGAATTTGTAAAAATAACTAGAATTTTATTTAATCTCAACTTTAATTAAAAGTCTTAGGATACCTTGATCGCAAGAATATCCCGCTAATTTCCTCTTGTCATCAACAAACACATTAAAAGATGCGAATGTGAATTCTTCCTACAAAGCAACCTAAAGTGTAAAAGCAAAATTAAGTTTAACTCCCTAAGAGCACTAAGTTCTATGAAATAAGACTAATCAATGCAAACGAACGTGTAAAAGCCCTAATCCGTTTTAACAAAGGTTATGACTCACATGTGACTACGAGGATGTATCACTACAAACAATAATCACAATCATGCTACTTGTAATCAGGAATCTATCACTTTTGCGTATAATAAATCCTAATCTAGCAATGGAGATGAACACAAAATCAAACGATTCACGACTCGATCAAACAAGTATTCAAATCATAAGACAAGATAAATAGTGAATCATAATCGATAATATGGAGACAAAACTAATTTATTGAATGAAAACCCATATTTGGAAATCCAACTTATTCCTTAACCAATAATAAAATTAAGTACTCATGGCATAGGAGTTCATAACAAGGAGAAAAGAAAACTCATGTTTCTAACCCTAGAACCAAAAGTAGAAGAGAAGATAATATCCCCTAGAATAGAGAAAGAGGTCCCTTTTATATCTTTTCTCTTGGTCGACCAATTTCCAAGTCTCGGCCAAAGCTTAACTGAAACGTAGGCTAACTGTAGTTTCTGCTTAAAAAGCCCAAACTTTCAATCCCACAACTCTGAGCCCTTCAGGTCCATTACTATGCCTGTCAGTTTCATAAAACTGACAAGCCAATTGATCTCCACCACTCAACCCATTGCTACAGCTTCACCATTAGACCACTGTATAACTACCAGTGTCTGTCGTCCTTCTCTTGCATTGTTGTCCTAGATCGACTGCAAACTCAGGAATCTCACAACCCTGCACCGTTCACAATCATTTATACATTCATCCATTCAGACCTCTCATGCAACATTCAGTCCATACTGCAACATCTGTAGCTTTCAACCAACACAACCGGCTCAAATCATTGCACCTCCAACTCTTGTATTAGCTCTGCAGCTCCAACTGCCACAAGCCTGCTTTAGTTCCACTGCAGCTTCAACAATAAATTCATGCGAATGCAATAATCTGCACACAACCATTCAATTCATGCCTCCAATTTCACCTACACACGGCACCTCATCTGAAATTTTGAATACCACCAGTTCTATTTCCAATTCATACAACAGCAGCTCATTCCCTATTCTTTCTTATCTCAGATCAACTGCATCAGTTAAAACCTCACAGATCCATTACCTTTTGCATCTTTACAAGCACTAGTTAGCTTGCAGACCTTCATATACTTTCCATAATTCATCCACACTTCCTTGTAACTCATACATACTCCAGTACTTTAGCCTCGTTGCTGTCACTTTCTCCGCTGAGTATTTCCTGCCACTCTAAACACCCACCAGACAGCCTGCAATGCCTCAATTGTATCATTGCTTCTATGCATATCACCACCAGTTCCGTTGATTACTCACACATCGTGCACCAGTCACCGCACCACCTCAGATTGCATCAAAATCATTACAACCAATGGCAATATCCTGCTTTAACTTTATTCTGCAGCTTCAAATCCATGTAACTCATTCTGCAACAACATTCTGATGCTTACAAGCACACACCCTTGTCAACTATATCTGAACTGCAGTATCACTAACAACTCCACATTGAGCTCAAACCTGTCCTAGACATACATCTAGCACTTCAGCTCAAGCCTTCACAGAAATCGTCACAAGTTCTCAGTAGCAACACCAGAATCAAGCCAATACTGCATCCATTATATCTAACAAGCCTTTAGCTACTGCATTTCATTGCTTAATGCTCCAATTAACTTCTTGCAGCTGCAAAACCACCTCACTACCATTTGCATTCCCTGCATTTCACCTGCAATTTGATCTTAATCATCCTTCTGTCAGGCGTAATTACAAACACCCTGTATGCACAACTTCATCATTTCTTCTTCGAAATCAAAACATCTTCAATATCAACAGCATCCCCACTAATGAACAAACCTGTTCTATCTCCATTTCAGCTCAGTTGAACTGAACAAAACCACCAGTAAATTCAGTTGAAACCCATCTTATTTCCACCACTTGTAAACTTCGAATCTCAGTTGTTCTTCTCCTTCTTCAATTCAGATCCCCATCTCAGACAGCAGTAACTGAACCACGACAGACCCATTTATTTCTTGCTCTTAATTTCCGGCAACAACTCTCGATTACTCTCGACCAACTTGACCGTACAACAGCAAACCCTTTTAGAAAACACGACTGACATATGAACTGATTTCTCGACTTAGTTGTTATATAAATTGGGATCGAGGTGCCCCTAGTAAACCGTTGTCTGTCTTTAACAAACCTTAGTGACTCCCCATAGCAATGCTTGCTAGAACAGTAGGCTTCCCCCTAGTAATCTCTCAATTCCTTTGTAAACGTGGCTTCCTCCTAGTAATCTTCAAAAACAGTTGGAGTGCGCGGGTTTCCCACGCAATTGTAGACTTGCATCCTTGTACGCTCTTTGCCATCGCCTTCCAATGTTGCTAAGTGATGAATTAAGTTCTTAGTTCTCTTCTTTTTCCTCATATGATTCTGAAATACCTAAAACACTCAAAAGTAAACATAAGGTACATAATTTATAAGAAAAGTAGCAAAGCATAAATATTAGATATAAAATTAGGTGTTTTAGACACCTATCACGGAGCTTCTCTTGGTTCAAACAATTCCACTCCACATATCGGTGCATAGGGAGACAGCGATGCAGGGATACGAACGACTTCTTTATTCAGAATAGTCTTCAGGCACTGGTGATATGTCGAAGGGACAATCCTACTGTCATGAAGCCACGGTCTCCCCAATATCATGTGGTATTCTGGCTCTCTTTCTATGACTTCGAATTTCCCTCGAAGTCTGTCATTGTAGTAGGCTTCCGTACGATCTTTCCCGGGCGAACCTTGGCTGTCCTGAGAGTCTTGAGAGTAATCACATTCGAAGATGCTCTTGTGTCGATAAAGTCCCTCTTGAACTCTGAATCCTTGATGCGTGTGGTTGATTGCAACAAACGTCTGGTTGATTGCAGCAAACGTCTCCGCCGATGATTCTTCGAGAGGTGTAAAAGTTCGCATAAACTTTTCCACTGAAGCCGCTTCCTGATCCACCGGCCTCTGGTTCATAGTGAAACTATTATTGACTTGAGGAGAATCGTTGTGAGGATCAGTCCCTAGTGTAGGAGTATCCATGACAGGACCGCTCATATCTGATGTCATCTTGATGAGGAGATCGAGTATGTCGTTTATCGCTTCTTTGATCAGGTCCATGTAGGCCCGCGCCGCTGAAGTACCTTCTCCGGGCCGTTGAATGCGTTCTTTGTTGGCTTCAGGGGCTGTCGTGGCTCTTGTGGCAATCGATCAGTTATTGTCTCAAGAAAAGTGAGTACCTCTTTCTGAGTTGTAGCCATGTCCGTTTGACCTAGCGAGAACTTCTTGTCTCTCCATTAAATCCACCATGGTAATAGGGAGTTGTCCTCCTCTGGCTCCTCCATCTCCTCGTCCCGATGAAGGAGTGGCAATTGCTCTGGTGACGGCTGGAGGCGTTACACTTGAAGAGATGCCAGGGTTTGCGGCTGCTCTGGTTCTGGTGATAGGAGGTGTCACGCCCAATGGAATATATCCTTCTGTTCCGCTGGTGCTAGTAGTAGAGGAAGTAATTCCACGAGATACATTGATGGTATTGACTGGATGCACGGTGACACCACTGATTGGGATATCAACACCGAGTGTGTTGTCAGCGATAGTCCCGTCAGGATTGGTTGTTGATCCAGACCTAAGATCCACCATTTTCGAAATCAGTAAAATTGAATTGGTATTGAAGAAATTGACTTCACAACCGAGAGATTAATCTCCCATTGTGGTCGCCAATTGTTTATGGGTGAAAACTGTTTCTGCGGTTTTTGGTAAATTTGGGCGTGTGGATGAGAAACGAATCTAAACCCTAAACAAATGCACTGCACGAGAGTGCTTTCTGATTCGAGAGATCAATCTATACAATTCTGGCCTAAACCAAGAAATTGTTGTTCCAGACTTGCTTCGGTCACAAAGTGAATGAGATGGGGTTGATCTTAGGGAAGGAAGCGAAGAAGGTGTTGAGATTGTGGAGGTGTTGGCTGTTTATGACTTGTATCAGAATATCAAACTGGCTTGCAATAATGTAAGCAATCAGCTCTGGGTGTTTGAATATGTTGTATCAACACTTGATTTATGTCTTGTCTCTCCTTTGGAAATAGGGAGGAGAACCTATTTATACAAGTCATTGAGCCTAACCCTCATCTCTCGTGGGAAGTGGAGGAAGTGGAGTGATGGAGTAGTGGAGTCGTGTTAGTGTCACACGATCAGTCTTTGCTCACTTCTCCCATCATCACTAACCGTCCATGTCTTCCTGACACGTTCTTGTGATGCGCGTTGCACGCTGCATGCTGTAAACCGCCAAACCAATACCCCAGTATGTATCCCCCAGTTTGTGACATGCTTGATGTCTCGATTGTGTGGATCGTGGGACCCACAGAAAGTAGCATACGATGCTAGATTAAATAAATAAGTTATTTGGGAAATCGATATTATGAAATATCGTGTGTATTCTATGCATGTAATGCATCGAATATATTCAACATGTATGAAGCATCGCTATTTTAAGGCTTAACGGAGTAAGTCACGATCAAGTGTCTTAAAATAGCATCACGTCCAACCATCTTCAAGTGATCGTTTGGAGACTGCATGGGTGAGCCTTGCTTTGGCCGATCACTCTATGTGGAAGAGTGGCGGACGGTGATCATGGGGATGCTTCTTTGGTCGTTTAACTCCTAGCCAGGGCTTCCTAACCAAGCTGGTAGAGTTGGACGGACGAGATAATATATGACGCTCATCTGCGACCGTTGATGAAGTTTTAGGGTTTTGAAGAGGTGCGCAAGCATCACTCTTCAGCTTGGTCGAATCCAAGCATGGGAGACGTTTTTGGCAGGACCGACCGGGCATGCGTGTAGACGGCTTGCCGATGTACACGTCCGCACCTCACTATCCCATGAAGATGTGATCTAAGCCACTCAATTTTTCCGGCAAAGTTGAGTGGTTGAGATCGGTTTGCGGCAGAAATCCGCTGTCGCAAAGGAGTTGGAAGCCGCGCGACATGCCTACTTTGGGCGCGCGTTTCGAGATGTTCAGCCATGATTGGCCTTGGTCGATTGGTCATGCGTGTAGAGGGGCCCATGGTGATCATGTTTACATGCTCGGGACCTTTTAATTCTACATATACACCCTCTGTCCAAGCTTGCGAAGATGGACACTCGCGATCGATTTGCGACACATGTAATATGCTGCAAACCCTAATTAGGGTTTTGGATCGGTCGTGTGTACACGACTTCAACCTAACAGTTTGGCAAGCTATGCTCCTTTTTTGGGGAGGCTGACCATGTGGGACCCACATTGAGCCGGTGGTGAGCATGTGTGTACTTGTCCCACGATCATAGGCCTGATCTAAGCCATCCAAACATGTCGGTGAAGTTGGATGGTTGTGATCAATTTAAGACACTAGTGGACTTTCCTGTGACCCTTAAAGCATCACACCGACTGAACTTCGAGCAAGCGTTTGCTCGTCCCTGTGTAGGTCGTGAGAAGGTCGGTCAAGTAAGTAGAAAGGGGGAACGCCGGTGTGCAGGACAACGCTTGTCCAACCGTTCATGGGACGATCTATGCCGTCCAACCATGGGGGCGAAGTTGGACGGCCACGATCTGTTTTGAGACCGACATTGGTTGTCTTGTGCGTACAAGCTACTCCACACCATCCCAACCATCCTACTTTAGGCTGGCGTTCGGTGGTTGTTTGGGAGGCATGGTATGTATTCGACCGACCAGGGCAAAAACCGTCCCACTGGTGGTCATCAAGGTGGTAGCCTGCTCCTGCTGAGGATCGTCTAGACTGGTTAAATCATGCGGCCAACTTGCATGGTCGTGATTGTTTCTGTTACTGACATGGATAGCCCAGATGCCCAATCGGGCTGGTATAACACACCGAGAGTTGTGGCCTATGCGGGTATTTCGTGCATGCCTCATTATTGACACTTGGAGATTCGTGTTACTCTGTTGAGAACAACACTCAGTCATCATGCCGCACCAATAATGAGAGTTATGCGGGAACATCACAGGAAATACAAGGCTAATTCGCGCATTAATTAATAATGCTATAAATTCACAGGGTATATGGGATTGTTGTTACATGCTCCAACCTGGATGAATTTTGTGTATTTAATTCACAGAATACTTGGATTGTTGCCACATGCTCCATTCTAGGTGAATTAGTAAAGTGAAGAAGTATTCATCACTTATCAGTGGCTTTATCTTTTGCAGGATGTCAGCGCATAAATTTGATTTTACAATTTTAGCCCTGAACTAAAATCCACCATCAACACTTATGTTGAGTATGTGAACGATTAAGTTAGTCATCTCCGTATGATTACCTTAGTCGTAGCTCCCTAAGTTTACTTATGTTGAGCACAATCAATTAAATTGGTCACTTTTGTGGTGTGATTTAGTTGTGTATTCCAATTAAATTAATCATGGGTTTACTTGTGATTAATTTGATTGAGTTTTGGATATAGAAAATCATTTTCCTATGGTTTTTGGTGTCCAATTAAAAATCCTTCTTTTCTTTCGAAATTAAAGTCGCTCTTGTTGTTCTTTCGGGAATGACATCAAATAGGGGAGAGTTCTTTTGGATTTGTGCTTAATGGTAATATCTTGCGGGGTGTGCGGCTGTGGAATTTTATAGAGGTTATCTTGTATCTTAAAACTCCTTGACGAATGCATTTAGCTTCGGCTTTATGATTGCATCTAAATTAAGTTGGTATGTATTTCTTCTTTTAGTCTATGAAACGTCTCTTCTCGGAAATTTCATTAGGAACCCGTTCTTGTACCTTTGCCAATTTTATTGACAAAAAGGGGGAGAATTAATGTGTAGTACTACTACATATACATATGGTTTTCGGATCATTGTGTAAGGGGGAGTGGTTTCCATATGAGATGGAGTATTGACTAAGGGGGAGTGATACATATCACCGTAGTATTATTGTTAAAGTCGTGATGCAATTGGACTTTGATGTTACATAATAATACTATGTCACTGTATAATGATGATTGAGAATCTCGATTTCTCTCATTGTTATAGCTACGGATCTTCAACAACGGTGATGCTAAACTTATAACCTTTGGGATCATTGGAGTACTTGGAAGGATGAAGATTTCAGATCATTGTGTAAGGGGGAGTGGTTTCCATGTGAGATGGAGTATTGACTAAGGGGGAGTGATACATATCACCGTAGTATTATTGTTAAAGTCGTGATGCAATTGGACCTTGATGTTACATAATAATACTATGTCACTGTATAACGATGATAGGGAATCTTGATTTCTCTCATTGTTATAGCTACGGATCTTCAACTACGGTGATGCTAAACTTACAACCTTTGGGGATCATTGGAGTACTTGGAAGGACGAAGATTTCAGGGAACGTTGAAGATTAGACTATGGAATAGGAGCCACTAAAGTTTATCTTTTTTTTATTCCATATGTATTAATAGTTTTGTCACTAAAATTGACAAACGAGGAGATTGTTAGAGCATAGCTCGGTCGACCTCGCATGCGTTGCAATCTCAAGCATGTTTGTCAATTTTAGTGATCAAAACTATGAGTCTTGATTTCTAGTCTACATAGCTAAGTCTCGGAATAGGATAGAAAAGTGTAGTTGAGCTCAAGGACTTCATGGAGACTCATCATATAACGACGAAGATCTACTCAAGGAACCGTGGAACTTCATCAACAAAAAGGTATGTGGAGACTTGAACTTATCTATCACTCAAAAGTTTATCTCTTCTATCTCCTACTTCTTATGAGACAAAAGTCGTATGCTATATAGACTGGATCATACACATTTGATATTTTGAGCCGAGTATATCTCGCCTATCTATATCTCGAAATCATGTGTTGGTAAAGCGTTTCGCTTTGATCGGGTTTATCTTCACCTAATGAAGAAAGTCATATTGTTTCAATCACTTTGAAAATCGCTTTGACGAGAAATAGTGTAACAACTATATAACATCCTCTAAGAATGTTTCAATGGTTGGAATAAGAGTTTAGGTCTATATAACCAATGATGGATATAATCATTGTGTGGAAACACATATTTGCATAAGTCATATTCCTTAATCCGAAGTTTGCGAACTTTGTTGATTGAGAGAAACCGGAGGAATTGGCTTTGCCAAGTCGGCGAACTGACGGAAGTTCTCTTGCCGAGAGTTTCTGCTGGGATTTTCCAAAAACTCGTTTGCGTGTTTAGTCCGTGAACTCAGTTCGCGAACCTAATCCGCGAACTGGCAGAAGTCTCATTGCCGGGATTTTCTGCTGAGTTTGGAAAACTATGACGGTTGTCTTAAGTCCGCGAACTTGTTTGCGTATTTGAGTGGGTTATGATCTAAAGATGTGCTCTGAACATGAAAAACCTAGGGTTTTTCTGTGGGACAGATTTATCATTTGATAGACTTTTCTGTGTGAGACAGATTTGTTTATTATCAAGTCTGCGATTTTGGGTTGCAGCAACTCTTTGTTGTGGGTGAGATCAGCTAAGGGAATCAAGTGCGCAGTATCCTGCTGGGATCAGAGGCGTGGGAGTACAACTATACCTTGAATTAGTGGGAGACTGATTGGGGTTCAACTATAGTCCAGTCCGAAGTTAGCTTGGAGTAGGCTAGTGTCTGTAGCGGCTTAATACAGTGTGTATTCAATCTGGACTAGGTCCCGGGGTTTTTCTGCATTTGCGGTTTCCTCGTTAACAAAATTTCTGGTGTCTGTATTATTTCATTTTCCGTATTATATTGTTTATCTTTATAATTGAAATAATACAGGTTGTGCGTTAAAGGTTAATCGATAGGAGATCCGACGGAGATCCGACCTTGTGGTTGTCGATTTCATTGATTAACACTTTGGCAATGGTCTTTGGTACCGTCCAAGTTATTCCTTGTATTTGATAAAGACTCGCTATTTTTTTTAGCTTGAGTAAAAATCAAATCAAGAGAGAGATATTAACTCCTTGAGATACTTTTATCTAGATTGAGTCTGACTGTCTAGTTGATTCTCTAACAAAGTATTTCGGAGTTAGTCCATACAGATTGTTAAGCGAAATATTGGGTGGTGTTGTTAGACCCCCGTTTTTCAGGTACATGTGTGAATAAATGGTACATGAGTTACTATAAACCTGATTGTTTTTACATGACTACTGGTTTTCTAGCATCTCTAACCGTCTTTCTAGACTAGCTATATTTTGGTCGAAAATCTCAGCATATAACAAATCATCATGATGGTAACTTTGGTACTCATATGAATAATTATCAGTTTCATAGTGATGTTGATAAGGATTTTCATAACAGAGACGATTATGTTCACGGATCTCCTGATATTGTGGTTCACACCTGTATTCTCCGAGAGGCCTGGACTCATCCTCTCGATTAAACATCATCGCCACAACAAGAAAAAGTACCTGAAAAGAAAATTCTAAAAGAAAATATGAAAAAACAAAATAAAAACAAAAATACACTATGTACAAAAACTATAACTAGAAAATTGAAGATATCAATAAGAGAGTATTTTGCAACCACTCCCCGGCAGCGGCGCCAAAAACTTGATTGGTCGGATAACCGACTTTGTTTTACCGCAAGTGCACGGTGTCCAAATTGTAGACAACAACAAATGTGGTTCGTTCCCACGAGGAGTGTAAACTACTTCTAACTAATACAACTAATTTTATAATCAAAATCAATTCAAGATGGAGTTTTATCAATTCTATACTAAGAAATCACCATATAAATTGGACGCAAATTAAATTATCAAAGTGACAAGCAAGATGAGAAAAAGATTAAGGATCCAGGAATCAGTCATAGGCTAGGTTTTACTTATGTTCTTGCGCAAGAGACTCTATTTAACTCATGTAAAGTTGCAACACCTGGCTACTTAAACATGGAAAATATGTCGCTAAGAATTCTTGAATAATCGACTAAGGATTGTTTGATCTCGACCTAAAAGTAGAATCCCTAATCACTATGTATACATGGCATACAAAGTAAATGAGTATTCATAAATCTAACATCAATCACGTCACAATGGGATTGTCTATAACTTCCCTGTGTAGTATACTTGGCATAAAACATGAAAAGGTTTATAAAACAACAACCAATATGTGAGATACTCAAACATATAATTAAGCTTTCGATTTAAAGAACCTCTTGTTCATGAACATAAATAATCTAGCCCATGATTGCATCCTTTCACCCTAATAATAATTTAGCAAATCATGGAGAAAAGAAAATAGTAAAACACCAAACCCTAGTTTCTCCAGTTGACGGCCTCCCTTGTATTCTCTGTCTCTCTGCTATTTATAATTGACGAAGAAAATTCAGTCCGGACCCGACTGTAGTTGCCAGGCCCAATCCAGGCAATAAAGCACAACTCTGTCCATCGCACCTTCCTCCAAACTCAGCTACAGCACCAAACTCTGCCAGCTCGAGTCTATTCATGTTAACTGATGTCATTCAAACCATCAACTCCATTTGTTCTCATGCCTGCCACTTCTCACAGACAGCCAACACGAGGTATAGACAGCACCAGCACCTGCACTCATATGTTATTGCTGTCGTTCTATCCATCCGCCAAGCCTTCTTTCCATCTTGATCCAAGCCCCTTCATATTTCTTGATACAGAGCCATGAATAAATGGCAGTAACCAAGGCAGTAACATCAGTTCTTCCAACTGGTTTTAATCTCCAAATGAGTCCCCATTCAGTCCATGCCAAGAACCTGACCCCAGCACCGTTCTTCCAACTCTATCAAAACTTGCACCAGTTCACAACCAATCCAACCAATTACCCACAACAATCATCCATCCATTCTCGTGTCTTCTCTCTGTGTTTCTGCAACGAACTCGAGAGAATCACCACTGCCTCAATCGACCACAGCCACTGTCAACTGAACTCGAATATCAGTGTTTCATCCTTGTTCTACATTAACCCCAAAACGGAGATAAATAGCCACCATCTCGTGCAATTGCTCTCTCCATAATTCAAATTGACCTAATTTCGATTCAAGGCAAACCCCCAAACACAAGAGATTGCATCATGGATATGAATGAAATGAAGTATAAATGGTTGGGTACCTTTCAATCTACATCTCCATGGAACTGCATTCATCTTCAATGACGTCTCAAGATCAGAACCACCCAATTTCAATTGTTGTTGCTGTGTGTAATTCTCAGTCAAGAACCTCCAATTTCAGACCACATCAAACCCCCAAAATCTGTTTCTTAATCTTCTTGTACACAGCCATGAATCGATAGCAGCAACACTAATTTGAATCATCGAATACTACCAGCAACTTCCCATCTCAATCCCCAAGAACAGATACACTTGGATTCAATCTTCAGATCACATGAAATAACCCCAAAATTTGTTGGCGTTGCTGTTGTAGAAGCCTCTGTGTCGATCCATGAACTCACACTGAAATCCTCCATTTTCAGGCCACGACAACCATCACTGCCTGCAATTTGCCGAGATACAGCAGCGAATGGCAGCTACTAGTTTTACCATTCCATCGAATCACAGTAAACTCCCATCTATTCGCTTCTCTCATCAGCTGATTCCACCACAACAATTCCGTGTTTGGTTTCTTATCTAAAGAGATGGATCTCGAACAACATCTCATCTTACCAAAATGAATTTGAGCAGCTAGGCAGAAATGTTATGTTTCGTTCTGTTCATATGAGATGTAAATGAAGGCATCGATGGTAGTAAGGGAAGACATGGTACCCCAGCTGTCTGATCAAAAAAAAAAAAGAGATGGTGAAAGTCAATGGATGTTTAGGGATCCGAATTGGAGCTGTTGTGGGTTAAATTTCAGCCGAATCAGTTGAGATCTCATCTTCTCGTGACTAGGGCTTTGCAAAAAAAATCGGAATCACGGATTTCATTCGTATCCGTCCGTAAAATTACGGGTGAAATTCAATCCGCAAGAATTATGGATCGGACACGGGTGGAATTCTCAAATCCGCACGTTTACACGGTTTGGTTGCGGTTGGACTTTACAATCCGCGGATTCATCCGCACCCGCGATTAATCAATTAAATTTAAATTTGATTAAATTCATGGTGACCAATTAACTTCTGTAAACTCAGAGAACATGTGGTTCAAGACTTTCTACAAACATTTTATGCGCGTGAAACTGGTGATAGTGAAAACGGTTTTGCTGCTGAATTTGTTTATTCCTTCCCTGCAAATTCGTTCTCTGCAAATTAACATCTAAACCATTCAACAACCAAAATCAACGGCAATAGAATCAATTTGTCGCTGTTTTATTGCTTGAACTGGTTCCCGTGAAATAGAGCAAATAGATACACATCAAGAACAGAATTTGATAATAATGAAGTACCATCATCATAGAGATCTCTTTAAACTAGCCTAGATCTCTTTAATATGACTCAATTAATAAGACCTTTATAACAAGTCTTTCTGAACCATACGATCCTTCTCAGTGATATATCCTTCTTTGATCTCAACCATTCATGTCCATAAATTAACATCATAAAAATCTTTAATCTCCAACAACCATCATTCATGGTAATCTGCTCGGACTGAATAAAAGAAGAAGAGAGTTTTAACGGGGAAAGTAAAATTAATGGACCAAGTTAATGAAGGAGAAAATTCATGTATTTTTTTTTTGTTCTTTTGACTAAATCCGCGGTTAATCCGCATCCGGTCTGTATCATCCGTAGATCCGCGAATGTCAAATCCGCGGGTGATTGGGCCGGACACGGTTGGATTTTACAAATCCGCAACTTTGACGGATTGGACGCGGGTGACCCCTAATCCACATCCGTTCGTCCGTTGCACACCCCTACTTGTGACTGCACGGGAGAAACGACATGTCACACTTTCTTTACCCAGTGGGCTTTCAGTGAACTAGGCAGTCCATGAACTCGCTCCTTTGGTGCCAAAAGTGACTTGAGTGGTGCTGATATATAGAGAGATACCAGGACAACCACTTTGGTCACTTTCTGGTCCGGTGATCGGATTTCCTTGGTATTCTTGTAAATGACTTAAAATAATATTATTAGCTAAAATATCGATACCTAACTAGGATAAATGTGGGTATAAAAGTGTCGCACTTGCGTGCTTATCAGTTTTGTGGGTAGATATATATTTAAACCCTCACGATACTATAACTCGTCCACTAGGGTCGCCTGGGGGTTCAAAGGCTTGATGCACGTGCTAAGTGCATCCTTTATTTTTCAATCAGTGTAGTGACAAAATTATATGAATAAAGTGAATTACAACTTTTAAGAATCTTTTTTTTTTGTATAGTCAAATGTCGCCAAGGTAGTAAGATTATTACAATGCTGGTTATACATTGGCCGGCAAGGTTAGAAATTAATTAGTTGTCGCCTACAGGATAGCCGCCAAGGTGTGAAATTAAATATATGCCGACTATAAGTTAGCCGACAAAGTATGAAATCAATAAGATGATTAGTAAAGCATTTACAACGGTCTCTTGTGTGTCAAAATCAAAAAGTCGGCATTGTTAAGCATGTCGTCCAATGTTAGGCATGGTCTTCATCCGTCGACCTTGCCGAATTTCCATACTTTCAGAATTGAAAGTGTTCATTTCTTCTCTAATTTTGAGTATGATTTCATACAACAACTTTGCAATCCCCTTTTTGGAAGTGTTTGGGTAGTGTGCTTTCATTTCTGTTGCAAAAGATTTTCTCAAAACAATTTTTTTCATCAAAAATCTTCCCAAATAAGTTCAATCAAAAACAAAATTTCATAACTTAAATTCATAATTTGAGAAGTTTTAATCTACTCAATTAATCAATCTAAACCCAATTAATTAAGTTAATCAGATTTTTTAGTGTTAATTAAACAAGGGCATATTAGCCATTTAGAAAATACATGGTTAAGGGGTGTCTTGTTTTACTTCAAAATGACCTAGGTTTTGTCTCATTAGGTATACCCCAATTTGGCCAGGTTTGTTGTATGGTTTCCAAGAAAAAACTTGATAGCGATTAAATACCTTGCATTTTTAGGAGAGACCCCGAAAAAATTAGGGGCGACTTTTTTATTCCCAACCCATAGACAAAATTATGGGATGTCCTAATGGTTACGAAAATACCTAAATGCGCTTCTATAATCGTTATTTAGTATAGTAGTACTAGTAACCGATTATTGGTTTGTTTAAGAATGGGCTATCGCAATAATCGGTAGATAAACAATATAACATAACCACCGATTGTTAAAGTAGAAAACTCGAATTTCATTTGTGTTAGAGCATAGTTCGGTTGAACCCATCAAGTGTTGGTATGTCAAGTTTGGTTGTCATATTTTAGTGAATCAAAACTCATTTAAAGAGTCGCTTGATTATTTACTAGAGTCAACTTCGTATAGGTTAGCTAGAAAGTTACTAGGATATGAGACTTACAAGTATTACGTGAAGACTTGAAGAATGTGAAGAAGTAAAGAGCTACAACGACGACATCATCCTTCCACTTGAGGTAGTAATATTTGACTTGAACAGTTTCATTCCTAACGTATCTTTCAAATCGTGCATATTGAAAACGTAACTGCGAAGATGTGAATGTTTATACTCTAGTTAGACATAGTATTAAGGAATTACAATACGAAGTATAACGCCTATCTTTTGAACTTCGTATATAAGACATCGACATAATCGTATGAATGCTATTGTGATGTATGGGTATGGGTGAAGATTTCGTCCTAGGAAACAATGTTTTACATTCTTTTAAAGGAATTAAATTCATGAACTTGTTGTGTGAATCGAAAGGGAAATCGATAGGCTTATTGGTATTGTTATTCATTGCAAATATTTGGATTACAAATATGTGTGTTTAGTATAACCGCTCATAACTTGTTTATGTATCTTGGTAAAACTATTCACAAGGCCTGACTTTTGTATTGGTATGACTTTTATTAGTGAAACAGATCTTAAGTAATCACCTGAGATGGTATGATCGATTTACTGTAATTGGTATGACCAACTCTAGACATTGGGGAATCGATCCTAGTAAGAGGTGCAACCGATAACAAGTAGGGAATCGATCCTTGTAAGAGGTGCAACAAAATCTTAGTGATTGGTAACCGATCCTATGACTTGTGCAACCGAATATAAGTTAGATACCATATATATGTGGTAACCGATCCTAGTACCTAGTCAACCAATTTTTGGTAAGCTAGTGTGACCGATCCTAGTACCCACATGGAGGTAGAACCGAAACTTTTTTTGGTAGAACCGTGAAACCCATGATTGGTGATTTGATAAGATAATCAATCACATAGTTCTTGGAAGTCAGATGAACCAATTCTAAACTTGTTTGGAAGTGTGGAAAATCGGTTCCAAGATTGTAAATATGAAAAAGGATTTACAAAGTAAATATGTCGACATACTTTGAACACGTGCCGTAATTCTTACCTTTTATTGTTCAAAGATATTCATTAATAGTTAAAGGAGAATCCCGGATCGAAATAAATTGGGAATCTTTTAACTAAAGGCTTTTAGTTTTATATGCTTTTAATTTCCAGCAATTAAAATGCATATCTTTAAAAAATAAAAATTAGTAATGTGCATTTACTAATTGGAGATTTTATACTGAGATTTCGGTCAATATTTGGACAGTGTATTTCCATGAATTATGAAAACCGTTTTTGCCCGTATTGCATATCTTTGAGAATATTCGGTTTTGGAAATTCGTTGGTGTCCAAACTTCTTTGGTCTATAAATATTGAAGTTTACATTTCGATCAAACTAATCCTGAGAGCCAGTAAAACTACCTACTTGTGTAGTTACTGGTGGAGCCATCTATTCGGAGAGGAAGGTACCCTAATTAGGCGAAATCTCTTACGCCCGCTCGTTTTAAAGGCTTCTTTGGGATTGGAAAGATCTACGAGTACCGTTGGTGGGACACTAGATAATTGCAGTTTATTATTAGTTTTCGATTGATTTGGTTGACTATCGGCGGTTGAACTTTGATTGCACCTAGTTTGTTTATGCTTGAGAATCTTCTCTTCTGATATAATATTCACTCAAACTAGATCGAAGTTTTGACGGGGATCTTTAGACTGTTTGTAGATCTAAAGACGTCTTGTGATAATCCATTGTTAACAGACTCCGTTTTGTGTGTGATTGATCACAAGAGATTCAAGTTGATTGTGTGCAGGTGTTTATTGAAGATATAAGAAGATTTGAAGACGAAGAAGATTTCTGATTTGGGTTCATAATCTTTGGTGTGCACAAAACTTGATCGGCTGGAGATCCAACTATAATCGGTTTATCTTTGTGATAACCTTGATTGATTAGTTGAGTATATCGGCATCAATACGTTTCTTTGTGATTCGAAGTATTGATTGAAAAATCTTGACAATTACTTTGGTAGTTGTTATTGGATAGATCTAATAACCTGACAAAGGAGTTTATTGGGATAAACGGAAGAGCCTTTTGTTAAACTCATATCACTTGTTTGAAAAGAGTTGTTACCGAACAGATTTGTTGTTCCTTTACTGTTCGGAATACGAACCAAATGAATTGTTCCAAGTGCGTGACTTATTGCAAGTTGGAGGCGCAGGGATACAGACGGAACTAGGTGAACTATAGGTTTAGTTGCTTGGTCTCAACTATACGAAGTTAGTTTATATTTTGTATAGCGGCTTAATCCTGAGAGTATTCAATTCTGGACAAGGTTCTGGGGTTTTTCTGCATTTGCAGTTTCCTTGTTAACAAAATCTTGTTGTGTCTTTTACTTTTCTATTTCCGCAATTATAATTGTTTTTATTGTAATTCGAAGTAAAATGCACAAATGTCAATTCTTATTTACTTGATAGCAATCCTATTGTGTTTGGATAAGTCCGAACCTATTATCATGAAAACATACTTCGTTGTTGTATTGTCTCGATCTTATATCCATAGTCAATCACACAAGTTATCTTGTTGTCGTATTTTCTCGATCTTGTATCCATAGACGATCACACGAAGTGTGAACCGATTAGTTGTATTGTCTCGACTCAGTCCATAGACAATCACTTTCGGAGAAAGGACTTATAGGTGGAAAAGTTTTAGATTGAGGTATATTTGGGTACTCTCGTCTTTTCAATTGGTATCAGAGCAGGAAAACACGAAAAGATCTAACAATATGTGTTTGGTGCAATCCAACCTATAATACATGAGTCAAAGTAGAGTTAAGCGAGAGCGAAAACTAAAGAAAGACTCAGTTAACGTATTGCAAGAGGTTATTGAACCACCATCAGAATCTGTTTGTGAGCAATTACATACTTACAAAAAGGTAATTGAGAAAAATAGGGATGATTTTAAAATCAATTACTATTGAATGTGAAATGATGCATCAAAATCACAAAATTTTTAGGGAATATACTTCTCAACAAATACAGGGTCTTGAAGAAAAAGAAAACGCTAGTCTCTCTCAAGAAGAACTGTTAAAAAGGGGGCGTGATGCTGCTCTTGAAAAAATTCATTTGCTGGAAGAGAAACTTGTTGAATCCGATGCAAGGATTAACTCTCAACAAAAGAGTTTTGAGAGAAAGAAGGTGTATATCTCTCACGATATAAACACCTTAAGGATGATCTAGCTGGTGCTCTTGATAAAATCAAGATGTTGGAAGAAGAAAATTTGAACCTGAAAAAGTTCAATGATAGATCAAACAATTTAACCTCAATGTTAGAAGCAAGTAGAAATCATCGTGATACACGAGGATTGGGCTATAAGAGAATAGATGCTTCAAATATTAGCAAAAAGGTAAAATTTGTTAAAGCCACAAATTCTTCTCAACCAGAGGCTTCCACTGATGTAAAAAATGCTTGTATTTCTTGTAAAGAAGTAAAACTAGTCAAGCCTAAGAATCATGTTCAACCATACTCCTCAAGTACGAAAACCAACGGAGGCACTTCTTCTAATGTTAAGAAAGCAACAATATTGAACAGAGAGAAGAAGAAGAAGAAGAAGAAGAATCGCGAGCTTCAACGCAAGTGGATCCACAAAAAGGTAACATTAAACTCATACTCCTTATGTTACTAAGCATTGTTATTATTGTGGTAATAAAGGTCACTTGCAATGGGGATGCAAAGTTCGTAAGATGGATGATTCACTTTCTTTTGTATCAAACGAATTGGGTAATTTTGCTCCCCGAAAGAACTCAGATTATTATTGTCCTAAGTTTAGGCAAAAGAATTATTATAATGATAGTTCAAATTTTGCCTATCGCTCGACAAGGTCATCTCATAAAAGACCCGAATATAGAAAAAGAGATGACTTTGTAAATACAAAGACAAGATCTGATGTTCCAAATTGGAGAAAGGTTGTTTCGCAAAATATCCAAACGGACAATGATCCTAATGGTATGAAGGATAAAGCTTCTCCTGCGAAACCCAACTCTAAACGGGTCCCAAAGTCCTCCATAGCCAAGAAGGGACCAAAAGTTAGTCACAAGAATGACTCTCAGATGTTAATTGTTGGTGACAATAATTATAAGAGTTTTCTTGAAAGACTAAAGAAAGACATCATGTCTGAAATCTCTTGTACTAGTAAACGTTGCGATAATGACACTCTTCATCACAAGTCAGAGAAGAAAAACAAGAGATGGAACAAGAGGAAACAAATCAATCTAGAGGTCAAGAGTGGTTCTGTCTTAGTCCCTAGTGACAAAGAAGACAAGGCTCAAATAAACACAACCTAGTTGTGTTAGAATGTGCATGCTCACCTTGGTGCTCAATCTTTTTAAAGGTAAGTAAACACATGAAAACTGAGCACATGATCTCTCGGTTATTATTTTATTAATTAACATCTTTAGGGAGATTTATTTTCTTCTATACTCATACTTTCTCTATCTATATTTGAGATTTTGATGAAAAAGGTAATTTTGAGTTTATGATGTTGATATCTACTGATCATATATGTGTAGCTCTTGTTTTTACTGTTAAAACGAGCCAAAAATCACTGAATTCGGACATCGTATGCAAAAGTTATGTCAAAAACAGTTTAGTGTTGTGATCCGTCACAAGTAACTCTTGTAACCGATCCTAGTAACCGGTCCTAGTGACTACTAGTGATTTTGTAACCGATCCTAGTGATAGGTCCATACGAAGGAGTGTAAAACTTTTTTGCCCATAACTTCTTCGTCCGAACTCGAAATGACCTCATTCTTTTTGTATTGGTTTCGCAATTCAATTCCCTACAAGATAGAGGAAATTGCAATACTTGATTCTTTGTTGAATATTTATGGTGTATTGCATTTGTGTTATGGGATGTTTGATTTCGGTTTTCATGACATTAATATTCAATCTCATATGGTGTGAACCCTTATGGTTTGGGTGACTTTTTGATTTAGGGGGATTGAGTTCTAGCCCATGTTGGTAGGCTTTATCAAAGGATCATAAGGGGTTCCGATTGAAACAAATATGTGAAAAATTCATAATATATTGAATCATTTGGCTTAGCATAAAAGCATATGTGTTTCAGGGTTTCAAATTTTTAATTGCATTTGTTAAAACCGGTTTTCAACCTTTCTCCGGTAAAGGTTGGTCCTTGTTGTTGTTCTTTTGTCTTGCGAGAGGATGACAACACAACGGGGGAGAGTTGTAATGTGAACTTGCGCTTAATGACATATCTTTATGGGGGTGAAGAGGATGCGGAACTTGAGATAACGAATTTGTTAGTTAATCGTTTTCATGTTTAAGAAAAGCATGATTTTATTGCATACATTTATTTCTTTTGCTTAACAAAATTTCGGTACAATTGATGTTTATTCCATTATTCGTGTATGGATGTGTGTGTGATTTAATTGTTTCCGATTAAGAAAAACTATTGTTATCTTGCTTTATTGTTTGGTATCAATTGTTTAGGCTTACAAAATTTCGGTGCAATTGCGGTACTATAATGTCTATGTTTGTTTCAATTGCTTCCGGTTGAGGTAAATAAATATGCAAGTTGATTTATTTGGTTTGTATGAATTGTTTATGGCTTAACAAAAAGAATTTTTGGGATGAATTGTTTAGTCCAATTCGATTTCGGATAAGAGAAACTAAGTTAATTCTGATCTTAGTTAGACTTATCAAAGTGGAGGTTTCGGTTATTCAAGTATAATTGAATGCCTTAACAAGAATTGCTAGTTAACTAACCTAGTATTTGTCTTGTTTAAAAGTGAAAGGTCTAAGTTATTATTTGGATAATTAGAACCTGAGAGAAAAATAGAGTTAATTCTGATCTTTATTTTGGTCTTATCGAATAAGCGATTGTATTTGTACAATCGGTTTAGCAAAGGAACTAAGGTGCTTAGTCGATTTTTGGTTTGCTAAACTATTAGGGAAAATTGCTTCGGGAAATTGTTTCCTTGGTAACATATCAAAAAAAAATTACTTTGTAGTTTCGGTTTTGATATTGGTTATCAAAAATGGTATGTGGAACCCTCGTGCTTAACTATTATAGGTTTTGCAAGTCTTTTGAGATTTGTAAGATCCTTTCAGTTTGTCCTTTATTTGCTCGTACCTTTGTCATTTTGTGACAAAAAGGGGGAGAAATATATGGAGTAAACAAGTGATTTGGTATCACTAAGGAAAGGACAATGGTTCTTAAACGTTATATCTAACGAAGGAGTAAAGCATAGACTAAGGGGGAGTAACATATCATATGATGATGGGAATAACAAAGACGTGCGGATTGAAAATCTACCTATCTTACCTTTAGGGGAAGTATTAACTTTGTTATTATAATGTCAACAACGACATTTTATGGATTGAATGTATACAGGTTATTGTGTTTTTGAAACTTGAAATCAAGTGTATGTGTAATGAATTCTTGTAATTTGTTTATCCATATGATGTAAAGATTTTGTCACTAAAATTGACAAAGGGGGAGATTGTTAGAGCATAGATCGGTTTAACCCACCAAGCGTTGGTATGTCAAGTTTGGTTGTCATATTTTAGTGAATATAAACTCATTTAAAGAGTCGCTTGATTATTTACTAGAGTCAACTTTGTATAGGTTATCTAGAAAGTTACTAGGATATGAGACTTACAAGTATTACGTGAAGACTTGAAGAATGTGAAAAAGTAAAGAGCTACAACGACGACATCATCCTTCCACTTGAGGTTAGTAATATTTGACTTGAACTGTTTCATTCCTAACATCTTTCAAGTCGTGCATATTGGAAAATAACTGTGAAGCTTTGAGTGATTATACTCTAGTTAGACATAGTATTAACGAATTACAATACGAAGTATAAAGTCTATCTTTTGAACTTCGTATATAATACATCGACATAATCGTTTGAATGCTATTGTGATTATGTATGGGTATGGGTGAAGATTTCATCCTAGGAAACAATGTTTTACATTCGTTTAAAGGAAGTAAATTCATGAACTTGTTTTGTGAAATGAAAGGGAAATCGCTAGGCTTATTGGTATTGTTATTCATTGCAAATCTTTGGATTACCAATATGTGTTTTTAGTATAACTTCTCATAACTTGTTTATGTATCTTTCTTGGTAAAACTATTCACAAGGCCTGACTTTCGTATTGGTATGACTTTTATTAGTGAAATCGATCTTAAGTAATCACCTGAGATGGTATGATCGATTTACTGTAATTGGTATGACCAACTCTAGACATTGGGGAACCGATCCTAGTAAGAGGTTCAACCGATCACAAGTAAGGAAATCGATCCTTGTAAGATGTGCAACAAAATCTTAGTGATTGGTAACCTATCCAATGAATTGTGCAACCGAATACAAGTTAGATACCATATATATGTGGTAACCGATCCTAGTACCTAGTCAACCAATTTTGGGAAAGCTAGTGTGACCGATCCTAGTACCTACATGGATGTAGAACCGAAACTTATTTTCGTAGAACCGTGAAACCCATGGTTGGTGATTTGATAGGATAATAGATCACATAGTTCTTGGAAGTCAGATGAACCAATTCTAAACTTCTTTGGAAGTGTGGCAAATCGGTTCCAAGATTGTAAATATGAAAAAGAATTTACAAATTAAAGATGTCGACATACTTTGAACATGTGACAGTAATTCTTACCTTTTATTATTCAAAAATATTCCTTAATAGCTAAAGGAGAATCTCGGATCGAAATAAATTGAGAATCTTTTAATGAAGGTTTTTAGTTTTATATGCTTTTAATTTCCAGCAATTAAAATGCATATTTTTAGAAAATAAAAATTAGTAATGTGCATTTACTAAATGGAGATTTTCTACTGAGATTTCTGTCAATATTTGGACAGCGTATTTCCAGGAATTATGAAAACCGTTTTTGCCCTTATTGCATATCTTTGAGAATATTCGGTTTTGGAAATTCGTTGGTGTCAAAACTTCCTTGGTCTATAAATATTGAAGTTTGCATTTCGGGCAAACTAATCCTAAGAGCCAGAAAAACTACCTAGTTGTGTTGTTATTGGTGGAGCCGTCTATTCGGAAAGGAAAGTACCCTAATTAGGCAAAATCTCTTACGACCGCTCGTTTTAAAGACTTCTTTGGGATTGGGAAGCTCTACGAGTACCGTTGGAGGGAAACTAGATAATTGCAGTTTATTATTAGTTTTCGATTGATTTGATTGACTAACTGTGGTTGAACTTTGATTGCTCCTAGTTTGTTTATGCTTGAGAATCTTCTCTTCTGATATAAGATTCGCTCAAACTAGATCGAAGTTTCGACGGGGATTTTTAGAATGTTTGTATATCTAAAGACTTCTTGTGATAATCCATTGTTAACATACTCCGTTCTGTGTGTGATTTATCACAAGAGATTCAAGTTGATTGTGTGCGGGTGTTTATTGAAGATCTAAGAAGATTTGAAGACGAAGAAGATTTCTGATTTGGGTTCATAATCTTTGGTGTGCACAAAGCTTGATCGGATGGGAATCCAACTATAATCGTTTTATTTTTGTGATAACCTTGATTGATTAGTTGAGTAGATCGGCATTAATACGTTTCTTTGTGATTCAAATTATTGATTGCAAAATCTTGACAATTACTTTGGTAGTTGTTATTGGATAGATCTAAGAACCTGACAAAGGAGTTTATTGGGATAAACGGAAGAGCCTTTTGTCAAACTCATATCACTTGTTTGAAAAGAGTTTTTACCGAACAGATTTGTTGCTCCTTTACTTTTGGAATACGAACCAAAGGAATTGTTCCAGGTGCGCGACTTATTGCAAGTTGGAGGCGCAGGGATACAGACGGAACTAGGTGAAGTATAGGTTTAGTTGCTTGGTCTCAACTAAACGAAGTTGGTTTAGATTTGTATAGTGGCTTAATCCTGAGAGTATTCAATTCTGGACAAGGTCCCGTGGTTTTTCTGCATTTGCGGTTTCCTCGTTAACAAAATATTGATGTATCTTTTACTTTTCTATTTTCGCAATTATAATTGTTTTATATTATAATTAGAAGTAAAATACACAAACGTTAATTCCTATTTACTTGATAGCAATCTTATTGTGTTTGCCTAAGTCCGAACCTATTATCAAGTAAACATACTCCGTTGTTGTATTGTCTCGATCTTGTATCCATAGTCAATCACACAAGTTATCTTGTTGTCGTATCATCTCGATCTCGTATCCATAGAAGATCACACGAAGTGTGAACTGATTAGTTGTATTGTCTCGACTCAGTCTATAGACAATCAATTTCGGAGAAATGACTTATATGTGGAAAAGTTTTAGATTGAGGTATATTTGGGCACCCTCGTCTTTTCAATTTGTATCTGATATTTTGAATTTGAGGCTACTCTAAAAATCGGTAGAACATAGAATTCATTATACTACCGATTGAAGTATTAAATTGGGAGATATTCATATGGTCCTAAACTACCGATGATGAAATTACCTATACACCCCTTCGACGAATAAAACCACCCAAAACCTAATTTCATTCTCATTTCTTTTCTTTTCAACTCTTTTTCTCCTCTTCTTCTTCACTCCCGATTGTAAAGAAGAAGAAAAAATTCCTTTGTTATTCAACTTCAATTTATCGTCGTCGTTCATCGCTGAATCAGAAACATCATCGTCATTCATCGCCGAATCAAAAACATCGTCGATTATTCTATAAAACGGTGACGAGAACTAATGTACCCAAAAAAATCGAGTGAAAAACGTCTACCGTGGTGATGATCCAAAAATCAGAGAATTATCAAAGAACAAAGTGATTGTAACTGCAAATGAAGAAGAGGAAGAACATGAAAAAGATGAAGCCGTTGATGTAGGTGGTGGTGGTGAATCTGATACTTGTACTCTCAATCACCTTCAAATGGCCCCAATTAGGTAAAATTCTACAATTATTTGGGTTTATGTTGCTTTAATTTGATGAATCAATGAAAAAAATTGTAGGGTTTTCGGTTTTTTTGTAGAATCGGAAGATAGATCTGTTTTTAAAATCCTGATTATGCTTGTCTTATTCATTCTTCGTGAACATCGATCATAATCAGGTGATATGTTTTTAGGTTTCCTTCCGATTGTAGGACGTTAGTTATTACTGAACTCTAAAATATGCATAATCGGTAGTCAAATTTTTTGTTGTCTACCGATTATAACAGATGATTAGACGATATAGAGACACATAGATTCGATGCAATCGTAAGATAGGGTGTATTATTTTTCTTCTGATTATATTTGCCTCATCAAATTAGAATTTATTGTCTCTAAAATGCAGCATAATCGAAATATATATATAATTTTTGGCCTACGATTTAGTTGTAATCGTAAGTTAGGTTGTTTATTAATCCTCTGATTATGTGTATCTTCATGACTTTAGATATTTTCGTTTGAAAATTGAACTATAATTGGTAGATAATCTTCATCCCGTGTTTAATCGTCTGTTATGCGTATATAGTTTTGATTCCGATTATATACAACCAGGTGTTGTTTGTTGTTTGTCTTCTTCTACTTCCGATTATGTAGTTTGTAAACGTATTCTTACGAACCGATTGTTTTTTAAGTTTGTTGTTAGGGATAAGCGAGGTAAGAAAGCCTCCCAAGATACAGTTTTCTTAGGGCCTCGCTGCGAAGGGGGTAAGAAAGTAACTGCTAGTTCACAGAGAGAAAGGAGTGGTCAAGGAAATTCAAGCAATGATGAAACTCAAGAAGGAGTAGAACTAAGTGTTCCACAAGTAACTCAAGAAATAGCAGAACCAATCGATCCACCAGTAACTCAAGAAGGAGTAGAACCAAGCGCTCCAGAAATTAGAGTACAAGAAGAAGGACAACCAATTAGTACACAAGAAAAGGAGGAGTTACGAAGAATCCACTCGGGAAGAAAGCATCACACCTTGTCCCCATTTCTTTGAAGAAGATGATTTTGAATAAGATATCCCGGGGCTACCGAGAGATGGAGGAGCATTTTTATTTGGATACCAAGACTCTTGGGCCAAACAAATCTACGAAACCGAGGTATTAATCATATTCTTTTTACTAATGTATTGTCGTTTTACTCGTAATACTACTCTATTTATTTTGTAATGTGCTGTGTGTTTAAAGTATCACTCCGATGTGATTCGTCTACCCAAACCCACAGCTGCACCAACAAAAGTAATGAAAGATTGGCCTTTAGACGGTGAATGTGAAAGGTTCAAGACAATTATAGCCAACTCGGGGTTATCAATTGCTGCCGAGAACTCAATGTTGGAACATGATCGGGTCGCGATATTGTCTTTTGTGGAGATATTGTATCCCGAGACTGATACCTTTCATATGCTGTTTGGGGAGATGACCATTACTCCAGATGATGCAAAGCAGATTCTTAATCTCAATGACCATGGTGTAGCTGTCAAGTATAACTACACAAAGCAGTTAAGTTGGGTACAACTTTATGATTTGTGTCAGAAGTGTTTTGGTTGGGATAAAGAGAAATCAGACACTGAGTTCAACAGGTATTTTACTTACAAAACTAGACAGTTTAACATGGGTCAGTTGATCAATATGTTCAAAGGAACATGCGAGAAAGAAAATCGAGGACCGTTAAGTGATGCCAAAGTGGATGTCGCGGCCACTGCCTATCTCTTGTGTGTATTGGGATGTGTCATTTTCCCCAATGCTAGTGGCAACCGAGTAGACGCCAACCTTATTCAACTATTGCATCCTCTCGATAAGTTCTCCGAGTACTCCTGGGGAACGGCATGCCTAGCATTCTTGATGGAGGAGTTGAGAAAGGCATCGAGGCTTAAAACTAGCCAAATTGCCGGTAAAGTGAGTCTATTCCAGGTATTTTCTCAATTCTATTAATCCATTGATCGTTATGTTTTTTTTTAATTTAAGAATCAATTCCTAATACTTGGTTTGGTATCTATGTAGACATGGATCTATGACCACTACCCTAGTATGAGTTAGGCAGTAGTGAACACATAATGGGAGTAAGGTACACCGAGAGGAGCAAAGTACAAGTTCAATGACAACCATTCAAGGAAAAAGGAGCAGCAGTTGGTTCATTTGAGGGAGAAATTAGACTCAATGAAGGCCTCAGAGGTATGATTTGATCCATACAAGGAAGACCGAGCTAGTGGACATATAGCGGGTCATTCCGAGTTGTGCCTTTATTTTGGACCGTTGTGGCACCCAACAAGTTATGTGATGTACAATGTCTCAAAGGTGATGCAACAACACGGTTACGTACAAGGAGTACCATGGCATCATATAAGTGGCAAGTTCAAGTTGGACGTGGAGCATTCCCAGTCTAAAACTGACATCGTCAAGGTAGTTTACTCTAGTTCACCATCTGTTATTGACCATCGGGATCAGAGGATGAATTACTTGGTCAACCCTAGGAGACCTGTCAACCGAGGTGATGAAAATGCTTCAGTCTATACGGAGTGGAACCGGGAGCATTCCCATCTTCGTGTAACCCGTGAACTTAAAGAAATAACGACCTCGGCGGCATCCATTTGCAAACGTATCATCAAAGTTAAACCAAGTGGTTATGATAGACTGGTGCATATTGTTTTGTCTTTTCCCTTTAATATTACGGATCAATTTTTAAGGTAAACTCCATTTGATGTTATGTCAATTAAAAAACAGGTGACTAGGTTCAAGTCTTTGTCCAAATGGTGCCAATTGAGAAGATAAAAAATCACAGGGAGATGACTTATAATGTTGATATGACGAGTATGCAGATGAGTTTGGGGAGAAAGTCACGAATAACCTGTTAGAGCACTGCTCGGTCGAACGCGCAAGTGTTGTTATCTCAAGCTTGTTTGTCAAGTTTAGTTGCCAAAAATATAAGTCTTGATTTCTAGTCTACTTATAGCTATGTCTCGGATTAGGATGGAATGTGTAGTTGAGCTTTAGACTTCACGGTGTTCATCGATTGAAGACGAAGGACTACTAAGGGGAGCTTGTGGAACTTCATCAACAAAAGGTATGTGGAGACTTGAACTCATCTATCACTCAGAAGTTTATTTCTATTTTATCTCGTATTGAGACAAAAGTCGTATAGCTATATAGACTTTACATTATACGCATTTGATATTTCGAGATGAGTTTACCTCGCTTACATATTTCTCAAAATATGTGTTGGTAAGCTTTCACTTTAACCAAGTTCATCTTTATTCTTCACGAAAGTCAAAAGATGATCATGTGAAAATCGCCTGGTAACATCTTGCATGATTTGTGTGAGGCAGTCATTTGATGTAGACTTGGAATGTTTCATATTGATCTATTAATCACTTGAAAATTGCTTTGAACCTAATAGTTTGTGTGAGACAGCTATTCCCGTCTTCTAAGAATGTTTCAATGATTAACATGGAGTTTAGAACAATTAACCGTTGATTGGATATAGCATAGTATGCGCACTTGTATGCTAATTGTTGGAAGATAGAGACAAAGGATGTGGAATGAACTTCTTTCATGAGAGCAAAGTATAAGAACAAAAATGGGTAATGGAGTAATACTTACAAACAATCTTCTGTCCTAACAAGACTAAAATGGGTGATGTCTGAGTTCAATAATGGAAGTAGATGGTTGGTTGGTGATGGCAAGAACATTTCAGTGTGGAAAGACAAATGGATAAAGGAGTATGCATTAATTGAAATATATTCTGAAGATGCTTATGTGCAACAAAATATTGATATGAAAGTGGAACAATTAATTCAAGATGGAGAATGGCATATCCCAGAATGCATGTATAAATACTTTGAAGTTACAGAACTCCCAGCAATAAGTGCTACTCAAGATAAGAGAATATGGACTGGTGATCTTACTGGTAAATTTTCAGTGGCTAAATCTGGTCAACTAGTGAGGAAAAAATATCCAGTAGTGCCTTGGGCAAAAAAGGTATGGAATCCTTGCATTCATCCCTACACTTCTGCAAATCTATGGAAAATCCTGAGAGGAGCTTGTGCAACTGAAAAATCAGTTAGGAAAAAAGGATTTCAAACAGTTTCTAAATACTACTTATGTGGGAACAATCAAGACACAATGGACCATATATTATGGTACTGTGATTTCAGTGAGAATATATGGCCTTGGTTGGGTGGTGTGTTTAAATTCTTAAATCCTACAGCTTTTGAGGAAGTTCTCAATTTTGCAAAAAGAAGAAGTACATCCATTCAGGAGATATGGTTCATTAGTGCATTTAATGTAATGGTGGAGCTATGGCTAACTAGAAACAGAATTATCTATGAAGGAGAAAAACCTGATATTGCAAGATTTCAACAAAGAATTGTTAGCTTCACAAAAGAATGCAGTACCAGAATTAAAGGGAAGATGTGGGGGACTGTGTATGAACTTCAGGTTTTCTTATTCTTTGGTGTTACAGGGATTAAGAGTCAAAGTAAACTCCATGACGGCAGCATCAAAAAACCATGCCAGCACATATCCCCCAATTAATCCATGTATCCCCCAATTTGGCCTTCCTGTTTTTTGGTATTGTATCTTTAGCTCATTTTAGTAATAAAATTAATGATTTAGAAAAAAAAAACTTTCGCTTTAACCAAGTTCATCTTTATTCTTGACGAAAGTCAAAAGATGATCATGTGAAAATCGCGTGGCAACATCTTACATGATTTGTGTGAGGCAGTAATTTAATGTAGACTCAGAATATTTCGTATTGATCACTTGAAAATTGCTTTGAAGCTAATAGTTTGTGTGAGATAGCTATTCTCGTCTTCTAAGAATATTTCAATGATTAACATGGAGTTTAGAATGATTAACCATTGATTGGATATAGCATAGTATGCGTACTTGTATCCAATCAATGGATTGGCATAGTAACCTAATAGTTTGTGTGAGACAGCTATTCCCATCTTCTAAGAATGTTTCAATGATTAACATGGAGTTTAGAACGATTAACCATTGATTGGATATAGCATAGTATGCGTACTTGTATGCTACTTGTTGCAAGTTATTCCAAGTTCGGGAACCATCGTATGCATACCCGTGTGCGTACTGGTTTGATAGTTGAAGTCTGAGAACTTAGTATGCATACCTGTATACGTACCGGCTTATAAGTTCAAGTCTCGGAATTCAACTGAGTTCGGTCATGTAAGACAGTTTGCGTACCCGTTCGCATACTGGCGAACCCAGACCAAGTCCGGCTACTTAGGTATGTGTACCCTTTTGCATACTTGAGTGGGTTAAGTTCTAAAATCGGTTTGTTCATGAACAAATACATTTATATAATAAGGAATGCAATCTTTTGCAAACCATGGCTATAATGTTCATGAATTGATTCAAGTGAATCAAAATCGATTTTTCTTCAATTGTGTCTTGTATACTTCTATGAGAATATAAATAATTGAACAACTTTATAACTAGTTTCATTTGAGTCATTTGAACTAGTTGTGATTAAGATGAACAAGGTTGATATGAAAGTGTTCATATGGCTAACTTCGGTTAACTATTGTGGAGCCAACTAAGTGTTCATATGGCTAACTTCGGTTAATTATTGTTGAGCCAACTAAGTGTTCATGTTTAGGTACGGTTAACCATATCTAAATGAAGTCGCATTTCATTTGTATATAACAAGCTAAGTTCGATCTAATGGTTCAAAGATATTAGCTTGACTCTAATCAGGTTTTCATCTAACGGTGAATATTGAATGCTTTGTTACCAAGGTAGCATTAATTGCAAACCCTGATTTGAAGAATATATATAGGAGAACTCTTGCAACCGGGAAACCTGATCCCCACACCTCATGTGTGATACTAGTGACGACTAGAGTCGATTCTCCTTTAACCTAGGTTTTTCCTAAAACCATTATAGGTTAACAACTTAAAGATTTCATTGGGGATCTGAAGCCATGCCCAACTATTTTCTCTATAGTTGCTTGTTCTGATCTTACTTTGTTCTATCGTATTGAGTACTATCTTCTCTAATATTTTCTCGAGATTTAATTTCCGATAGGTAAGATAAAATGTAGTCACAAACATCTTCGTCACATCGTTTGTGATTCCACAATATCTTGTTTCTCTACCATACGATTAAGATTATTGTGAGGTGATTGATATTACTAGGATGTTCTTCGGGAATATAAGTCTGGTGTATCAATTGGTTCTTGTTCAACTTGATTTATCAAAAGACGGAACAAAAACTCATAGGTATTTATTTGGGAGACATATTTATCTATTCAATAGACTTTTTTGTGTGAGACAGATTTTTTTATCAAGTCTTCGACTTTGGGTCGTAGAAACTCTTAGTTGTGGGTGAGATCAGCTAAGGGAATCAAGTGCGCAGAATCCGGCGTGGTTTAAGAGGCGTAAGGAATGCGACTGTACCTTAATCGGTATGAGATTGGTTAGGGCTCAACTACATTCCAATCTGAAGTTAACTTGTAGTAGGCTAGAGTCTGTAGCGGCTTAATGCAATGTGGTGTTCAAATCTGGACTAGGTCCCGGGGTTTTTCTGCATTTTCGGTTTCCTCGTTAACAAAATTTCTGGTGTCTGTGTTATTTCTTTTCCGCATTATATTTTTATATAATTGAAATATCATAGGTTGTGCATAGTTTAATCAATTGGTAAACCAACCTTTGGTTGTTGATTGAAATTAATTGACGCTTGGATATTGGTCTTTGGAACCATCCAAGTTATTTCTCATATTAATCCGGCTCACAGATTTCTATTTGTTCGATTGCAGATTGATTTGAGAAATTGAGATAGAACTCTTGGATGTATTTTGCTTGATTGAGTCTGACTATCTGGTTGATTCTCTTGGAAATATATTGTAATTAGTCCATATAGTTTTCCAAACAAAATATTGGGTGTGGTTGTTAGAACCCCGCTTTTTTAATTGGTATCAGATCAGGCAAAAACGTTTAAGACCTCATAAGTCTGTGTTTGTAGCAAGCTGGTTTCTGTGGATAGATTGTCTCATTTTCACGCACATAAAAAAATCTTCTAAAGTTTTTGATTATGCCAAATGTCTTGGGCTTACCTCAAAGGATAACTCCTTAGATGATTCTTCCGAGTCCCGAGGTAGAAAGTTTTTGCTACCAGATTCTGGTGACATTCGCCCTGATGAGACAATTGACACTATGTCAAAAGTTGAAATGGAACTCACCAGAACTTTAAAAAATCTGCTGAGATTATTGATTTCCAAGATTCTAAAATAAAGTCTCTTGAAGAAAATCATGCTCAGCTCATTGATGAACTCGATAAGTCTCTTGGTCAAGAACGGGAACTCTACAGTATTGTTAAGTCTTTCTCTAACAATATCGAAAACCTTGTTCAAGAAACTACCCTACAACGTGAAAAAATTAGTGTTGTTGAAGATATTATTAAAGAAGATTCAATTAGAGAAAAAAGTTTGATCGAGACTCATTCATCAGATCTGAACAACATTCGTGCTGGAAAAAGAGAAACTAGTCGCATCTCTTCTCCTAGCCCAGGAACAGTGCAATTCCTTGAAAAAGAAAAACTTTTTCTTAATGAGCAAATCTTCTTTTATGTCTTTCTCTACTTCTCACAAGGGATTACAATAAATGAAGAAAATTACTCCAAAGGAAGCATCTGCTAAGAAATGTATACATAACTTGCAGTCTTCCAATAGGGCTATGAGTTTAGAACAGGTTCCTTCCGATGTCCCTCATCCACGATCATGTTCTTTCTGCGTGAAAAGAAATCATTATGATTCACATTATTTTTCTAGAAAGAAACAGAGTTCTGATCTTCAAAATCTACTTCTTTTTGCTGTTGACAGGATGAATTGCCCGACAACATCCACAATGGATTTCATTCCTGCAGAAAACCAGAACTCTCATGCACAAGGTTTCCAAAGTCACTATTCTAGAAATCTTTACAGGAATCGTGTCCCTCTTAAAATAGTGTGAATATTTACACTACAAATGTACACATTCCCAGTGCTAATGAGAAGAAATCTGGTAGAACTAAGTCTAGAAGATAGAATTTTCTCAATTCTGATCCTCTGGAACCAATCTCTAGAGGTTCTAGATTTAATCCTCAGAAAAATCCATCTCATGGATACTCAAAAAGGTTTATGTCTTATTGCTCGGGAATAAGAAATAACCGAAGGAAGGTAAGGAATACAAGGCTCAAACATTTAGATGGTATTTACAATTCATATCTCAATATTCATGGTGGGATTACATGTCATTGTGTTACCTAGTTCTAGGTAATTTCATCTTTATGTCGAACTTGAGAGTTGCAAGGATGACATTTGCGAGATGCTCAAGTTTACCGTAGATTACCATCTGTCTTGTGTTTGATTTAGTTGTTTTCTTCTTTTGTGAAGTTGAGTCATTTCTTGACTCCTTATAACTATTGTATCTTCTCCTTATGCTCTGATTAAATCTTTTAATTATTGAGCTATGAAGGTAAGAGATGTCTGAAAACAGAGAGTTTTCTTTATTTTTGGATATTTTTTGATCCATTAACCTTTCATAACAGGTCCACGAACGTCCGTGTCTTTCTTGGGTGTTTTAGGGTTTGCATAACAAGGGCATCCTTCTCTTGTTCGTAAACATATACATATATATATATATTGTATATTTTTTCCTTCCCTAATTAAAAAAAAAATGGAGAACTCCTCGAGACCTCAGGAAGTGGTGAATCTTGAGATGGAGGAAGACATTAAAGTATGCGATTCAGTTCAAGAACTTGTCTTGAAAAATATAATTGAAAGGAAAGAGTACAACTCCTGGATTGGAGAATCTGTCAAGGATTTAATTCTTTTTCAGAATGACTCTGGGGTTAAATTTGGAAATCTTCAACTGCAAATGAATCAGCTTATTGATGGTCAGACCAAAATACTTGAAAATCAAAAGATCTTGATCATGAATCAAAAGAAACTTATCATGGACTGTGTCAAAGCTAGGCAGCTTGCCCGCATTGTTGATCGAAAGTTTAATGTTCTGACCCATGAACATGGAGTTTCTATGGTCAAAAGAATCAAGGATATCAGTGATACCTTTTATGATGGATCTTTTCAAAGGTATGAAGTTATTAAAGAAACTTGATTTAGTCTAGGAAACTTCTTACGAGAATTTATTCTTGTGTTTTAAGAAGGATAACTAGGGTTTGGAATAGCCTATTGTTTTGGGGTAAAAACTGATTCTGCTGTTTTTGGTAAATTTGGGTGTGTTGATGAGAAACGAATTCAAACCCTAAACAAATGCATTGCACGGGAGTACTTTTAGATTCGAGAGATCAATCTCTAAGACTCTGTCCTAAACCAAGAAATGGTCGTTCCCAATTCAATTTGGTTACAAGGTGATGGAGAATGGTTGATCTTAGGGAGGGAAGCAAAGAAGGTGTTTGAGATCAGGATGTTGAATTATGAACGTGTGGATGTTTTATGACTTGTATCAGAAAAATGGTTTTTGGCTACTTGTGTTGATAACACTTATGTTCCCGTTTCGAAATAGATTGAAAACCCATTTATACAAGTCATTGAGTGCATCCTGATTTCTTAAGAAGTGGAGGAAGTTAAGTAGTGGAGAAGTGGGTTTGTGCGGAAGGTGGTGATCATCATGTTTCCGTTATGAGGGAAGACTGATCACACGTTCACCCACTACTCTCATTACTGTTAACCCGTCCGTCTTTCCTGACACTTTCTCGTAATGGGCGCGTTGCACGCCGCACGCTGTAAACCACCATACCAATACCCCAGTGAGTATCCCCCCGTTCGTGACATGTTTGATGTCTCGAGTAAGTGGGTAGAGTCGTGGGACTCGTCGTTGAAAGCAACACATAGTGCTTTTAGGTCAAATAATAAATTATTTGTGAAACCAATATTTATAAAGCATTGCTTGTAATCGATGTATATAAAACACGTTTTCGAATAAGCAACTGAAAATAATCGATGTGCTAGAAGCATCGCTATTTTCGAGCTTGATCGAATCAGTCACGAATTGAGCGTCTTAAGAGTAGCACGACCGACCATCTTTGGGTAATCGTTTGAGGACCCTATGGTCGAGCTTTCTCTTGGTTGATCACTCCTTGTGGAGGATGGATGGCCGGTGATCAAAATTCTACTTTGTTAGTTTTCTAAAAATAAATCTACACCATCCAACTAGGCTGGAGAAGTTGGACGAACGAGATGATTTGCGGAAGTTACATACTGTCGTTGATGTTATTTAGGGTTTAGGGGTCACGTGGCCAACCTCCTTTGGGCGAGCGATGCAAAGCATCGAGCGCTAGTTTAAGCAGGCCGGTCGGCCATGTGTAAAGACAAGCTGCTGGTCTGCACGTTGACATCTTTTGGGCCATCTAAAATTATATTTAAGCCATTCGATTTAGCTGGCGAAGATGGGCGGTCATGGTCGATTTGCGGAAGTAACATGCTGCCGCAAACACCAATTAGGGTTTCAAAGCATCTGTGTCCGCCCTAGTTCGATCGAATGGTTTGGTGCGTCATTGTCTTTCCATGAGCAAGTCGATCGACTGGGAAGAAAGTTGGGTCGCCGACGAACACATTGGCACCTTCTTGATCGTTCGGTTTGCGATCTACGCCGTACAATTAGTTTGGCGACACGATTGATTTGCGGCAGTTGTATAACGTTGCTTATTCAATTTAGGGTTTCAAAGGCTGAGCGATCACCCTTCTTTGGGCGCTTGATTCAATGCGTTTCTGGTTTGCCGCGGGCAGGTCGATCGACCAAGAACGTAGTTGGGTCGTTGGTGATCACTCTAGTACCCTTTTGATCATTCGAGGGAAGATCTAATCCTTCCAACTAGGCTAGCTAAGTTGGACGGTCGTGATGTTTCAAAGACCGTTTTGGCCGGCCTTAACTCGTTTGAGCTATTTTTCAACAACGTGATCACTCTACTTTGGGCAATCGTTTCGATGCGCCTATGAATTGTCGTGTGAGGTTCGATCGGCTAAACATGAAGGTGAGTTTCCGGTGAACACAACGACGCTTCTTTGATCGTCTGAAACACGATCTACACCGTCCAACTTGGATGGCTAAGTTGGACGGTCGTGATGCTCTTAAGACCGTCATGGTCGGTCTAGCTCGTTTGAGCTCGTTTTCCAACAGCGTGATCATCCGCATTGGGGTTGGCGTTCACGGCGTTAGAGTGTGCTAGGTGGAGTCTTAGTGGGCCCGCCGGTGGTCATCCTGGTGATCGCCTAGTTCCGCTAGGAGTAAACTAGGCCTATTGAATTGTGTGGCCAAATCTTGCGGCCTTGATCGATTTTAAGACTGATATGGACATTCTAGATTTCCCTTAAGAAATTTAAACGCGTTCGATCGTACTAACTTTCAATTAAAAGGCGTGTGAACACGGTGATCTCTTTGTCAGAGGGTGATGTAGCCTATGTGAGTGTTTTCATGCAGGTCTCAACATTGGCACTTCGGTAGATTCATGCTACTCTGCTAAGAGTGAACATTAATCGTCATGTCATGTCAATATTGGGAGTTCGGTTGGGAAGATAGCATAGGAAAATACTAGGTGGGCCATGCATTAGAAAATAATGCTATAGATTAAAATTTACAGAATACCTGGGATTGTTGCTTCATGCACCATTCTAGATAAATTTCATAAATATGTTGAGTTTCTCAATACATATGTAAGTGAAAAGGTTTACGCACTCATCACTTCCAAATGGATTTTGTTCCTTTGCAGGACGACAACGTATTAAAATACAGGGTTTCACGATTTTAGCCCTAAACCGAAAACCACCATCAACATTAAGTCCCCTGCTTAGCACTTAATAGCGATGCTATTGCGGGGTAGGCACTAGATGGTGTCAGACAAAGAAATTCACAAGAGAAGTTCGACGCACATTACCATGACAGAAGCTGTCTCGGTTCTTGAGTAAGATACGTTTCCTTTCAGCGCACGTAAGTCGTCTTCAGATAGATAAGTATCTACTTGATTGTTATCCCGCATCTGGAGCCTTTATACGTGGCTAGTAGAGACTCCTTTCCTTCCCGGGATCTTGCTGATTTGTGGAATATAAAGAAGACGCTGGATCCTTTCTCCCATCGTATAATTGCTTCTCTTCTTCGTTCCAGGTATTTCTCCATGTTCGTTATGCGGTTTGATTTTTGATTGATGATGATAATGATTTTTTTTATATACCAACATGTTGATATGATCATAACGCCCCTTTTGCAGTATATGATGGGAACTGCTGGTGATTATTACTCTTTTACTTCTCCAGAAGAGAGCTTTGAAGTCGACAAACCCAAGGCTAATGTGTTCGAGGAGGTGATGGCCAAAATAGATTCCCCGTTTCGCGAAGCTGGTCGTTCCATATAGGGTATGCCTCTTCTGCTCCTACGCATCGTTCGAGAGCGTACTCAGGCCTTTTTGGCTTCAGTCATCATGGAGGATACATGGAGACACGACGAAGCATCTCAGCCGACGAGCGCGACAGCTGAAAGGTTCGCAGCTCAGCTAAAGCGGCGAAGGATCGAGCATGAGCGGCCTCCCAATGAAAACAAGTATGATTACCCTATCCGTAACGGAATCAAAAATCTCGATTCTGACGTGGACGAACCGGAGCATCTTCAGAAGGTTGTTGGCGCAGTTCCTGAGGAAGACGTCGAAGTAGCTTCCATGGAGGGTACTTAAGTGGTTGCTGAGGAGATCATGGTAGCGGCATCTGGAAAAGATATTGAAACACCTTCCAAGAAAGATGTCGGTGCGTCTCCTGGAGGGAATATTGAAGCAGCTATTGAGGGAGGCGTTGAAACGGCATCAGAAAGAGAGGATTTCAGAGAGGAAGCAGTAGTGGCTTGTGATGAAGGTGTTGAAGCAGCTTCCAATGACGGCTCCAGTGAAGACACTGCTGATCCCTCTAATGACCAGACTTTCCTTTGTTGCTTGCATTCATAGTTGAGCACTTTCCATAGTTTGTAGACATTTTCTTCTTATATTCAGTAGTTTTGTGGATGAGCTTGATTTTCATTGAATGATGATTTTTTTTATTCATGATATCTGGGAACCTTAGTTGTAGTATTTCCCAGTATGGTTGCAATAGAATCTCTCCATTCCATCGAGTCGTACATCCAAAGAGAACGCGACATTCATAAGTGATGATGATGCGTCCTTATGTGACAGTGTACTGTCTTCATGATGATTTCATGTAACCCTAAAAACAATGAAGGGGATGCAATAATGGAAACCAGAGATTGACCAAGAACTTGTTTTCCCTCCAATTGATAAAGTGTTGCAATCCTCCTAACCGTGTGGTGATCGAGGGGTCGTTTTATTGTTGGAGTATAATGCTCTTCAGAGTACAAAGCACTTTCCCTAATAATCATACGATTCATCTGCCTCTTTTTCTTTCTGCGTGTACTCCTCCAATGTTTCTCGAAAGATATGAGATGTTTCTTTTTAGGGTTTTGTCTTTCTGGTTTGAATTGATGGGTAATGATGAGGGTTTAGGCTTTTTCAAGACTTTGTGTCATGATTTAGGAGCAAAGAGATTTTTAAAAGGAAATAATACTTCGATTAACTGACAAATTGAAACCCTAATTACGAATGCAAGCAGTGCAATCATTTTGGAGGAATTACAAATATTGCGTGAAAGGGGAAATTGTTGGAGGAAATACTAAAGAGAACGCTGGAGGAAAAGGTAGCACAACGTTTTAGGTATTGAAAGGCTTGAGCCATCGTGAGTGAATTGTCACGCCTTCCAGTTTGTCGGCATTGATGAGCTTACAGTAACCGCCTAAGATAATATCTGCCACTAGGTATGGTTCATCTTCCCTTTCTGTAGGCGAATCAGGCTGAGCGTTCACCTTCACTGTCACATCTCCAACTTGAAACACGGTCACCTTCACTACCATATATCCAACTTGAAATGAGTTTGGGTGTTGTACAACTACTTGATCCTTGGACTCGTCGTCTTTGACTGAGACAACTTCTAAACTTTTGACAAAGCATTTGAAAGGGCTAGCATCCCATTCACATCTCCTAGTGGCGATTGGGTTGTTGATCGGAGCGAGTCCCCAAGACTTAGCGGAAGGAGGAGTGACTAGTTGCAAAAAGGGTTGTTCACTAAGACTTACTTGGGTTCGGAATCTTCTAATGTATGTTGATGGGCTCTCTCCAGGTAATTGCATCACATTGGCAAGTTGTTGATACGACAACAGATAATCTTAGGGGTTTGACGGCTTGTTGGAAATCCTTTCATGTATAGACACTGGCAAAGGACACACCCCTAGCTTTGCTTTGTTGCTATGCACCCACGAGCTCCCCAGAATTATATCATAATTCGGGTAATCTTTCACAATATGAAACTTACTGCGTGTTAGAGAGTCTCCTATCTTGATTTCGAGGTCGATGTACCCGTAAGCGTCTCTAGGCTCTCCTTCAGAATTTTTAATTATGGTTGGGTAATGAACAACTTCCTGCTTTGAAATCTTTGCATCTTTCAGGGTCTTGACAGTGACAATATTGAAATCAGACGCTACATCAATCAGTGTGTTGTCAAACTCGACATCCTTTAAGTGAGCGATGGTTAGGAGTCTCCAGTTACATCTCACGTTTCCCAGGAAGGATTGGGGTTCGGGAGCAGCGGCTTCCTTAACTGGAAAAAAACGCTTGCCTGATACGACACGGTTGAGAGCTCCAAACATGTCTTGACGCTGCACCTTGGAGAAATACAAAATTTCACATAAATGCTCCATCATAGACTGCGCAGTCTTGTGTACAGAGTCCCCAGAAATCATGCATCTCCTGACATGAAGACGGTCTTTGTGAATCCTTCATTTCCTAATTGAAGTTCTCCCACATCCACCTTCTCCTTGAAAATGCGCTTAAACTTGTTGCAGTCACTGGTTGGGTGATTGACAAATCTATGATAACGACAATATTTTGGATTCGTCATCTCTTCTTCAGTTGGCGGATGTCTGAGAAGGGGTAGCTTGATGGCGTCATCTTGAATTCATGCTTCAAGGAGTTCAATGACCTCATCTATTGGAAATGGGAAGTCTGGAGCAGCGTCTCCAGCTTCAGAAGTCTTAGCCGCGGATTTCTGTGATGGAGTTGTCTGCGTCGCTGATGCGCGCTTTGGTTCTTGCTCCATTGTTGGAGCTTTTCTTTTCCCTCCTTCACCTACCACGCTCACAGAAGGACCGGTGTTGTATTGCTTGTTGATGAGACATCTGTTTCCTCGAGTTTCGCATGCATCCTCACCCCTGGCCGGTCTGGTTCTTTCTAAAAGCGATGGTGCGGTCACAGCCGATCGCTTAACAGCTTCATGGAGTTCAGAGAACGTTTGGAAGCGCAGGTTTTACAATAAAGAACGATAGATGGGAACCATACCGTTAATGCACGAGTCCACCAGTTGTTGTTCGGTCACATTTGGGTCGTGACAATCTAAAGATTGAATTCTGAATCTTTTGTCATAATCATTTGAATGTTCATTGTTTATTTGAAACATTCTTCCTAAGTCTGAGAAAGTGATTTGCTCAGACACAAAGAAATACTTTTTATAGAAAGCAGTGACCATCTCACACCAGTTTGATATGTTGTTTGGTGCGATGTTATTGTACCAGGTGTACGCTCTTCCAGTAAGCGACTTTGAGAACTCTTTCAGGCGAATGACGTGATTGTATTCGTGTTCTCCCAAATATTCCAGAAAACGAGAAATGTGTTCACGAGCATTACCAGTTCCGTCATAAACGGAAAATTGAGGAGAAGAGTATCCTCTCGGGAGAGGGACTCTTTGCACATCATGAGGATACAGAGGTTGGAGTTGATGCAAGTCCACCTGGTTTTCCTTGCCTCGATTTTGGAGGAGACGCTCCAGGTCCTCACGTGTGACGAAGTTGGACGGCTGATTCCTTTCCCTTGAGTGCTCAGGATAAACACGAACTTCTTCATCTATGAAGGCACGCCTTGTTGAAGCGCTTGCGCCAGGAGTGTTGAAAGTACTCCAAATTGGATCTATGGGTTGACGCGGCTCTTGTGGTAGTCGCTCCGTTAGCGTCTTGAGGAAAGTGATTACCTCTTTCTGAGTTGTAGCCATGTATGTATGAGCCTTAGCAAGAACCTCTTGTCTTTCCATCAAATCAACAATGGTAATATGGGGTTGGCCTCCTCTGGCTCCTCCAGTCTCTCGTCCTGATGGGGGAGTGGCAGTAGTTCTAGTAACGGTCGGGGGATTTACGCTCGAAGAAACATTAATTGGGGGTAGCGGCAGCGGCTCTGACTCTGGTGATTTGACGTGTCACGCCTAAGGGGATGTTTCCTGTGCCGCTGGTGTTGGTGGTTGAGGACGTGGTACCACGAGATGCATTGATCGTGCTGGTAGGCGGTACATTGGTGTCATCAGTAGGAATGTTGACACCAGGGGTGTTGTCAGCGCTAGTAACATCGAGATTTGTTGCTGATCCAGACCTAAGATACACCATCTTTAATTTGGGAAAATTGAAAATTGATCTTGCAATCGAGAGATTAATCTCCCACTGTGGTCGCCAGTTTTTTTGGGGTAAAAACTGATTCTGTTGTTTTTGGTAAATTTGGGTGTATTGATGAGAAACGAATTCAAACCCTAAACAAATGCACTGCACGAGAGTACTTTTAGATTCGAGAGATCAATCTGTTAGACTCTGGTCTAAACCAAGAAATGGTCGTTCCATATTCAATTTGGTCACAAGGTGCAGGAGAAGGGTTGATCTTAGGGAGGGAAGTGAAGAAGGTGTTTGAAATCAGGATGTTGAATTATGAATGTGTGGTTATTTTATGACTTGTATCAGAAAAATGGTTTCTGGCTACTTGTGTTGATAACACTTCTGTTCCCGTTTCGAAATAGATTGAAAACCTATTTATACAAGTCATTGAGTGCACCCTGATATCTTAGGAAGTGGAGGAAGTTAAGTAGTGGAGAAGTGGGCTTGTGCGGAAGGTGGTGATCATCATGTTTCCGTTATGAGGGAAGACTGATCACACGTTCACCCACTACTCTCATTACTGTTAACCGTCCGTCTTTCCTGGCACTTTCTCGTAATGGGCGCGTTGCACGCCGCACGCTGTAAACCGCTGGACCAATACCCCAGTGAGTATCCCCCAGTTTGTGACATGTTTGATATCTCGAGTAAGTGGGTCGAGTCGTGGGACTCGTCGCTGAAAGCAGCACATAGTGTTTTTAGGTCAAATAATAAATTATTTGTGAAATCAATATTTATAAAGCATTGCTTGTAATCGATGTATATAAAGCATTGATTTCGAATAATCAACTGAAAATAATCGATGTGCTAGAAGCATCACTGTTTTTGAGCTCGATCGAATCAGTCACGGATTGAGCGTCTTAAAAGTAGCACGACCGGCCATCTTTGGGTAATCGTTTGAGGACCCTATGGTCGAGATGTCTCTTGGTCGATCACTCCCTGTAGATGGGGGATGGCCGGTGATCACAATGCTACTTTGTTAGTTTTCTAAAAATAAATCTACACCATCCAACTAGGCTGGCGAAGTTGGATGGACGAGATAATTTGCGGCAGTTACATACTGTCATTGATGTTATTTAGGGTTTAGGGACCGCGTGGCCAACCTCCTTTGGGCGAGCGATTCGAAGCATCGAGCGCTAGTTCAAGCAGGCTGGTCGGCCATGTGTAAAGATAAGCTGTTGGTGTGCACGCTGACATCTTTTGGGCCATCTAAAATTAGATCTAAGCCATTCGATTTAGCTGGCGAAGACGGGCGGTTATGATCGATTTGCGGCAGTAACATGCTGCCGCAAACACCAATTAGGGTTTCAAAGCAGCCGCGTCCGCGCTAGTTCGATCAAATGGTTTGGTGCGCCATTGACTTGCCATGAGCAAGTCGATCGACTGGGAAGAAAGTTGGGTTGCCGACGAACACATTGGCACCTTCTTGATTGTTCGGTATGCGATCTACGTCGTCCAATTAGGTTAGCGAAGTTGGATGGACACGATTGATTCGCGACAATTGTATAACGCCGCTTATTCAATTTAGGGTTTCAAAGGCTGCGCGATCACCCTTCTTTCGGCGCGTGATTCAATGTGTTTATGGTTTTTCGCGGGCAGGTCAATCGACCAAGAATGTACAGGGTGTTAGTCCTCAAGGGAGTTGGGGGAGTTGGGTGTACTTGGGTTTTTTTCCCGTTAGTCATGGAAGAGTTCGAAGGAATCTCTCAAAATCCCCGTTAGTCGTGGGAGAGTTCAGAAGAGTCTCCTAAACTCTCTATAAAACCCCGTTAGTCGTAGGGGAGTTTGAAAGAAACACTTAAGCTCCCTATTAGTGGTTAAAAAATAGAATGTCAGGGAGTTGGTTTTTTTGGGGGAGTTCTAGGGAGTTCGCAGTGTATTTTTGCCTCACTCCAAATCTCTCAAAATAGTAGAGATTTTGGGAGAGTCTCTCAAACTCCCTACACTCAAAACCCCAAACTCTCTCAAACTCCCTACACTCACTCGTGTACTAACCCTCTGGTAGTTGGGTCGTTGGTGATCACGCTAGTACCCTTTTGATCATTCGAGGGAAGATCTAAGCCGTCCAACTAGGCTAGCTAAGTTGGACGGTCGTGATGTTTCAAAGACCATTTTGGCCGGCCTTAACTCGTTTGAGCTATTTTTCAACAACGTGATCACTCTACTTTGGGCAATCGTTTCGATGCGCCTATGAATTTCCGTGTGAGGTTTGATCGGCTAAGGATGAAGGTGAGTTGCCGTTGAACACAACGGCGCCTCTTTGATCGTCCGAAACACGATCTACGCCGTCCAACTTGGTTGGCTAAGTTGGACGGTCGTGATGCTCTTAAGACCGTCATGGTCGGTCTAGCTCGTTTGATCTCGTTTTGTCAACAACGCGATCATCCGCATTGGGGTTCGCGCTCACGACGTTAGAGTGTGCTAGGTGGAGTCCGACCAGCTGGGGTATTAGTGGGCACGCCGGTGGTCATCCTGGTGATCGCCTAGTTCCGCTAGGAGTAAACTAGGCCTATTGAATTATGTGGCCAAATCGTGCGACCTTGATCGTTTTTAAGACTGATATGGACAGTCTAGATTTCTCTTAAGGAATTTAAACGCGTTCGATCGCGCTAACTTTTAATTAAAATGTGTGTGAACACGCTGATCTCTTTGTCAGGGGGTGATGTAGCCTATGTGAGTGTTTTCATACAGGTCTCAATATTGGCACTTCGGGAGATTCATGCTACTCTGCTGAAAGTGAACATTAATCGTCATGTCATGTCAATATTGGGAGTTCGCCTGGGAACATAGCATAGTAAAATACTAAGCGGGCCATGCATTACAAAATAATGCGATAGATTAAAATTTATAGAATATCTGGGATTGTTGCTTCACCCACCATTCTGGATAAATTTCATAAATATGTTAAATTGCTCAATACATATGTAATTGAAAAGGTTTACGCACTCATCACTTACAAATGGCTTTTGTTCCTTTGCAGGACGACAACGTATTAAAATACAGGGTTTCACGATTTTAGCCCTAAACCGTAAACCACCATCAACACCTATATTGTGATCACACATTGCTATTGCCAACGATTTTCGTCTTGCAATGTTTTTAGATTTATTTATTTAAATTCTAAAGTTTATTTGGAAGATGATTCTGCAGTATTAATCTTTATTGGTTTTATATATTGCAAAAATTGTTATGCGATATGTGCATTTGCGTCCGTGAACTATGATTGTCCCATATATGTCAAAAGTTAAGTCTATTATGTCATTATGCAAATATTGATGGAAAATAGAATGAACTTTTGATGTCAAAGATTAAGTCTATTGTGTCATTATGCAAATATTGATGAAAAATAGAATGAATCTTTGAATATTCCGCAGTATTGATCTTTCCCTGATCCACTTCTATGTGAAAGTATTGTATGGCTCCGTAAGTTTTCTTATGTTGAGCATTTCCGATTAAATTAATCATGGGTTCTCTTCTGGTTAATTTAATTGAGTTTTCTGGATACAAATTCATGTTTCATGTGATTTGTTAATGTCCAAAGAAATCCTTCTTTTCTTGTGAAAATAAGGTCGCTCTTGTTGTTCCTTTCGGGAATGACATTTTATGGGGGAGAGTTCTTAATTGAACTTGTGCTTAATTGCTAAATATTTGTGGGGAATGCGGCTGTGGAATATTGTAGGAGTTTTCTTGTATCTTTATAAACTCCTTGATGAATACACTAAGTTTGAACTACGTGAAATCACCGAAACAAAGTTGATATGTTCTCTTTTAGTCATGAAGTATCTCTATGAGAATTTCATTATAATCCCACTAGTTTTCTTACATTTGCCAATTTATAGTTGACAAAAAGGGGGAGAATCATTATGTAGTTCACACTAAAAATACATATGGTTTACGAATCATTATATAAGAGGGAGTGGTTTTCATTGTGAGATGAAGTATTGACTAAGGGGGAGTGATACATATCACCGTAGTATTATTTTCAAAGTTGTGATACAATTGGACTTTGATGTTGTGTAATAATACTATGACACTGAATAACAATAATTGTGAACAATGGTTTTCTTATTGTTATGCTGCGGATCTTCAACAACTATGATGCTGAGTTGAACACGTTCAGAATCACCGGAGTACTTGGAACTGACGAAGATTTTGAGTAATGTTGAAGAACCAAGGAAATCAAGCATTTGGATGAGAAACTACAAAGTTTATTTATTTTGTAATCCATATGTATTGATAGTTTTGTCACTAAAATTGACAAAGAGGGAGATTGTTAGAGAACTGCTCGGTCGAACTCGCAAGTGTTGCTATCTCAAGCTTGTTTGTCAAGTTTAGGTACCAAAACTATAAGTCTTGATTTCTAGTTTACTTATATCTATGTCTCGGATTAGAGTTTTATACTTCACGGCGTCCATCGATTGAAGACGAAGAACTACTAAGGGGATCTTGTGGAACTTCATCAACAAAAGGTATGTGGGACTTAAACTCATCTATCACTCAGAGTCTATTTCTATTATATTTGGCATTGATACAAAAGTCTTATAGCTATATAGACTTTACTTTATACACATTCGATATTTCGAGCTGACTTTATCTCGCTTACATATTTCTCGAAATATGTGTTTGTAAGCTTTTGCTTTAACCAAGTTCATTTTTATTCTTGACGAAAGTCAAAAGATGATCATGTAAAAATCGTCTGGTAACATCTTACATGATTTGTGTGAGGAAGTCATTTGATGTAGACTCGGAATGTTTCGTATTGATCTATTGATCACTTGAAAATTGCTTTGAAGCTAATAGTTTGTGTGAGACCGCTATTCCCGTCTTCTAAGAATGTTTCAATGATTAACATGGAGTTTAGAACGATTAACCATTGATTGTTTCAATGATTAACATGGAGTTTAGAACGATTAACCATTGATTGGATACAGCGTAGTATGCGTACTTGTATGCTAACTGTTGCAAGTTATTCCAAGTACGGGAACCATAGTATGCATACTCGTTTGATAGTTGAAGTCTGAGAACTTAATATGCATACCCTTATCTGTACCGGCTTAAAAGTTCAAGCCTGGGAATTCAACTGAGTTTGGTCATGTACGACAGTATGCGTACCCGTTCGCATACTGGTGAACCCAGACAAAGTTCGGCTACTTAGGTATGCGTACCCGTTTGCATACTTGAGTGGGTTAAGTTCTAAAATCTGTTTTTTCATGAACAAATACATTTACATTATAAGGAATGCAATCTTTTGCAAACCGTGGATTAATGTTCAGTGAATCAAAATCGATTTTGCTTCAATTTTGTCTTGTATACTTCTATGAGAATATAAACAATTGAACAACTCTATAACTAGTTTCATTTAAGTCATTTGAACTAGTCGTGATTAAGATGAACAAGGTTGATATAAAAGTGTTCATATGGATAACTTCGGTTAACTATCGTTGAGCCAACTAAGTGTACACGTTTAGGTACGGCTACCCATATCTAGATGAAGTCATAATTCATTTGTGTATGACAAGATAAGTTCTTTCTAACAGTTGAATGATATTAGCTTGACTCTAATCAGGTTTTTATCTAACGGTGAATATTCAGTGTTTTGTTACCAAGGTAGTATGGATTGCAAACCCTAATTTGAAGACTATATAAGGGAGAACTCTAGCAACTGGGGAACCTAATCCCCATACCTCATGTGTGATACTAGTTGCGACTAGAGTCAATTCTCCTTTAACCTAGGTTTTTCCTAAAACCATTATAGGTTAACGGCTTAAAGACTTCATTGGGATTCTGAAGCCAGGCCCAACTATTTTCTATGTAGTTGCGTGTTCTGATCTTACTTTCTTCTATCGTATTGAGTACTATCTTCTCTAAGATTTGCTTGAGATTTAATCTCCGATAGGTAAGATAAAAACTAGTCACAAACATCTTCGTCTCATCGTTTGTGATTCCACAATATATTGTTTCGCTACCATAAGTGTAGTTGCAGGAAATCCTACACTACACCCCTCATATGATTTCATTGTTGATCAACTCATTTTTAGGTTTACACTCTTAATATTATCGATAAATCTTTGGATGTTCTTACAAGAAAGATAAAGAAATCAAGAATGATCTCTGCTCTGAATTTTCTCTCTCCTATTTACTTGTTTCTTACTCAGAAAAGATCTCTCCCTTCTTTACAACTCGAATGACTATTTATAAGGAAATACATAGTGGATGACATCTAATCTGTCCTTTATTTTCGGATATGGTTTGCGACATTCTCGCAACCTTACAGATGTTAATTTCGCAAACTCTCTAATTTTCGCAGGACTATCATATCTTTCTGATCTTAGCTGACGTCATTTATTTATCATTTCTGAAATTGTTCTGCGACGCTGTTGTATTGTGTCATTGATAATTTCGCTGAAATATCGTTGCGAGATTCTGATCCTACATCTTGCCTCTTCTCATATCTTCTCTGCAAGTAGAGAATGATGTGAGAAATGCCGCAGCTGCTTCTTTTCATATTCTGCATTTATCACACGTATTCTTTTTCCATTTATTTCTCGACACGTCTTTTGTAACCGCTTATATCTTTCCGTATTAATCGTGTTTATTTTCTCGAGGAAAATTCCCTCTATATATATTCCTTCACTCTCTTCTTCTTTCTTTTATTTCTCTGCAACTTCATCGTTCTTCTGCAAATTCCATTATTGCAACTTTTCTTTTTCTTCTTCAACTTTTTAAGTTCTTCTTCATCTTCATACTAGATCTTCATAGTTCGTAATTTTCTTCGAACAATCTCCCTGCTATTATTTTCATGGATTCATCAAGGTTAGTCTTTTTTTTCTTCTTTATGAGTTTTGCTGATTGAATATTGAAATTGATCTTGTTTATTGCCTTATTTGATGTTGTTTATGTTGTTTATGATTCCCATACTCTTGTTATTTCAGCAAAAGCGGCTCCAACACTAATTTACAGTTCAGAACCCTAACATTCCCAACACAGCATAAGGTTGTCGCACATAAAGAAAGTCTGCGAATGAGAAGGTAGTAAGAAACACTATCTTTTCTAATAACAATATTGTTGCCTCTGTTTCTTATCTGGATTGTAATTCGCAGGGTGATAAAGATCTTAATACCTCCAAGAAATCTCGCCACCTTAAAACTGTTCCAACTTCTGTTCCCTTCCACCATCATTTCTTCAAATCTCCTGCGACATCTTCGCAAGATAAACCTTTATCTCCAATTCGCGAAAATGCTGCCTCTGATTCATTTCTTCAGCTGACCTTTATGATTGAAATCCCCTTGTGATCCTTCTGCGAATGAAACCTCTTCTCTTCCCATTGAGAATGTTTCTCAACCTTCTATCTCTACCAGTTCTCTACCCAAGTCTCTTCCTCTTTCGAAAGAAACCGTGGAAGGGATAGATATTGCTTCAAAGTTTTATCTGAATTCTGGATGATGGCAAGAAGTCTTACTGATCCTATCAAGTCTAATGTTTGCGAAATTCTGAGCAAGCATTTGGGTTCTGACAGAGCTGCTTCGCAGACAGCTTTGAAAAAGAATGTAATGCTCTTCTCGTCGAAAATCAGAAGCTTCAGAATGTTTTGGATCGTGACAATCTTCGCAAGAAGAATGATGAATTGAGAGGTATATTTTCTTATCTATGTCTTTAATTTGCCTTTTCGATGGTTTTATCCTTCCCTATTTAATTATCCTTGAAATCCCTCTTTCGCATGTTAAGCTTAAACAGAAACGAATAATGGAGAGATATCAATTTGAATCTGTGTTGGAAGAAGCCCGTGTTGATAAAGAAATCTTGATGGATCAATATAACCAATTAGATAACCTCTATTCATATTCTCTTGATCATATAAATAATCTTACCAATGAAAATACCCAATTAGTTCAAAGACAAGATTATTAAGTAATGAAGTATCTCGTCTTTCTTATTCTTTAACTAAAGCTAATTTAGGGATGGAAACTTTATCAGATGAGAATAAAACCTTATCTCAAGAGAAGCGAACTTATTTAAACAAGATGGCGATATCTTCGCAACAACTTAGTATTCTCAAAAAGTATGTGACCAAGAGCAATCTCTTCGCTCTTTGAGAAATGAACTTAAAGAAGTAACAGAGTCATCTATCGCTGAAGAAGAGATACACTCATTCAAGGTAGAATAGCTTTAAGTGTAAAATCAGCTTAAAGAACAATATTCCAAATTAGAAGAATCTTATTCTTCTCTTGCGAAGAAAAATGCCTTTCTTATTTCTAAAGAGAAAAATCTTCAGTCTCGACTTAAAGGTTTAGTTGGAGATAAATTTGATGACGCAATGGACCATTGGGAGAATAGTTGTCTATCCTTGATTCAACACCTTATTTCGCAAAAGGAAGGTAGTCATAATAGTTTGACTGCCTTAATTATCTTTTCTTTGTCATATCTCTCTGAATTCTTATCTTAATAAATTTTGTATTCTATTTTCGCAGAGTCTGAGAAGAATCTTCATTCTTCTATTTCTGTTTTGGAGGCTAAATATGCCAAAATTCGCAAAGAAAATGCATTGCTCGTCTCTACCACTGGTTCTCGCGACCGAGCAGAAAGAAGACTTGATTATCTTGCTTATTTTAAGGATATTCAAGATAGGAATCATCAAGAGCACTTCTTCGCCAAGTTCATCTCCGGGCTGAAGTCCTTGTAAATGACATTTTTATGTCCAACTCTCTTCCTACATCAATTGATCCTTTAGAAGTAGATGATGATGAAGTTCCTCGTCCTGCTGATAGTGATTATGATTACGAAAGCGGTGCAGAGGATAATTTCTTGGAAGATGAAGAGGTTCCTTCTAAAGAAGTATCTGCTGGTGTTAATCAGAATGAGAAAGAAATTTCTCCTGAAGAAGTAATTGCTGGCGATAATCAAGATGCTAGTCATGGCGAAGATCAAAACCGAAATGAAGGAGACTTGCGAGAATATTGGCGAAGAATTTCTGTCATCTCCTGCTACTGAATTAATATGAAGCTTGAGCTTCTTATCTAGCTTTGTTTCTTGAACTGTCTTATTTTTATCACTTTTGAGAGTTACATTTTTCAACCAACTTTGGAGTCAACTTTTCCTTTTAATATTTTGTTGATAGAAAGATAATGCTTCTTGTGTATTGATTCCCATACTTGCCTCTCATTATCTTTCTTGCAAAAAATAATCTGTTACGAATACTTATATTAATTTGTTTTATCATATGGTCTTATTTTGCCTTCCTAATTAAAGGTCTTATTATGCCACCTTGTCATTGCGACAAAATCGCAGGACGTCCTTGCACTTTCATGCAAAAACCCATTGATCTTGCCTTAACTTTTTCTTTTGTATTATGGCCTCTTCAGGAATGTTGCGACAATATGACAGGCCTAAATATTCTTGCGAAAATAAAGCCCCATGACATTGCCGTCTTGCGACGAAATCGCAGGACGTCTTCGCACTTTCATGCGAAAACCCATTGATCTCGTCTTATCTTTTCTTTTGTATTATTGCCTCTTCAGGATTGTTGCACAAATATGACAAGCCTTAATATCCTTGCGAATAAAAAGCCTCATGACATTTGCGTCTTAAGACACTTATCAGCTCCCTAATGGAGGGTGCCGCCCTTATCTCCCCCTGGTTGCCCCTTCAAGGAGGCGTACTTCTACCATACAAGGTTAGCTCCTCCCATCCAGTCTTAACAACAACCAGTTGTTTTCGCAGCCTCTTATCCCTTTTACCTATAGGGCTTATGGTTACGAGACTGCACCCTAAGTGGGGTTTTCTTCAGGCCGAGTGCAGTATAGCCAAGACTTGTCAAGAATGGCAAGGACGCTTCAAACGTCCCCACTCTTGACTCAACCGTGTACCTCGGCGCCTTGATCAGATCTGCACTCCTTGGGAGAGTCCTTATTACCTTAGTCGCCCAACCCAAGTCATATGCTTAAGCTGAGAATCCAAGGTGCCTCTCCCGGATGGGCTTTATTGACCCCAAATCTCCATGACTCAGGTTCCGGTGGCGGTGTAGCCTTTCCCTGAGCCATGCAACAGGTACCCCCTAATATGACGTACTTTAGGTCTTACATTTGCCTCTTGCGAAATTTTATTCGCGAACTAGGGTGTACGCCATAAAGGTTCGCCCCTTTCTTTTATGTCATTGTTCTGTGATTATCTCTGCGAAAATTTCGCACATCATGATCTTGTTTTGATATGAGTAATCTGCAATTATTCTTTCAGAATCCATAACTTCTCAAAGCTTCTTACGGATAATCTTTTTAAGTACAACCTGTTCCATGGTCTGTCTAATCTATGACCAACATCTCTTCCTTCTGGATCCATTAATCTATAAGCTCCTGTTCCAACTATCTCCTTAATGATGTAAGGTCCATCCCATTTTTTCGCTAATTTTCCACCATTTTCTCGCTGATATATTGGTGTTTCTCGCAGAACTAAATCTCCTGGTTGAAATTCGCGTATTTTGACACGTTTATTATATTCTCGGCTAATCTTCGCTGATAATTCTCCATATGTTGTAAAGCTTTTTCTCTTCTTTCTTCTAATTCATCAAGTTTGTTTAAAATCAAGCCCGCACTAAGATTTTTCTCCCAAGCTTCTCTTTTTGTTTCGGAATAACAACTTCTGTTGGTAACACCGCTTCAACTCCGTATGTTAAACAAAAAGGTGACATTCCAGTAGCTTCTCTTCTAGTTGTATTATAAGCCCATACTGCATTATGTACTTGTTCGCACCATGCTCTGTGATGTCCTTCCAATTTCTTCTTTAATATATCTGCAATTGTTTTTTTGTTGCTTCTACTTGCCCATTAGCTTGTGGATACAAAGGAGTAGACTTTCCACATTTTATCTTGAATGCATTAAGTAACATTTCTATATTCTCCTCAAATGTTTCCCATTATCAGATACCAACTGTGCAGGAATTCCAATCTGCAAATGATATTTTCGAATATGAATGTAAAGATATCTTTGTCGCGAATATGTTGTACTGCCTTCACTTCTGTCCATTTTGTGAAATAATCTGTTGCGACTATTAAGTATCTTCTTTGTCCAGTCCTGGTAAAAATGGCCCCACAATATCTAAGCCCCATTTCCAAAAGGCCACACATGGTTGAAGATGACAATGGTGCTCCTGGTGCATGTATTTTCTTTCCATGCCGCTGACAATCTTCGCAACGTCTTGATATTTGTTTTGCATCTTCATGCATGTATGGCCAGTAATAACCTTGCATTTTTGCTCTATGTGCCAAAGATCTTCCTCCACTATGATTGCCAGCATCCCACTATGTAACATTTTTAGCACCTTTTCTCCTTCCTCTCGTGTCAAACATCTGAGTGATGGTCCATAAAGGATTTTCGGTATAGCAACCCATCTCTTAATTCATAATTCGTTGCGGCTTTTTAACTTGTGTGTTTCCAATCTATTTCTTGGTGTTTCTCCTTTCGCCAAATATGCATGAAGTTCCATTCTCCAGTCTGCGACATTGTTTATTTGTTCTTCTTTTCATTCTATTATCATCACATCCACATCTTCTCTTCTTTATTGATTGATGGTGACAGAAGTGTTTGTATTTTTATGCATCTCGCAGTTGGATCTGTCATCATGCTTGAGATGAAAGCAAAAGCGTCTGCGAGTCTATTATCCTTTCTTGAAATGTGCCTCCATTTTATTTTGGGATTTTCGCTGACAATTCTTCAACCAGCTTCTTGTATTTCTTCAAGGATGGTTCATTTGTAGTATACTCTCCTTTATTTGGAGAATAACTAGCTGCGAATCACTAGTGATCCTGGCATTTTCTATATCCATTTCTATTGCGAACTTTAAGGCATGTATCACAGCTTCATATTCTGTTTCATTATTAGTGGATGCAAATTCCAATCTGAATGAAAAAGCCATCTTTATTCCTTATGGCGAAATTAAAACAATTCCAACTCCATTTCCTTCTCCATTTGATGATCCATCTACCAATATTTCCCATATATTTGGTTTTGTTAATAAATCTTTTGGATCTCCATGTTCTTCTTCTACATCCATCATCTCTTCCACTTCTTCATCTTCTTCTAAAGGAAATTCTGCCAAGAAATCCGCAACAACTTGTGATTTTGGTGAAGACAAAATTTCATATTTAATATCAAATTGGCCTACTTGTACATTCCATCTCTCCACCCTTCCTGATCTTTTAGAATTCTTCATCACTGATTCAATTGGTACTTTTGTTAATACCTTTATCTTGTGTGCTTGAAAGTATATGCGGAGCTTAAATGATGCATAAACTAATGCTAAGATTAACTTTTCAATCTTTGAGTAATTCTTCTCAACGGGATTAAAAGTTTTGCTAATGTAATAAATGGGTTTCTCCACTCCTGCGTCTACTCGCAATAACACAACACTTAATGCATGCGACGTTGTCGCAAGGTAAATCAATAATTCTTCTCCTGGTTCTGCCTTTTGTAAAATAGTTGTATTCATAAGATGTTCTTTGATTCCTTGAAAAAGCCTTTTCACATTCATCACTCCATTTAAATTTTACACCCTTCTTGAGTACATCGAAAAAATATTTGCATTTGTCTGACGATCGCGAAATGAATCTCCCCAGCGAAGCTAGAAGCCCATTCAACTTCTGTACATCTTTTATTGTTGTTGGTGTTGGCATGTCACGAACTGCTTGCACTTTTTCTGGATCAATCTGTATTCCTTCCTTTGATACAATGTAGCTTAAAAATTTTCCCGATGCAACTCCAATAGTACACTTCTCAGGATTCAATTTAATGTTATACTGCCGCATTTGTTCAAAAATCTCCCTCAAGTCTTGTACATGGTCTTTAGCTTCTTTACTCTTTACTAAAATGTCGTCCACATATACTTCTAATGTTTTATGTATCCATTTTGCGAACACCTTCTCTACCATTCTTTGATATGTCGCTCTCGTGTTTCGCAAACCAAATGGCATTTTCGTGTAACAATATAAACCTCTAGGAGCAAAGAAAGCAGTATGTTCTTGATCTTCTTCAGCGAGAGGGATTTGGTTATACCCTTTGTACCCATCTGAAGATGATACCCTATCATTTCCCGCTGCGGATTCCACCATTTGAGGAATATCTGGTAATGGAAAACTATCTTTGGGGCAAGCTTTGTTTAAACCAGTGAAATCTATGCAAATCCTGATTCCTTTGTTTTTCTTTAGGACAATGACCATATTCGCTATCCATTCTGGGTATTTAGCTTCTCTTATAATTCCTGCCTCAAGCAATTTCTGTAATTCTTCTTCTATTTGGGAATGGTAAGTTGTTGCAATTTTCTTATTCTCTGTTTAAATGGTCTCACATTTTTGTTAATCTCCAATTTGTGGCATGCAATTGATGGATCTATTCCTGGTATCTCATCCATGTTTCCTGCGAAAATATCTTTATATTCTCGCAACAAGTTAACTGTTCTTTCTTCTTCTTCTATATCCATTTTGGTTCCAATTCTCAACATTAGAGGCTCCTCTATAGTCCCAACGTTTATTTCTTTTGTTGGTTCTGCGGCAGTGTAACTGGGTTTAGGTTCTCCCATTGGTGTTGGTTCTTTTATTGCTTTTATGGGTCCTTCCTCTTCTTCTGAAATTTCGCTGGGTATTCCGTTGCCTTCCTTTGTCCTTATCATATATACTCTAAATTCTTCTTCCTTTTTTGCTTCCTTTGCCAATTTTCTGCGAAATTGTTTCTTTTTTGCTTGTTCTTCATAATGTTTTACTTCAATTTGATGACATAATTTCGCATTCTCAACATCTCCTATGATTTCACCTATTCCATTTGGAGTGGGGAATTTAATACATTGATGCAACGTTGATACCACAACTTTTATCGCATGTATCCATGATCTTCCTAATAACATATTATATGGCGATTCCATATCCACCACGCACAATGTTACATGCGTTCCGATTTCTCCAAGTGGAATTCGTACCACTATTTCTCCTTTAGGTTTTGTTGTGGATTTTCCAAAGCCGTGAACAAAATATGTTGAACTGGACATTTCTTCGTCTTTAAATCCCATTCCCCGGAATGCATGATAAAATATTATATCAACTGAACTTCCTGTATCGATTAAAGTTCTGTTCAACATCCATTCTCCTGTGGATTTTATTGTTGTCTCCTTCTCTTTTCGTGTAATAGGCACTGTGATGACCAATGGAGATGTATGGTTCAAATTTTCTTTTGGTATTTCTTCCGTCATGAACGCAATTTTTTGCTTTTCCCAATCTTTCAAGGGTGATGTTTTTTCTACCGCCATAACTTTCTTTCCTTCAAAATTTCGTTTATGTATTCTTCCTTTGATGTTTTCATGGAATTCATTAATCAAGCTTTTTGTTATCATATTACACTCCAATCTTTTGCCATTTTCATTAATTCTATTCATCTTTCTTCTAACTGATTCACTGATTTATTTAATCACTTTCTTGATTTGAATATTATCAATCAACAATCTTCAACTTTCAATCTTCAATCTCCTTGATTCTAGCGCCATTATGTAGTTGCAAGAAATCCTACACTACACCCCTCATATGATTTCATTGTTGATCAACTCATTTTTAGGTTTACACTCATAATTTCATTGATAAATTTTTGGATGTTCTTACAAGAAAGATAAAGAAATCAAGAATAATCTCTGCTCTGAACTTTCTCTCTCCTATTTACTTGTTTCTTACTCAGAAAAGATCTCTCCCTTCTTTACAACTCGAATGACTATTTATAAGGAAATACATAGTGGATGACAGCTAATCTGTCCTTTATTTTCGGATATGGTTTGCGACATTCTCGCAACCTTACAGATGTTAATTTCGCAAACTCTCTAATTTTCGCAGGATTATCATATCTTTCTTGTAATCTTAGCTGACGTCATTTATTTTATCATTTCTGAAATTGTTCTGCGACGCTGTTGTATTGTGTCATTGATAATTTCGCTGAAACGCTATCGTTGCGAGATTCTGATCCTACAATACGATTAAGATTATTGTGAGGTGATTGATATTACTAGGTTGTTCTTCAGGAATATAAGTCTAGTGTATCAATTGGTTCATGTTCACCTTGATTTATCAAAAGACGGAACAAAAACTCGTAGGTATTTCTGTGGGAGACAGATTTATCTATTCAATAGACTTTTCTGTGTGAGACAGATTTGTTTATCAAGTCTTCGACTTTGGGTCGTAGCAACTCTTAGTTGTGGGTGAGATCAGCTAAGGGAATCAAGTGCGCAGAATCCGGCGTGGTTTAATAGGCGTATGGAACGCGACTATACCTTAATCAGTGTGAGATTGGTTAGGTCTCAATTACATTCAAGTCCGAAGTTAACTTGTAGTAAGCTAGAGTCTGTAGAATCTTAATACAGTGTGTCTGTAGCAGCTTAATACAGTGTGGTGTTCAAATCTGGACTAGGTCTCGGGGGTTTTCTGCATTTTCGGTTTCCTCGTTAACAAAAATTTTGGTGTCTGTGTTATTTCTTTTCCGCATTATATTTTTATATAATTTAAATATCACAGGTTGTGCGTAGTTAAATCAATTGGTAAATTCAACCTTTGGTTGTTGATTGAAACTGGTTGACGCTTGGATATACCATCCAAGTTATTTCTCATATTAATCCGGCTCACAGATTTCTATCAGTTCGATTGCAGATTGATTTGAGAAATTGAGATATAACTCTTGGATGTATTTTCCTTGATTGAGTCTGACTGTAATTGATTCTCTTGGAAATATATTGGAGTTAGTCCATACAGATTGCCTATACGAAATATTGGGTGTGGTTGTTAGACCCCCGCTTTTTCAGAACCAGCCCAAGAAAAAAATAGCAAAGACGAAAAAAAAGATCTCAGGCTTCATCAAGCTCTCTTGCTGAAGACAATGTTGAGGAAAATCCAGAGGAAGCTGAAGGTGATGATGGTGATTATGGTGATAATGTTGGACGTGCTGGTCGTGTCAAGCGTTCTAAAACTTTAGCTAAGAATACTCAAAAAAAATTAGATCTTAATGTGTTGTTCGATGTGTTGGATTATGTTTTTTTAAAAGTTTCTTTCGGTTTATGTTGTTTTAAATACTTGTTTTGGATTATCAGTTCTTAAGTTTATGGGTTATGAATGTTTTTGAGTTATGTTTATTAGTTGATTATCAAATGACTGAATCTTCGCAACTGAAACTGCTAAATTTTCCACAATAATCGGAGGATAAAATATCACGAATATCTACCGCTTCTGTTTAATCGGGAGTCAAATCACATACATATGTTACGATTATTGTCATTGGGATTTTACAGTTCTTCTGTAATAAAAAAAACTAATAATCGGAAACAAAATTATCTCGTTTACAACTGATTCATAGTAATCGGAAGTTGAATGAACTTCATAAACTTCCGATTACTCTGAGCCAAACTCCAAATTTAGTCCAACTTAATAATCAGAAGATTGGTTAACATAATAACCTTCCGACTATTTTCGTGCCAAATTTTGAAAAATTTAAGATTTTAGCAAAATCAAAATTTGGGGCAACTTAGTAATCGGAAGTAAGTTGAACATACTAACCTACCGATTATTGTAGTTTCAAAATTCGAAAAATTATAGATTTTGGCAAAATCAATTTGGGGCAACTTCGTAATCAGAAGTTAGTTGAACATACTAACCTGCCGATTAATATAGTGCAAAAATTCAAAAAATTAGAGATTTGGCAAAAACCAAATTTGGGGAAACTTAGTAATCGGATGATAAGTTAATTCTAGTAACTACCGATCGTATAGAATCAAAAGATGGTTTTATTTAATTTATTTCCTATTATAACCATTACATAAAATTCAACAGACCTTAACATTGTAAATACGATTAAAAGCACCTAAGTCCATACTATCACAATCACTTAAAAGTATTAAAATAGATCATAACTTCTAGCAACCATAGAAATTGTCTCTCTTGATTTTGTAACATCCTTCATGTTCAAATCGTTTCTCGTAGAGGGACACATACCGGTGATCAACAAGGTTTCTCTGGGATTACAAATGAGTAATATGTTAGTACTAACTAATGTTTATTTGAGTGAGAGTTACTAAGATACTTGCTCGTCTTTCATACGTCCACCAAGGAAAAACGTTCCTAACAAACCGTTCCTCATCTTCAAGTTTGGCAATCTCCTTATTGATTATATTCTTTCTTCTCTTAATATCATCGGATGATCTTCCAATTCAATTACTATCTAACACCTCAAACACCATTAAATACGGTTCCATAATTGTTCCTCGGATTCCGATTTGTGAAGCGAGTGATTACGATCATGAGTTGTTACCACAACCCATGCTCTATAACTAGCATAATCTTCTTCTTGGGCAAAAGGAATAATCATGTTTTTCTTCAAATGAGTTATGTTTTAAAATTTGAATTGAATAGAGGTGGAGAGTTAGGTACAAATGGGTTGTTACAGATGAGTTTCCTTATATAGATTTAAACTCCAACGACTTTTTTCAAAAAAAAAAACAACTAGTTGTGCCTCGAAAAACACACACAATCGGTAAATAATAAGGAATATTTATTACCGATTATAATGTGTTGAAGGAAACTCTGATCAAAAAAACGCAAATAATCGAAAGTCTAACAAAATAACTTCCAACCGATTGTACAATCGTTAGATAGACGTGAAAATTTTTCTATCGATTGCAGTTCATTTCAAAAGAACAAAACTTTAAAACTACATATGTACACATTAACTACCTATTATACTAGTGTCTACCGATTACATAAGTAAACTACCGATTATTCTAATTATCTACCGATCATGAAGGGCATATTAGCCATTTCAAAAAACCAGAGATAAGGGGTGGCTACATTTTAGGTTTGGGTGACCTTTTTTTGTCTTATTAGTCGCCCCTAATTCTTTCGGGGTCGCCCCTAAAAATGCGAGGATTAAATATTCAGGATTCAAAAAAAATGACATATCTCTAGTTTAAATAAATTAACTCATGGAAAAACTGAAGCTTTGATCTTCAAGACCAAATCATCTTTCTTTTTGAAGGAACAAGGGCTTAAAGAGCTTAAGGATTTTATTTATAGACTACCTCGTTAAATTGAGGTTTGAGGAAATACAAGTAGGTGGAGAATGAGCCTCTCACCAACCATTTACATAATTATGCATTGCAAACTGACCGAGATCATATGATAATGCATTTACATATTTAGGAACGTAAACAAATGTAATAGTTTCAAAGGATTTTGCTTCATCTTTAATATGCAGTACCAGAGATTTGATGCTCCTGGGAATTTCTCTTGAATCTCTTGTTATTGCTTAAGTCACGTTCATAACAGCTCCTTCCACTATAATTTTCTTTAACTTTAGTCTCTTATCCAGAGAGATTCCTAAGGAAACTGCATGAATCTCAGCCATAAGAGGCGATGTAGAGTAAAAAGTTGAAGTACCACAACCTTCAAAAAAGCCCGAATTATTATGAGCAATTGCACCTGTTGCTCCTTGATTTTGGATGAAAGAAACATCCACATTAATCTTGTAGAAACCAATTTCTGGGGGTTGCCAGATTTCTAGTGTTGCAAATTATTGATTATCAATTATGCTTTCCCTGTTGTCTGTAAACCAAGCATTAAAATCTATGTTTGTCTTATTAATCACATTACCTGCAGAGAAGTAAGCACTGTTGAACACCATATCATATCCCATTTTCCACAAATTCCATCCATATGTAATTTGTGAGGATTTTGATCTCCATCCCCTGGTGAAAAAATTCTAGAATTTCTACCTCCAACTAAACATTAAACTCCATTGGAGCGTTCATAAAAACTTTTTTTCACACGTACAACTGAACATCAAATGCTCAATTTTTCCTCTTTGGTCACTCTTTTTCAGAGTATCAAAGTGTAATTAGTACATGAAATATATTCGATATGGGTTCGAAACACAGAGATTGTTGGTGTTCAAGAGAGTTCTTAACCAATGTAAAGTTGATTTGTAATAGAGTTGCAAAATACAGCAGTCAATACTTGAAAATGAAAGGAATTAACGATTGTTGTACCTACCAAGACTTCGAGGTTTCACTTAATGTATTCAAGTTCTTATGTATGTGATCAAATCATAACTCAAATAGAACCGAATAATGATTCGTTCTACCCGGAAGATATAGCAAATTAGAATCCTAATGTAACTAAAACAAACACCATTTTATGACAATTGATTATGTTTCTAAAATAAAGCTCAATTGAGAAATATCACAGGGATTCCATAGCATTCAATATATCCGGAAACCACAATGAATCTAAGAAGTTTGTAAACACCATCAACACAAAAATTGCAATCAAACAGAGACAAAGAAATGGATTAAAAACATGCAATTTATTTATGATCATTGAAAGGAACAATTGAACCCATTAAGCTTCCCCTCTTGCCTTTGAGGGGTTCAGCTTCTCATTGTTTTACTGGAATCCATTAAATATTTCTATAGAAAACAACAAATGAACAGAAAGACCTAGCTAGAAAATCAAAGAGAAGAAAATAGGGAAAGTGGTATTCCGGCGTACCCTGTTGGTTGAGTCTTCTTCTCGATTTATACACTACACCAGCTTGAGTTTTTCTCTGACTTCTAGTCCAGATTCAACCATGTTTTCCTAGATTGGGGGAAAATCACATCATATAGTTGTAATCTCTTCCTCATATTTTTTCCTACAACAGCTGAAATCAGTTGTTGACTACCAGTATTTGACTCGATATAAACAACTCTCTTCTTGTAATTTCTCACAATTCAGTCAATGTAAACATCAACCAAAATTCCCCATTACTGCTACCTGCAACAGACACATGAATCAACAACAACAACTATAACAGTAAAATCACTTCTTCATTCGAACAAACAACCACATCTCAAGAACTCTACCCATTTCATTTAATTTCAAAACCCCCAAATTCTGTTGCCTTTGGTGTTGCTTATGTTGTGCTTGTTCCGCAACTAAGAAGTTTATTTCAAACCCACATACGAATAATAGAAATCAATCAATGTTATTGTTATCTACCACCACCACCAGCAACTGTTCTTCAACACCAACTTCAGGTCAAAACCCTTAAATCAACAGCAACAATCACATCCATAACACCACCGATTCAGCAATCCATGTAAACAAACCCCTAAAATTCAGATGATAATGTTGTAACTCAAACCATACAGCCATTAAACCATTACCCCAGCAAGCCTTTCACACAAAACCCATCATTTTCAGCCATAAATCATTGGCAGTAACACCAATTCTTCTCAAGATAAACCCAATTCGAATCTGTGTTTAGAAATTCCAAAATTCAGTTGATGAAAAACACCAATCCGTTGTCGATGTTGCTCCTGTTAAGATCAAACCCTAGCTTCCCCTTTTCACGACCTGATTTACAAAGAAGAATCTGCGAGTAGGGTTGAACATGGTTTCGGTTTTCCTCCTGAACCGGACCGAACCAGACCGAAAAGGAAGAAACCGAACCAAACCATTTACTAATGGATTGGCTATGGTAAAAAAATTGAAAACCGACATTACTGGTTCGGTTTTGGTTTGACCTGAAAACCGAACCAAAAACCAATGGAAAATCGATAAGTATAAGTCGTTGATTAAAATCTAATAGATTTAATCTACCCCGTCCATCTCACACTTTGTAAACCTAAGTTCTACCCTTACCCAGACGAGATCATATTTGGAGCATGCGGAACTTGGAGTTTAAGTATTTTGAATCTGTAATGTTTGTGTTTTGAACTATGCTTATAAACTTGAGTTATGAACTACGCTTGTGTATTAATTACATTCTGCAGGTAGGTTAAAAAAATCAAATGTGTTATTTTTTTTAAGGATTTCAACTGACAGTTTCAGAACTAACATACAATCGGTTCTCCATTAACCCAATGGAACAAACCGAAACCGACTAAAACCATTTAGAAACCGAACCAATGGTTAATGGATTGGTTTGGTTTAGATTTTTAGAAACCGTTAGTGTTGGTGTTGGTTTTGGTTTTGGTTTGGCTGGAAACCGAACCAAAACCGTCCATGAACATCCCTATCTGCGAGTTCTTTTCCTTTTTGTGGCCCACTTCTCCGCCACATCGGAATTATTAGAATGCCCTTCTTTCGACTTTTGTACTTTTTACTAACCAAAACAACTCATTTGTTAAACCACATCAACCACAAGACCATATATGTAGAGTATTATCCCAAGGCACAGAACTGGCACGTCAATATGGCTTAGAACCATCATAAACATGACAGTTTGTGTCATAAAATGAGCACAAACACTCTTCATTTTTACATAGAGTACAGAATGATTCAACATGAGAGTTAAATATTTTAATGTTATACTTTACCGACAATCCATTATGAATGAGTTTCCAAGCAAATATCATGATTTTCGGAGGAATGATAAAGAAAGACCGAAATTGTCGCCACGGGAATTCACTTAGATTTGATGAAGACAGAATTGTTAGAGCACTGCTCGGTTGAACCCACTAGCGTTGGTATGTCAAGTTAGTTGCCAATTTTAGTTGCCAAAATGCATTCTTGATTTAGCATACTAAAGATAGTTTCGGACTAGATTAGGTCTAAGAAGTTGAATCGAAGCTATCCTTAAAGGGTGAAGATTGAAGATTGAAGACTACAAGAAGACATTAACAAGTACTTCATCAACAAAGGTATGTGATTGATTTCATTTGCATTCTTGTTCAATTCTACCTTTCTAATCTATCAAGATAAATGCTCACCCCATGGAACAATTCCAATGACGGTAAATGTACATTTATGTATATATACTTGAGGTTATTTGATTCATGACCTTGGAGAAAATAACATGTATCTTTATAAAGAATCTCATGTTATAGTGAATGAGCTTATGAATCCAACGGGCCAAGAATCACTCAATTCCGAGTTATAACGATGAAGTTATGAGTGATTTATTAACGTAACAATTATAAGTATTGTTGTGATTGTTACAGTTCGTTAGTAGGAAACAATCCGTGGGCTGTTTGCAACAGTTCACGGACTTGGGCCCAATTACGTGACTAAAAGGCATTTTTTGTCAAATTGGTGATGTTTCCTTATCTAGACAAGATGGCTATTGGTCCAAACATTTTTGATTGCCATATTAAAGCGTTTGTGATTCCTTCCTAATTTAATTTGCGATTTATTCACAAAAATATAATTCGCTAAATTAATTATTTATTTAATTATTTTGGCAAGAGTTGTAACTTAGGAAAGACTCCCTTATTTAGGAGAGTCTTGAAAAAAGAAAATAGCTTTGCTTAACTTCCAAGCTATTGTTCATTATAAATAAGGAGTTCGTGAGTTTACACGTTTTTTTATCCTTTTGGAAAATTGGCGTAAGCTCTGCAGGTTGTTTTCCACGTCTTCCGTTATTCGTGAACGAGAGTCAGATAAAAGTCTTTGTATTAGGGATCAAAAATCCAAGTTGGATTTAATCTTCGTGATTGATCAAACAACTTGTAATCTAGGTTTTTCACCTCTTGTCTATTCTAAGGTTTTCTCTTTTGATATAAAACCATTCAAGAGTTGTTGATCATAAACCCTAGGTTTTCATAGATTTCAGTTTCCGATCGTATACCAACACTTGTTAGTCGAAATCAGAGACTAGAAAGAAAAACTTCTATTGAGGCATCTCGTAAAAATCCTTGAGAAGTTTGAAACAAGATATCTCTAGATTTATTCTAGTTGTTCTTGTTGTAGAATTATTAAGGTTTTCTTAACTTGGAAATTGATCTTTGGAATCACCCAAGTTTACTTACGGAAATCAGGTTCACGGACTCTTTGTGTGTACGCATACTAATTGTAAGTTAAAACCCTAATTTACAAGTTTGTTTTGATATTACTTTTACCTAGTAAATGTTTTTATCAAAATAAACACAAGATTTCCAAAACCTTGATTTACATCTAAAGAGAAATCAAACCGGTGTTTTGTCCAAACAAAATATCGAATCGTATCAATCGTGGTGGTGTATCTTCTAAAGAGAACCTTGGGTTCTGCTAGAAGATTTGTGTGACGAATTTCTAAAGAGAATCGGTATTCTGCTAGGAGTTCTACAAGTGCTGAAGAAGGTATTACATCTATTCCGAATAGGTAGTAGGAAATTGGTGTAACAACTTATAATCAGTGTGTGTTTATTCTGGACTAGGTCCCGGGGTTTTTCTGCATTTGCGGTTTCCTCGTTAACAAAATTCTGGTGTCTGTGTTATTTCTTTTCCGCATTATATTTTATTTATATAATAGAAATATCACAGGTTGTACGTTAAGATCAATCACTTCTTGTATCCGGCCTTAGGGTTGTTGAGTGAATCGATTGACACTTGAACATTGGTCTTTGGTACCGTTCAAGTTAATCCTCTTAAATCGGGCTCGCAAATCCCTATTTGCTGATTGCGGATTGAATCAAGAGATAGAGATATAAAACTCTTTGATATATATTTTTTATAGATTGAGTATAAATGTCTAGTTGATTCTCTTGAAAGTATATTGAAGTTTGTCTATTCATATTGCCAAACGAAATATTGGGTGGTGTTGTTAGACCCCCGCTTTTTCAATTGGTATCAGGGCCGGCAAACACGCTAAGACCTCATAAGTCTGTGTTTGTAGCAATCTGATTTTATGGATAGAGGTGATATCTCTATAAACGTGCCACCATCCTTCGATGGCACAAACTACCTATGGTGGAAAATTGTTATGCAATCTTTTCTTCAAGCACGTGATTTTGAAACATGGGTATATATAGTTAATGGCTATGATGCTCCCGTTGTGGCAGTTGGAGATGTAAACGTTCCCAAGAACATTGGTGAATACAGTCCTGTCGAGATACTTGTTGCAAAGCAAAATTCCGACGGTTTGAATGCCATCATACATGTCATTACCCCAGATCTTCAGCACCACGTGACTACGTGCAATAAGTCTAAATATGCTTGGGATATCTTAGAAACCGTATTCGAAGGGAATTCCGCAGAGACATAAGCAAGGCTTCAAAATCTAGCTTCTGACTGGGAAAACCTTCACATGTCTGATGATGAAACCTTTGATGATTTTAACCAAAGACTTTCTCAAATAGTTAACTCCTCATTTGTGTTAGGAAGAACTATTCCGAAGAAAGATATTGTGTGCAAAATTTTCAGGTCTCTACCATAAAGATACGCGTCTAAGAAACATGCCATTGAAGAAGGAAACGATCTTTCGACACTCTCCAGAAATACTCTTGCTGGAAAGCTAAAGATCTTTGATAATGAACACGCAAGAAAAGAGGTGATTTCTCTTAAAGCTGCAAACAGTTCTGAATCCTCCAAGGATAAATCTGGTTCACCAGATATTAAGGATGTTACTCCACGACAATTTAGAAAATTCTTGAGAGACAGGAAAAAGAGTTTTTCTAAAAGTGTGTCATCTACTAAGGATGATGCCCAATGCTATAACTGTCATGGTTTCGGGCACTTGTCTTCAGTATGCCCTAGCTGGAGCCGTAGACAATCGACATATGCAGCAGATTTGCCTACTCTTGATGATGGACCTGAATATTATAATCCTCAAGAGCTCATAAGCGAGGTTGCATTAGCTTCTGGAAAAATTCTTTCGGATTCTGACGAAGAAGTGTTCCATGTTGATCCAGTTGCTAATAATCTTCTTAAAGAATTTCATCGGAAACTTTCGGAAGCTGATAGTACCATTTTCAGTGAGAAAGTTAAATATGACAGACTTCGTAGAGGGAATAAAGACTTGCAAGACCAACTTGATTCTAGTGGTGCAAGAGATTATCTCAACGAAATACGAAAGCTTAAAGGAGAAATTGCCGAAGGTCGAGATCGGGAAATTACTCTTCAAGCAAAGCTAAATTACTTGGAAAATATTGAGATGAACTTGTTATTTGATTCGGAACGAGAAGATCTCAAAGTTCAATGTGAATCATCCAAGAATGATCTAGTTATTGCGCTTGAGAAGGTCAAAATTTTGGAAGAAGAAAACTTGAGCTTAAAAGAGAGTTTGTTTAGAAATAGCAGCTCAGATAAATTAACCTCGATATTGGGAGCATGTAGAATTCATCGTGATACACGAGGATTGGGCTATGAAGGAATAGACGCTCCTAGTATTTGTAAAGAGGTAAAATTTGTCAAAGCTAAATATTCTTCTCAACCAAAACCTTCCACGGTTGACAAAAGTAAAGTATCTCTACCAACTATGGATGGCGAAAAGAAGAAATCCTTCCAAGCTCCAAAGCAAGCACATACACATTCAGGTAATACTAAACATAACTTTTTCCATTATACTAAACATTGTTTTTATTGTGGAAAACCAGGTCACTTGCAAAGGAATTGCAGATTTCTTAAACGAGATAAAACCATATATGATTCTGTTAGGATGACAAGATCTGATGTTCCAAACTGGAGGAAAACTGAGTCTCATAATATCAGTTCTTTCAATATTCCCCCAAAGAAGTTTGAAAATTGTATTGGGGAGAAAAAGAAATACGTTGCTCCAAAAGCTGCTCAGAAATGGGTACCAAAGAAGACTAATAAAGTAACAAGTACTATTAAGAAGGATCTCCCAGACAAGAGTTTGACAAGGGATAACATCTTAAAAAGGTATGGAACATTTGTTGAAAGTTTCAAGGAAGTTTTTAAATTCCTAGAGTCCATGCATGATTTTGTTTCAAATACCTGTAGTGAGCAAGATTTTTCTCACCTCAACACAACCTGATGTGTTGAGAGTGCATCCTCGCCAAGAAGCCCAAATAAATGCGGTGAGGATTGCAAAAGAATTGGGGCGCACATATTAAGTTGGGAAATTTCTGAATATGTGGAACAATTTATTGTTTCGTGCTAAGTTTAACTCGCTTATATATTCCTCGAAACATATGTTGGTAAGCTTTCGCTTCAATCAAGTTTATCTTTACCTAGTGACGAAAGTCATAATGTTTCAATCACTTTGAAGATCGCTTTGACGAGAAATAGTGTAACAACTGTATAACGTCCTCTAAGAATGTTTCAATGGTTGGAATGAGATTTTAGGTCTATATAACCAATGATGGATATAAGCATTGTGTGGAAACTCATATGTGCATAAGTCTTATTCCTTAATCCGAAGTTTGTGAACTTTGTTTATTGAGAGAAACCGGAGGAATTGGCTTTGCCAAGTCCGCGAACTCAGTCCGCGAACTGACGGAAGTTCTTGTTCCGAGAATTTCTGTTGGGATTCCAAATTCGTTCGTGTAGTATAAGTCCGCGAACTCATTCCGCGAACCTAGTACGCGAACTGGCGGAAGTCTCTTTTCCGAGATTTTCTGCTGAGTTTGGAAACTCTGCCGGTTGCCTTAAGTCCGCGAACTTGTTTATGAACTTGAGTGGGTTATGATCTAAAAGATGTGCTCTGAACATGAAACTTAAATTACTAAGGAATGCAGTATGCAAATCGTGGCTATAAAGTTCATGAGACGATTCATGTGAATCGAATCATCTTTGTTTCAATTGCGTCTTGTGTAGTTACATAAGATCTCATAGCAATCGAACAACTCTCTAACTAGTTCATTTGAGACACTTGAACTAGTTATGGTTAAGATGAATATGGTTAGATACCACATGTATGAGTCTTAATTACCTAACTTGATTTGTGGTTGAAATTCTTAAATATAACAGGTTAGAAGCAATTATCAAAGCCATGGATGTTGGTTTTTATTGTCAAAGAATCCTTTTTCATACTCTTATGGTAACCATTCTTGGTGTAAATCCTTATGGAAAAGATTATTCTTCCTTCTAAGTATATCATTTCTTGTTCATACAGGTTTGTATCTTAGAAAAGATGATCACAATATTTGATCTTCATGATTACATATTGTGTACTATTACCATGAGATAGTTCTATTGTTCAGTAACTTGATCTCATGAGAGACTTTCAACGATTGGTTCTTAGTTCGCATCTCCTTGTGGCTTTTCTAAAATCCAATATATAAATCCTTATCTCTGGAGTAAGGTCACTCTTGTTGCTCTTTCGGGAATGACATCTAATAGGGGAGAGTTCTTTTGAACTTGTGCTTAATGGTAATATCTTGCGGGGTGTGCGACTGTGGAATTTTATATGGGTTATCTTGTATCTTAAAACTCCTTGATGAATGCATTTAGCTTCGGCTTTATGATTGCATCTAAATTAAGTTAGTATGTATTTTTTCTTCTAAGTCTATGAAACGTCCCTTCTCGGAAATTTCATTAGGATCCCGTTCTTGTACCTTTGCCAATTTTATTGACAAAAAGGGGGAGAATTAATGTGTAGTTCTACTATATATACATATGGTTTTCGGATCATTGTGTAAGGGGGAGTGGTTTCCATGTGAGATGGAGTATTGACTAAGGGGGAGTGATACATATCACCGTAGTATTATTGTCAAAGTTGAGTGATACATATCACCATAGTATTATTGTCAAAGTTGTGATACAATGAAACTTTGATGATGTGTAATAATACTATGATGGATCTTCAACAAGTACAGGATGAACACATGAAGAGTTGAAGAACCAAGGAAATCAAGATTGTCGTTTTTACTTTTAACAAGTACAAGCCATATGTAAAATGGTTTTGTCACTAAAATTGACAAAGGGGGAGATTGTTAGAGCACTGCTTGGTTGAACCCACTAGCGTTGGTATGTCAAGTTAGTTGCCAATTTTAGTTTCCAAAATGTATTCTTGATTTAGCATACTAAAGATAGTTTCGGACTAGATTAGGTCTAAGAAGTTGAATCGAAGCTATCCTTAAAGGGTGAAGATTGAAGACTACAAGAAGACATCAACAAGTACTTCATCAACAAAGGTATGTGATTTCTTTCATTTGGATTCTTGTTCAATTCTACCTTTCTAATCTATCAAGATAAATGCTCACTCCATGGAACAATTCCAATGACGGTAAATGTACATTTACGTATATATACTTGAGGTTATTTGATTCATGACCTTGGAGATAATAACCTTTATCCTTATAAAGAATCTCATGTTATAGTGAATGAGGTTATGAATCCAACGAGCCAAGAATCACTCAATTCCGAGTTATAACGATGAAGTTATGAGTGATTTATTAACGTAACAATTATAAGTGTTGTTGTGATTGTTACAATTCGTTAGTAGGAAACAATACATGGGTTGTTTGCAACAGTTCACGGACTTGGGACCAATTACGTGACTGAAAGGCATTTTTGGTCAAATTGGTGATGTTTCCTTATCTAGGCAAGATGGCTATTGGTTCAAACTTTTTTGATTGCCATATTAAAGTGTTTGTGATTCCTTCCTAATTTAATTTGTGATTTATTCACAAAAATACAATTTGCTAAATTAATTATTTATTTAATTATTTTGGCAAGAGTTGTAACTTAGGAAAGACTCCCTTATTTAGGAGAGTCTTGAAAAAGGAAAATAGCTTTGCATAGCTTCCAAGCTATTGTTCATTATAAATAAGGAGTTCGTGAGTTTACACGTTTTTTATCCCTTTGGAAAATTGGCGTAAGTTCCGCAGGTTGTTTTCCACGTCTTCCGTTCTTCGTGAACGAGAGTGAGATAAAAGTCTTTGTATTAGGGATCACAAAGCCAAGTTGGATTTAATCTTCGTGATTGATCATACAACTTGTAATCTAGGTTTTTCCCCACTTGTCTATTCTAAGGTTTGCTCTTCTGATATAAAACCATTCAAGAGTTTTTGATCATAAACCTTAGGTTTTGATAGATTTCAGTTTCTGATCGTATACCAACACTTGTTAGTCGAAATCGGAGACTAGAAAGAAAAACTTCTATTGAGGCATCTCATAAAAATCCTTGAGAAGTTTGAAACAAGATATCTCTAGATTTATTCTAGTTGTTCTTGTTGTAGAATTATTAAGGTTTTCTTAACTTGAAAATTGATCTTTGGAATAACCCAAGTTTACTTACGGAAATCAGGTTCACGGACTCCTTGTGTGTACGCATACTGATTGTAAGTTAAAAACTCTAATTTACAAGTTTGTTTTGATATTACTTTTACCAAGTAATTGTTTTTATCAAAATAAACACAAGATTTCCAAAACCTTGATTTACATCTAAAGGGAAATCAAACCGGTGTTTTGTGCAAACAAAATATCGAATCGTATCAATCGTGGTGGTGTATCTTCTAAAGAGAACCTTGGGTTCTGCTAGAAGATTTGTGTGAAGAATTTCTAAAGAGAATCAGTATTCTTCTAGGAGTTCTACAAGTGCTAAAGAAGGTATTACATCTAGTCCGAATAGGTAGTAGAAAATTGGTGTAACAACTTATAATCAGTGTGTGTTTGTTCTGGACTAGGTCCCGGGGGTTTTCTGCATTTGCGGTTTCCTCGTTAACAAAATTCCGGTGTTTGTGTTATTTCTTTTCCGCATTATATTTTATTTATATAATAGAAATATCACAGGTTGTACGTTAAGATCAATCAGTTCTTGTATCCGGCCTTAGGGTTGTTAAGTGAATTGATTGACACTTGAACATTGGTCTTTGGTACCATTCAAGTTAATCCTCTTATATTCAATCGGGCTCGTAAATCCCTATTTGCTGATTGCGGATTGAATCAAGAAATAGAGATATAAAACTCTTTGATATACTTTTTTATATATTGAGTCTAACAGTCTAATTGATTCTCTTGAAAGTATATTGAAGTTTGTCTATTAAGATTGTCAAATGAAATATTGGGTGGTGTTGTTAGACCCCCCGCTTTTTCAAGAATATTTGCTGCTAAATCTCGTAAGATGATTTAGTCGAAAATTTTCCATTAACAGACAAAGTCTATACTAAGTAATTATATTCAGTATCTCCGTTGATGTATATATCCTGAATAGCTTCCGCCAAATCTTCCGTGAATAAATCATGTAGAAGATATTCATTCCAAGAGTGATTATCTTTGAAAAGACGAGGGTACCCAAATATACCACAATCTTAAACTTTTCCACCTATAAGTCCTCTTACCGAAAGTGATTGTCTATGGACTAAGTCGAGACAATGCAACGAATCGGTATTCACACTTTGTGTGATCTTCTATGGATATGAGATCGAGACAATACAACAATCAAAGTGTGATTACTTGATAATAGGTTCGGACTTAACCAAACTCTATAGGATCACTATCAAGTAATACAGAGTTAACGTTTGTGTAATTTACTTTAAATTATAATAACAACAATTATAATTGCGGAAAACAAAAGTAAGTAACACAGCAAGATTTTGTAGAGGAAACCACAAATGCAGAAAAACCCCGGGACCTAGTCCAGAATTGAATACTCTCAGAATTAAGCTGCTATACAAAATCAAACTAACTTCGTATAGTTGAGACCAAGCAACTAAACCTATAGTTCACCTAGCTTCTTCAGTATCCCTACGCTTCCGACATTCAATAAGTGAACGCACTGGAACAATTCCTTTGGTTCGTATTCTAAACAATAAAGGAGCAACAAATCTGTTCGGTAGCAACTCTATTCAATCTCAGTGATATGAGTTAGACAAAGGCTCTTCTGTTTAATCCAATAAACTCCTTTGTCGGGTTTAGATCAATCTATCCAACAACTACCAAAGTACCAGAGTTTGGATTATGCAATCAATAATAGGATCTTATCAAGATGCTAAATAATGATGCCGATCTACGCAACTAATCAATCAAATCTACCAAGGATAAACCGATTATAGTTGGATCCCAGCCGATCAAGTATTGTGCACACCAAAGATTATGAACCCAAATTAGAAATCTTCTTCGTCTTCAAATCTTCTTAAATCTTCAATAAACACCTGCACACCACAACTTGAATCTCTTGTGATCAATCACGCACAGAACGGATCCAGTTAACAATGGATTATCACAAGACGTCAGTTCTAAGATCCCGTTGACACTTCGATCTAGTTTGAGTGAATCTTATATCAGAAGAGAAGATTCTCAAGAATAAACAAACTAGGTGCAATCAAAGTTCAACAACCGTTATTCAATCAAATCAAATCGAATACTAATAATACTGCAATTATCTAGTTTCACACCAACGGTACTCGTAGAGCTTCTTGATCCCACAAAAGTCTTTAAACGAGCGGTCGTAAGAGATTTCGCCTAATTAGGGTACTTTTCTCTCTGAATAGACGGCTCCACCAGTAACAACACAACAAGGTAGTTTTGCTGGCTCTTAGGATAGTTTGCTCGAAAACTTGGGTATTTATAGACCAAGGAAGTTTGGACACCAAGGAATTTCAAAAACCGAAAATATTCTCAAGATATGAAATATATTTCCAAATTCGGTTTTCATAATACCTAGAAATTCTCTGTCCAATATTAACCGAAATCCTACTAGAAAATCTCCAATTAATAAATGCACATTATCAATTTTTATTTTCCAGAGATATGCATTTTAATTGCTGGTAATTAAAAGCATATAAAATTAACAACCTTAATTAAAAGATTCTCAACTTATTTCGGTCCGGATCTCCTTGAGTTATTAAGGAATATCTTTGAAAAATAAAAGATAAGAGTTATTGAACATGTTCAAAGTATGTTGACATCTTATTTCTTTGTAAATCCTCTTTCATATTTACAATCTTGGAACCGATTATACCACACTTCCAAACAAGTTTAGAACCGGTTCATCTGATTTCCAAGAACTATGTGATTGATCATATCAACACACTAATCATGGGTTTACAGTTTTACCAAACAAAAGGATCGCATCTACCTTAATATGGTTACTGGGATCGGTTACATCAGTTACCAGATTTGTTACATCAATTACCAGGACCGGTTACCATATTCTCATGATATTACTTGTGATCGATCACACCAGTTACCAGGATCGGTTACACCAATTACCCGGATCGGTTACACCAATTACAAGGATCGATTACACATTCTTTTGTGTTCGGTCACACCAATTACTAGGATCGGTCACACCAATAAAAAATATTGATCATACCATCTTAAGTGATTACTTAGGATCGGTTACACTAATAAAAGTCATAACAATACATAAGTCAGGTTTTTTTAATAAAAGTCATAACAATACATAAGTCAGGCATTGTGACTAGTTTTAACAAGATAGATAACAAGTTATGATCGGTTCTACTAACTCACACATATTGATAATCCAAATATATGCAATGAATAACAATACCAATAAGCCTAGTGGTTTCTCTTTCGATTTACAAAACAAGTTCATGAATGTACTTCCTTTAAACGAATGTAAACATTGTTCCCTAGGACGAAATCGTCACCCATACCCATACACATAATCACAATAGCAGTCATACGATTATGTCGATGTCTTATATACTTCGTATTGTAATTTCTTAATACTATGTCTACTAGAGTATAATCATTCACAACTTTGCAGTTATGTTTTTCAATACAACACGACTTGAAAGATACGTCGGGAATGAAACAGTTCAAGCCAAAATATTACTAACCTCAATAGGAAGGATGATGTCGTCGATCTTGTTACTTCTTCACATTCTTCAAGTCTTCGAGTAATACTTGTATGTCTCATTATCCTTAATATTTCTAGCCTAACCTATACAAAGTTGTCTCTAGTACATAATCAAGCGACTCTTTAATTGAGTTTTGATTCAGTAAAATATGACAACCAAACTTGACATACCAACGCTTGGTGGGTTCAACCGAGCTATGCTCTAACAATCTTGAATAATTAAATATAACACCATTCTGATGTTCTCGAGTATAACATTTAGACTTTGAATGAGATGATGCATTTGATTTTGGATCCATGGTTCTGTACAAATGCCTATACGCTTACCATTTGATATGTGATGATAGATTTTATTTTCCAAAATAGTCTTTGCTTCCATTAAGCTATTCCAGATTGATGAACCTTTTTTTTTTTTAGATTTACAGACCAATAGGTAAGATCTTTAAGATATTTGGCAGATAGAATTTGAACCCACTTAGAGCAACTGCAGTGGTGCGAGTATAACCAAAGACCAAAGAGGGAAAAAATACCAAATTTTGGGTTTAGTCTGGTGTGTGACGTTACGGTGGAAAGACTAAATTTGGTCAGACGTACATTATACGTTCGCGTGGTATGGGGCGTGGACTATACCAACGCCTGATTGGGGAGATTCTGAAAAGAAAAAAAGAAAAAAAAAGAAAGAAGTGGGGTGGAGGTATAAAGCCCGCTCCACTAAAATTGTTTTGGAAAACAAAGAATGGGGCGGGGGTATAATGCCCGCCCCATACAAAATTAAAAAAAAAAAAGGGGCGTAGACTTTGCGAACGCCCCATGTGGAGCGTAGACTTTACGTTCGCCTGATGTGGGGCGTGGACTATACGTCCGCCTGGTGGTGGGGCGTGGACTATACCAACGCTCGACTATATTTGGGTTTAGTCTTGGTCCCAAACCAAATATACTCTGGGTTTTAGTCGTCGATAAAAATTTGATCGATAGTACCTTCCACTACGTCTGTTCAAAAGACCAAATATTTGGATTTAGTCGCCCACTGTGGACGCTCTTAGCAATCCTAGTTTCCAAAAATCCTCATGCTAATTTGCTGGCTAATGCTTTATTTACCAATTCAATATCTTCCTAAGCCACCAACCTTTTTCCGTAAAGATTTTTTTTCCCATTCGAAGAAATATAACTTCCTAGTCTCAAATGAATGCCCATTCCAAAAACATTTTTGGATTCTCCCTATTTGGTTTAAAATTTCCTTTGGTAGTAAGCAGATACCTATGAAGTAAACAAGGATGGATGATAAAACTGATTTGGTAAGAATTGTTCATCTGTTTGATTTAAATAATTTTAATCGAGAATTAAATTTTTGTACCAGAAAATCAAAAGAAAAAATAATCATATAGTTAGATTTTAGCGGATAAATCCCCAAATATTTATCCTCCTCTGCCATCTCTTTAACACCAAATTCTTGTATCGGAGTCTGTCTTCTTATATCATTATTTCCTTTACTAAAATAGATTGATGACTTTCCATAATTGATAACCTGACCAGACATTTATGAAGAGAGGAAAATAGCGAAAGTGGTATTCCGGCGTATCCTGTTGGTTGAGTCTTCTTCTAGATTTTTAAACTGCACCAGCTTGACTTGTTCTCTGACTTCTAGTCCAAATTCAACCATGTTTTCCTAGATTGGGGGAAATTACATCATATAGTTGTAATCACTTCCTCATATTTTTTCCTACAACAGCTGAAATCAGTTGTTGACTACCTGTATTTGACTCGATAGAAACAACTCTCTTCTTGTAATTTCTCACAATTCAGTCAATGTAAACATCAACCAAAATTCCCCATTACTGCTGCCTGCAACAGACCCATGAATCAACAACAACAACCATAGTAGTAACATCACTTCTTCATTCGAACAAACAACCACATCTCAAGAACTCTACCCATTTCATTTAATTTCAAAAGCCCCAAATTCTGTTGCCTTTGGTGTTGCTTCTGTCGTGCTTGTTCCGCAACTGAGAAGTTCATTTCAAACCCACATACGAACAATAGAAATCAATCCATGTTACTATTATCTACCACCACCACCAGAACTGTTCTTCAACACCAACTTCAGGTCAAAACCCCTAAATAATCAGCAACAATCACGGCCATAACACCACGGATTCAGCAATCCATGTAAATAAACCCCTAAAATTCAGATGATGATGTTGAACTCAAACTATACAGCCATTAAACCATTACCCCAGCAAGCCTTTCACACAAATCCCATCATTTTCAGCCATAAAAATCATTGGCAGTAACACCAATTCTTCTCAAGATAAACCCAATTCGAATCCGTGTTTAGAAATTCCAAAATTCGGTTGATGAAAAACACCAATCTGTTGTCGATGTTGCTCCTTAATTTTCTGCTAAGAACAAACCCTAGCTTCCCTTTTCCACGACCTGATTTACGAAGAAGAATCTGCGAGTTCTTCTCCTTTTTGTGGCCCACTTCTCTGCCGCATCGGAATTACTAGAATGCCCTTCTTTCTACTGTTGTACTTTTTACTAACCAAAACAACTCATTTGTTAAACCACATCACCGACAAGACCATATATGTAGAGTATTATCCCAAGGCACGGAATTGGCATGTCAATATGGCTTAGAACCATCATAAACACGACAGTTTGTGTCATTGAATGAGCACAAACACTCTTCATTTTTACACAGAGTACAGAATGATTTAACATAAGAGTTAAACATTTTAATGTTATACTTTACCGGTAATCCATTATGAATGAGTTTCCAAGCAAATATCATGATTTTCGGAGGAATAATAAAGAAAGACCGAAATTGTCTCCGCAGGAATTCACTTAGATTTGATGAAGACGGAATATTTGCTGCTAAATCTCGTGAGATGATTTAGTCGAAAAGTTTCCATTAACAGACGGAGTCCATACTAAGTAATTATATTCAGTATCTCCATTGATGTATATATCCTGAATAGCCTCCGTCGAGTCTTCCGTGAATAAATCATGTAGAAGATATTCATTCCAAGAGTGGTTATCTTGAATAATTAAATCTAACACCATTCTGATGTTCTCGAGTATAACATTCAGACTTTGAATGAGATGATGCATTTGATTTTGGATCCATGGTTCTGTACAAATGCCTGTACGCTTACTATTTTAGATGTGCCGATAGAGTTTATTTTCCAAAGTAGTCCTTGCTTCCATTAAGTTATTCCAGATTGACGAACCCTTCTTTTTTGCATTTACAGACCAATAGGTAAGATGTTTAAGATATTTGGCAGATAGAATTTGAACCCACTTCGGATTCCTAGTTTCCAAAAATCTTCATGCTAATTTGCTGGCCAATACTTTATTTACTAGTTCAGTATCTTCCTAAACCACCATCCTTTTTTCGTAAAGAATTTTTTTCCCATTTGATGAAATATAACTTCCTAGTCTCAACTGAATGCCCATTTCAAAAGCATCTTAGGATTCTCCCTATTTGGTTTAAAACTTCCTTTGGTAGTAAGCAGATACCTATGAAGTAAACAAGGATGGATGATAAAACTGATTTGGTAAGAATTGTTCATCTGCTTGATTTAAATAATGTTGTCTCCAACCTGATAATCGAGAATTCAATTTTTGTACCAGAAAATCAAAAGAAAAAATCATATAGGTAGATTTTAGCGGATAAATCCCCAGATATTTATCCTCCTCTGTCATCTCTTTAACACAAAATTCTTGTATCGGAGTTTGTCTTCTTATATCATCATTTCCTTTACTAAAAAATAGATTAATGACTTTCCATAATTGATAACCTGACCAGACATTTCAGAATAAATCCTAACATTAACTCTTGATTTTTCACCAAAGAAAAACAGATCATCCGTGAACAGTAAGTGACTCACCATCGGGCCCTTATGTTTAGACGACGATAACCCTGATACATACCTTGTTCTTCGAATTTTTGGATTAAGAGAGATAATACTTGAGAGAAGATGATGAGTAGAGTTGGTGATAAAGGAAAACCTTGTCCAATACCCCTTTCATTGTAAAAAATCCTTGAGGACCCCTGTTGAGAATTATAGAGAAAGAAATTGATGTAACTGGTATAGTTGTGAAAGTGGTAAATAAGATTCGTTCAAGACTTGTGGAAGTTGATTTTATACCTAATTTTTAAAACAAAAAATAGCAAAACTTAGATAAGGATGATACCGAGATTAAAAGAATGTTGAGGCTAAGATTCCACTAATTACTAAGTTTTAAAGTGAATGCAATAAATAATTACAATTATGCAATTCATATATTCAATTTGATTCTAAATTATTGCAACAAGTAGATTTTCAGACAATTGTAAATCGAAAGCATTGGATATCAACAATCCAAGATCATCAATAGAAATCACAATTGCTTAACAAAAATCATTTAATCAATTTTTTAGCAGAAAAAAATCATAAATTTTTTTTTGCACAAATTAAATAAATAAGTGTTGATGGTGGATTTTCGACGAGGGCTAAACTTATAAATTTACACTTATGTATATATCGTACTTGGTTTCATACGAATATATGAAATCATATTTTATAATCTGGACATGAAAACTCATGTTACGACGATCTCTGACTGTCTTCCTGAAAACATAAATATATGACAATAATATTAAGACCTCCTAGAATCATAATGATTGGACGGCTCAGTATTCCATATATTTTACATACTGCCCGACTCAGTATTCAATTCTTTATAGAATCATAATGACTGGACGGGTCCCAGATGGATTAACCACTAATATAGATCGATAACATCTTCAGGGTGCCGCTAATGTTTCCTGACTATGCAGAATAAATATTCAAAATGAGTATGATGCTTCTACCATCTCATATCTCGATTCTCGAATAAATATAATGCTCCTAGACATATTTCTTGCTAGTATAGAGTCATCAATTAACTGAATCTAGTGTTGTATTCATCGATTGAATTTCTAGAAAATATTCTATTTTCACTATAATATTTATTACTTCAATTCATGACTTTTCTGGCATACGGGTATCACCGAGTAAGCTCCGAGAAAATGGTGCAGGTATATTTATTAATAATGCTCAAATGAGCCCCCAAAAGCATAGACAACGATCATATGGAAAGGTCGCCAAAAAAGGAGGGGGGAAAATAAAATAAAAATAAAAGGAAAAGGAAATGCGGGACCAGGCCCACCCGACCGGTCCGGTGTCGTAGCCACTCCCCCTCATTTTTTCTATTTTTTATTATTATTATTTCCTTAGTTCTTCAGTCCCTCATTCACGTAAACTCTTGATTTTTCATATTTTTGTCAAATATTGCTCAATCCACCATATGGTTAACTAAGAAAGTGGTCTCACGTCATTAGGTATTTATGCCATACATATTAAAACTTTGCTGAATTAATCCGCAATAAATTAATAACTTTGTTAAAATATTATTTTATACCAGTCCCAACTTTGGCCAGTGTGCTAAATTAATAATCTCGATAAATTTATAAGATAATAAAAATTTTAAGTTTCAAATAGAGACAACTAATATATAAATTAATAATCAGTTTAATACCACACATCATGATGCTTTATTAAAATGAGAATTCAAAGTTTGTTGTTTTTTTGTTCGCATTTATATAACATTCAACTTCATCTCTAATTTTTGTACTCCTTTGAGAAGCCCGTTTAGAAGTTTTGTAATGATCTTGTTGTATCGTTCTTCTTATCCTTTTTAATTTTAACATCAAAGTTTATATATTTACACACATAATATGCAATATATTATCTGATATTATACCATAAAATATTGAAAAAATATTGAAAATAAAATCTAGATACTTATTATTAAAACGAACCTCACATATATTCACTATTCCAAGGAAAGGTTCTCTCACAGTCGGACTCTGCAACAAGGTAACAACCATGTGCGAGTTGGACTCAGCTCAACTCACCCAGTTATAAGAACCAGTTCATACCTAATCTACCCTCCCTAGTCCAGTCGGGTTAACTAGTCTGGTTAATTCAAATGGGTTAACTACTCTGGTTTTATCTCTCTTATATGAATCATGTTTGAATTAGAGATAGAAATCCTGTTTCTATAGTCCTTCAACTCTCTCCAAGATGTTCTGATCACTTTTGATGGATGGAAGATGGTTTTAGCTTAATCCAATTGTCTGTTATTTATGCCGCTATAAGTATCTGCAATCGAAGTTGAGGGGAATCTGTATACCAACTGTGAGTTCAAAATTTGAGTTAGGTTGATATGCAATCAAGAATAGAAAACTGCAATCTCTTATATATCTAATCAGTTCATGGTATATCACTTATCTTGAGACAGGTTTGATTTTTTCTTCTTACTGTTTTTCCATTGTGAATTAGGTTCATGGTTTATGCATTGATACATAGGGTTCTTCCAATTGAATGTGCAATCAAAATTATAGGATTTCAGTGTAATGTGGAATCAATTTTATTAATTAAGTTGTTCCAACAGATTTATTTACGATGTTGTTTATGAAACATTTTCACTGTTCTTCCTTAGGCCAATATCTCAGATCTCATTGGGTAAAGGGTGCTACTGAAAAGATTTAGATTTGCAATACAAATAGAATTAAAAGTTTGTACATGTGTTCCACTTATACATATTATTTCGTTTTCGAATGGTTGTTAGGTGTTTTTTGTGATGTGCATTCCTTTGTAGTCCAAAAATTTTGACAAGACGAAAGTCCGGTTAGTATCACTTATTTTGCTTTGCGGCTGTCTTTAAGGTTTTCTTGATTTATGCTAGGATAACATGTTGAAGGCAATAACACATCACAAACAACTCTTGACAAACCATATAAAACCAATTGCTTTCAGTTCACCTAGTATCGATCCATTAAGGATTTACTAGACAAAATTAAATTTATTGAAAGAAGATTACTACCGGCACCACACTTTTGCACGTGTGGATCTAATTTATTGATGCACATAACTCTGCAGCAGCTTTTCAGCTCATTGTGGGGTTATGATCCTAATTCCTAAGATTATCGCTTTCAATTCTCTCCTTAGATTATAACGTTGAAGCACGTCCATGGGATTGGTCTTAAAACATTTTCAATCTCGATTCTCTTTTGTGATGAATTGAATTTGAAAGAGAGAAAGGAGGTAGTGGAGTGGCAATTGGTAGGCGAGATTTTCTCTGAAGCCGTATTTTGTTGAGATTGTGAAAACGTCAGTGTTGCTAGCTAGACTGATCCAATATCATATTGCTTGTTCGTATGTTAATTGGTATATATTATGAGGATACAATATGTTCCATTATATATCATCAAGTAGTGAGAATATATGTATTTCCTTATTTGATCAACTTATACTTGACCCTATTTGAATCCCACCACCTTTATTAGGCCAGTCTATTTCTGTGTGTAAGTCTTTTGAATCCATCGTCAAAATCAACACTACGGTAGTATTCAATGATACATAAAAGTAGCAGTAGTACTGGAACTACTACTCCTACAGAGTTATTACCCTCGGCTGATTCAAAAATGAGAATATTGGATGTTGATAAATCCGATGAGAGTAAGATGTCTTTGATCTTCCCCACGGCTTGTTTTATCGGTATTACTTCTGCTTTCTTGATTGGGTATATGCTCGGTATCTTAGGCATGTACTATATATATGCACCCTTTGCTTAAGTTTTTTTTGTTTTGCTTATTTTGTTGGGTATGCTCGGTAACATTATTGTTAGTTAGTAGTTGGGACGGCAATCATTGATACTACAAGACAGAGATGCTTTGTTTTTAGAAATTTCATTTTACTGATAAAAACAAATTAAACGACACCCGCATAGGCCTTGAGCAAGTTTTTTTTTTTTTTTTTTTGACACACTCTGCGGGCTACAAGCCCAAAAAAGAAAAAACTGAGAAAACAAAAACAAAACAAGCAAAAACTAAAACTCCAAAGCTAATTCCTTCTCTTCTTCCTTCTCTGGTAAACCTGTTGTGCCTTATCAGCAACAAGAATTTCCTTGAAATCACTTGTAAATTCATCATGTTTGATTTCCATTCAATCTCCTCCCATGTGTAGACCAGCCATAAAATCTGCAACTCTATTGGTTTCTTTGTAGTAGAAGGTGACCCTCCATTTGACAAATTTTTCTTTCAATTTCTTCACTCTCCTCCATATTTGAATCACATTCCAAGGGGGCTCAGGATCCTTATTAGTTAACAAATGAAAAACAGCCATTGAGTCAACAACTATGTGTACTCTAAATTGTTGCTTGTGTATAGCCAACTTGACACCAAGTTCAACTCCCTGTAATTCATGAGCAAAGACAGACTTCACAGAGCTTTCTCCAGTTGCTGCTCCAATAACCTCTGCATTGTGATCTCTGATGATAGCTCCAAAGCCTCCTGCTAAGTCTGATTTAGATCCATCAATATTTATCATAACTTCATCTTCCTCTGGATAGAGCCATGTGCATAGAATGATATCAGCAGGAACATAAATACAATCAATATTCCATCTCCTCATGAAGCTTCTAGCATTGTGATCATCATGCACCTTAAGAGAAGTAGCTGCAAGCTTGAATCTTACATCTTGAATAATTAGCAGACTCACAAGATCTTCTGAACTGTTTTGGGCTCTAAAATTTCTATTGTTCCTTTCTCTCCAAATATGGTACACAAAGTTGTTCAAAATGAATCTTTTAATCATAGATATACAACTTGATCCTGTAAAATTCTGAGAACACCATTCAATTTCTGCATCCCAATTATTATCTAGATCTCTAATAATTCCCATTTTTAGCATAAGCCCCTTCCAAATACCAGTAGAGAAAGTGCACTCATGGAAAAGATGGTCTCCAGATTCTAGAGAATAACCACATAATACACAAGAAGCATCTGACACCATACCCCATTTGAGTAACCTACTTCTAGTTTTAAGAATTTTAAGAAAAGCGAGCCAGGTTATGAAAGAGTGTCTTGGCATATGCTTCTTAAACCAAACTAAATTATTTCACATGGGTTTAGGTGACTGATCAGAAATGGTTGTATAAGTTGCTTACATAGAAAACTTACCTGAGGAACTAGACTTCCAAAAATATTTGATCACACTCAGCCAAGTTAAAGTCTGTTTGAGAGATTTCAGCAACTATTTCTTGAGTTTCCTCTTCCATGAAGTCAGGATTACCATCCAGTAGTAGAGAGAAAGTCAACAACTTTGGATTCTTCAGTAATCCGAATAGTGTCAAGAATATGAGGAGCAACCCAGTCAGTAATTATCCCTCTTGAGTGCCAATTTTCATGAAGAAAACTTGTAGCCTCTCCATTCCCTAGCATAACTCCAATGTGTTTCTTTGCAATATCTTTATGGTCTAATATTCTTCTCCAGAACCAACAAGAGTTTTGAGGAATGTTCATAGCCCAAAAGTCTTTATCCTTGATTAGGTTACATTTAACCCATGTGGTCCATATAGTGTTCTTCCCTGAAACAAGGTCCCATATATGCCTCAGATTAGCAGCAATATTAGTATTTTCCAGATCCCTGATTCCCAATCCACCTTCTTCACAAGGATGACAAGTAAAAGTCCATTTAATTGGATTGGACCTCTTCTTTAATTCAGCACCACACCAAAGAAACCTTTTAAATTTAGAGTTCAGCTCCTTAATAGCCCTCTTTGGTAGAACAAAACATGAAAACCAGAAGAACAACATTCCACTTAAAACAGCTTTTATAAGTAATTTTCTACCTAGGTAATCCAGAAAATTGACTTCCAAGAATAGATTCTCTGATCCAGTTTCTCAAAAAGAGGAAGACAGTCCTTGTATGAGAGCTTGGTAGATAGTAAAGGGACTCCAAGATATCTTACTGGCAGCTCCCCCACTGAACAGTTCAAAATTTGAACTATTTGTTGCAAAGTTATATCATCCACAGCTGAGTAGAAAAGAGAGGTCTTCTGATTGTTTATTTCTAAACCAGTATAATTACTAAATTCTACCAGGGCTTCCTTTAGACTAGATGCAACAGCTATGGAACCCTTAAAGAAAATCATTACATCATCAGCACAACAAAGGTGGGTTAAGCTAGTCAACTTGCATATTGGATGAAAACCAAATTTTTGAATTTTGACCTGCTGAAGTAGAGTAGCACTTAGCATTTCCATAGCAAGAACAAATAAGTATGGAGAAATTGGGCATCCTTGTCTCAGACCTCTCTTGGCACCAAAGAAACCATAAGGTGATCCATTGATAATTATAGAAAATTTAGCTGAAGTGATGCACCGTTGAATCCAGTTAATGAACATATCTGGAAAACCAAGTTGTTGTAACATATAAAAAATGGTTTCCCATCTGACAGTGTCATAGGCTTTAGTAAGATCAATTTTAAGTGCACACCTTGGAGAACCTTTTGATCTGTGATAGTTTCTAACTAGTTCATGAGCCACCATGATGTTATCTTGGATTGATCTTCCTGAGATAAAAGTTGATTGGTTCTGACTTATGAGACCCCCTAGAATTTTCTTCATCCTTAAAGAAATTATCTTGGTAATACATTTGTAAATAACATTGCAGCAAGATATTGGTCTATAATCAGTTACAAAGGAAGGATTTTTTTTCTTAGCAATCAAAGTGATGAATGTACTATTTACCTCTTTCAGCAATTTTGATTTATTAAAGAAGTTTTGAATAGCAGCAACCAATTCATCTCCCAGAGTAGTCCAGCAGGCCTTGAAAAAGTGACTTGAAAATCCATCTGGTCCAGGATCCTTGTTAGAACCAATGGAATGTAAAGCAATAATCACTTCTTCTCTACTAACATGCTTGATAAGATCAGCAACATCATCTTGTTGAACACATGCATCAAACCTCAGATTAAAAGTAGTATTAGTGTTCCCTCAGCTAAGTCAGTTCCAAACAGATCAGAATAAAAAGAAATGCATTCATTAGCAATCTCTGCATTTGCAACTAGCTTGACATTCTCTCTACTATATAAGGATAAGATGTTATTTCTTGATCTTCTTTCTTTGAGGGAGTTATGAAAAAAAAGAAGTATTAGTATCACCCAAATCTAGCCATTTAATTCTAGATTGTTGTTTAGCAGCAGATTCTTCATCATTAGCTAACTTCACATATTCATTAACATACAATCTTTCTCTTCTAGCTAAATCAGAATCAAGAGGATGAGATTGGAGTAGCAGTTGAGCAGAATCCATTCTTTCTTTAGCATTAATAACTTGTTCAGAAATGTTCTTGAATATAAGCTTTTTCAAAAGAATTATTTCTTTTTCACACTCTTTAACTTTGTAACAAACATGATCATGGGATTACCTTTAACAGTGATGTTCCAGCCTTTATTGCCCACTCCCAAAAAATCTCTATCTTCAGAAAGAAAGTTGAAAAATCTAAATGGAGGAGGACCATGTTTCCTTTTTTCAAAAACAACAACAATACTTGCAGAATGATCAGAGATACCAGGTAACAAAAAATATGCTTTTGATTATTGAAATTGTTGAATCCACACCATATTTGTCATCACTCTATCCAGTTTAGGTCTAATTATAGTACCATCCTGATGACAATTTGACCAAGTAAAGAAACACCCAGAGTAAGGCAAATCCAAAAGCTGAGAATACTGAACACACCTTGAAAATTCCTAATAATGAACAGAAGAAATAAGAGCACCACCCACTTTTTCAGAAGGATACAACACAGAATTGAAGTCACCCAAAATGATCCAAGGTCTCACATTGAAAGAAGCAAAGGCATTAATAAAATCCCATAATGAGTTCCTAGTAACATAGTAGTTGTCTCCATAAACAAAGGTAGCCACAAAATTCAACTCTGAAGAGAAAGAAATCTCTAAGAAAATTGCTTGGGGGGAGGAACTTATAAGACTAATCTGAACAACTCCAGGATCCCAAGCTACCCAAATTCTCCCAACACTGTAAACACAATCATTATCTAAGTAACACCAGGAAGAATTGATAAAATTTATAATTCTAACTTTATTTGAAACTTGAACATGAGTTTCCATAATTCCAATGATGGATAGTTTATTAGTTCTTATTAAATTCCTAACGGTCCGCGAGTTATAACCCCAGAGGTGCCACCATCCTTCCACAAAAAACCCATCAAAACAAAAGTAACACAAAAACCACATCAAAACAAAATTAACACAAAAAACCCAAATTTAAATGTTGGTTTCATCAAATTTTATGATGAAACCAAAATAAATTTGATGAAACCAACATTTAAATTTGGGGTTTTTGTATCAATTTTTAAAAATTTGGGGTTTTTGTATCAATTTTGTTTACGATGGAGTTTTAATGGATCCCAACATTTGAGTGGGGTGTTTGTACCACAAGTTTGGTCACCTTGGGTTTTTATGACTAGTTTTGAATTATTCCTAACTTCTAATTGTGTCAGAGGATCATTTATACCTCTGAGGTTCCAACATCCCATGTTGAAACTCATTTTATTTTAGAGATAGAGTTGGTACCTCTAGCAGACGTCTTCAAGTATGAAATCTTAGGAACTAGATTGATAGCTGGTGGTAATAGGCCTTCCCTTCTCTGAAAATGTGATATGGATCCAGAACTAGAAGCTTCATATTCTTTTGATTTTTGTTGAGCTGCATTCATTAAAGCTTGGAAGGTTTCTTTGTTATGCTCTGCTGGTAGCTCATGAGAGTTCCCCATACATTTATCTAAAATGAAAAAAGGATTAGAAGCTATAAAATCATTAACATTATTGTCTTTTCTTGTACTTATTTCCTGTAAAACTGTGGTAACTTCTTGTACTGGATCCATCTGATCAATATCCATAGCAGTATGTGAAACTACCTTCTCTATAACTTCAGTAACCGAATCATTATTTTGTACCCCATTTTTGGATTTTGTAATCCACCCTTCCTGATCCACATTAGTAGTAGCTTTCTTCTGCACCCACTTTTGCACTACTTTTTGTGAGGGCTTAATATGCTTTGGAAAATTTAAGGAAGAATTACCAAAAACTGCACATTCATTACATTTTGAAGGTTTCCAAGAATACTCAACTTTATCTTTTCCTCCTAAAGTAAAAGTGAAAGAATCAGGGAATTCACAAGTAACATCCACTTCCACACAAATTCTTGCATAATTCATTCTAGTCTTGTTCAAAGTTTGTGTATCCATCATAAGTGGTTTGCCTAGAAAACTAGCTATCATACTTAGCCCCTTCTTATTCCACATAAACAATGGAACATTTCTAAAATTCATCCAAACTGGGAGGGATTTCAATTCGGCAATCTCTTGTTCCACAGGTCTAGACCAAGGTGTGATAATGAATAATCTGTTTGATATAAAGATAGAACCCATTTCTAAAGCACGTGCTCTATCCTCAGGACAATTAAAATCAAAGATAAATATACTCTCACTATGGATTGTCATTTGAATGTTACCTTTAGTCTTCCAAGCTCGATTGATAGCATTGTGAACCCAATTGAAAGGTAATCTTCTACCCACAAAAGCTCCAATAACCTTGTCTTCACACAATTTAATATCTTCATTAAAAATTTCATATGGAATATCCATAGATTTCTTGCCATCAATCACAGGGTACGAATAAAAATCCATGTTCGCAGAATAACCGACTCATTTTGTTGATCAAATAAATAAAACCGCACTGCTCTTGAAGCTACAGAATCATAAGGAGGAACATTTTCAAACCCTGGAGGAATAACAGGATCTGAAATTTGATTGTTCGCAGAAGCTAAATTATCCTTAGATCCCTCCAGGAGAGATACCTCTAGGGGTAAGGAGGATACCGCTAGAGGATTTGACGCCGGAGAAGAAGACTGCATCTCGCCAGAGGAGATGCGTCGAAGAAAACGAAGAACCCTAACCTAGAAATCTCCTTCAAATCGCCTTTGACTCTGGCCGTCTCAGATTGACCTTTTTTTTTTCTTCCTTGAGCAAGTTGTAAGCAACAATCTTTTAATTTTACATACATACACTTAAATACTTGGTGTTTATGGAATGAATATGATGAATATGCAGGAGGGCTTATGTTTGGGACAGAATATGCGAACCAATTCTACCCATATATTTACAACCGTTCCATGACCTCTTTCAGCGTTCTCGTCTCTATGGTTCTTGCAGATGTCTACATCTGTGGTATCCTTGCCATACAAATTAGAAAAACATGCACCCAATTTAAGTAGATATGGGAAGGCATATGATCTTGGGCGGAGCACTCCTGACAGCGGGTTCAGTGGTCACTGCTCTCATTACCAATGGATTTATGTTTCTTCCCTGTGGTGTTGAAATTCGAACGACCATGGGTACTGTGTATTTGCCTTTGGGCTTTTCTAGTATGTCATTCTCAGCAATCGAAAAAAGAAACAAAGGTTATTTCTTTTCTAATATGTCACCTCATGTTATCTATATTCCTTTCAATCTTATTCTTAAGCTATCGAGTCAAGATTATATTACTACAAATTATTACATTTGTAATACGTAATAAATAAACTTTTCCGTGCTTGCGTTTCTGTAGGAATTTAACCAAATTTTCTATTCAATGTTATTAGCAAAACCTGTCACTAACCGCAAATGTGGTAATTTTTCTTGTCGTAGACAAGTACGAACAATAGGTCTTAATTTAGACGATCATTAGATAGGATTGACCACTAACATCATATTAAATAAAATATGTTCCAAACAAATTTATACTGACCATCTGAATTTCCCAACTTAAGTTATACAACCGTCTGAATTAGGGTATCAACTGAATCATATCAACTGAACTTCTACTATCATCAGAACAACATAACCAATTATTTAATGCGATCGTCTTAGTGATGTACCAAATTTATTTTTCGCGACATTCTGAGTTCCGTACCCAATTTATTTTAGGGGAAATTAGGCTAAGGCCCAACCCATGGATAACCCATACTATGAGGCCTCTAGTTAAAAGAGTTTTATTACTAGGCCCTGAATTAAAAATAATTTTTAATTCGGTTGAAATGACCAGAATAACCTTCACTATATAAGTATCTAACCTAGGTTTTCTATCAAACCGACACATTCATTTCAATTCAAGAGAGAGAAACTGAATCTCACCTGAGAAAACTGCCGGTCGAAAACCTTCAAAGAAGTGCAGAGAAATTTGTTTCAGAGAAATTTTTTTACAGATCGAAGAAACGAAAAACTAAAACAGGTATATTTCGGTCAAATCTTCTTCTTCATGTTTAATCTTTTCTTATTCTTCGTGTTTAACCTTTTTTTTCGATCTGTTTTTGGAACTGTTTTAGATCTGTTTAATCTCAGTAAATTTGATCTGTTTTGCGATCTGTATTTGATCTGTTTTTGATATGTTAAATCTCAGTGTATTCGACCTGTTTTTTGCTTCATTCGTTGTTTGATTCAGTCCTTTTTTGATCAAAGAAGAAGACGAAGAAAGAAGAAGAAGACAAACTGAGGTTTGAATCTGTTTTCGATGTTCTACTTTTCCTATCTGTTTTTAGGGGTTAGGTTCACTTGATGTTTTCTGTTCATGTATCATCTCAATGTCACGTTAAGGAGTTTAGTACTACTGGAGATTGATGTTTTCTTACTTTTTAAACTACAGATTCAGATTCAATTTACATTTTTTGAAGTAAAATGGCGCGAGGAAGAAGCAATACCGCTGAAACAGATACTGCAATAACAGGTATTAAGAGTTGAAATTATTTGATGATATGTGTTGTTATGATATCATGCTAGTAAAAACTATACATGCGATTTTGGTTGTGATGATCTAATGTAAATATTTTTGAATGTATAACTATGCAAACAAGGGCCTGTGTAACTATAAGTTACATATTCAAAATCTCACCACCAACTGTGTTGTGGTTTGTATATTGAGTGTGTAACTTGTAGTTACACATACAATTGAGCCTTTTTAACTGTAAGTTACACATTCAAGATGTCACCAATGACTTGCAAAGTGGCTGTGTAACTATAAGTTACACATTTAGAATCTCATGTTTGTAATGCATATGCATGTGTAACTATAAGTTACACATTGAAAATCTAACCACTAAATTTCCAAGTGACTGTGTAACTAGAAGTTACACATGCATAATAACATCACTGATATGCCAATTGCCTATGTAACTAGAAAGTTACACATGCAACATATAACCTACGAATGTATTGTGTTTGTAAATAATAGTTACACATCAAAAAATGACGCCTAAAAACCTTCATATGCATGTGTAAGTTAAGGTTACACAACACACAATAGAATGATTCAGTTTGTTTACTTGGAAAATACACATAGTATGTAACATGATTTTCATTTTGCAGTTAAAAATGAGTGTATTTGATAAGTACACAGCATACTGACTCATGCTATTTTTGTGTGTGATGTGTACAAGAAACCTAAGGAAGTCGTTGAACGCAGTAAAGGATTTAGTAAAGGTGATAAAACCTATAGGACTGACTGATAGGGCTCAGAGATATCTTAGGAGAGATGCTTACGGTGAACTCGTAATGATGTATTACGATGACTATGATACAGTTATACCGAGTACAACAAGACGGATAAGTACCAACAAACACGGCGTCTTGAAGCTTTTGAACTGCTTTGACATGGATTGTGAGACACCGTGTTCATTCAAGTTTGGTGATGATAAGATTATAGAGTCTACACCGGCAAAGCTGGCTGGTATATTTTGCATGCAGACGATTGGAAGCAGAAAGGGTCAGAAGCTGTTAAAGTACTATTGTCCTAGTGATTTGAATGACAATATTTTATACAACAAATTCTTCACTGATATCAAATCTACAAAGCATCAGACGACAGTGACTAAGAAAAACATTTTAGAGAAGATAAAAAAACTTATGACAAAAAGGAGCAAAAGTGGGAAAAGAAGAAAGTTGATGAGAAGGATCTAGTTTGCTTGATAGGTATTTATCTTTGCTGTGTATTGTTTTTTGGCGACAAAAATGCCAATGGAGTGAATGCGAAATATCTTAATATCGTTGAAACTTATGATATGGTGCTCAAGGTGTCGTGGCCTGATTTAATACCCGAGCACTTGTTTGAAGAGATTCATATTTTTGTCAAATATGAAGGCTTGTGTGCAATACCTACTGGTAAAATCTTGTGTGTAATTTCTATTCTAGCAGTTTTAGTGTTACGTTGTGGATATTTTTGTTCAATCGACTAATTAAAATTTATATGTTGCAGTTATTGTTTGCTGAACACACACCAGGAGGATTAATCCCGAAAGTTGAGAACCACAAAGAAGATATCCCGAGGGTTGGGAGGTGGGATCTATACCAGATTTCTGATTACATTTGGAGAACAGACATGACAGAGTTTTCGGTAAGTGTTATACGTCAGTTGGTTTAGTTTTTGTAAATTTATGGTAATATAATTTAGATAAAACTTTGATGTAATCAAAATTGTCATGTGTAGCTATAATTTACACATTTAAATGTGATTGTGTAACTTATAGTTACACATGCAAAAGATAACACAAGTGAATGCATTTTATATGTGTAACTATAAAATGTGCTTATGTAACTATAGGTTACACAAATAAAATGTGCTTATGTAACTTTAAGTTACACATACAACTGAAAATTTGTATATTTAGAATGTTCAATTATTTTTGCTATCTCTTTTTAACCTCTCCATCTGTTAATTGCAGCCAACTCCTAGCTTTGTGGCTGAGTTTTCACAGCTTGAGAAGCAACTAGGTATATCAACAGTGGTACCCAGCAAGGACGACCTGCAAAGTTGGCAGAAAGCGCAAACCATTGAGAATTGCCATCTGAAAGAGCAACTGCAAGCAAAGCAAGCAATGTTTAAAGCAGTGTATGCAATTGCCAGAGAAGGGATATCAGAAGGGGACCTTTCATGAACAGAAGAATTCAAGATTCACAATTTTAGTTGCCAAATTATGCAAGAAATGGGTATTGATCCTTATAAAGTGACCCAGGAAGAGTTTATGCAACATGAAGATGCTGGACATGAAGGTACTGAGCATGGAGCTACTGAGCATGAAGAAGAAGAGTTACAGTTAGTTGAGACTGAGCAACAAGGAGATGAAAGTACTGAGCATGAAGAAGAAGAGACCGAGAAAGAGACTGAGCAAGAGAAAGATGACGCGGAAACTTCCTTCCATGAAGAATGTAAGTATTTGTTCATTTTTAATATGCTTATTTAACTTGATAGAGGTACCCAATTAGTTGACACTAAGGTCTTTGAACCTTTAAAATTTCATATTTTAGCTGTTCATTTTTAATATGCTTATTTAACTTGATTAGACTTAATAAATGTTGAGTAAACTAATCATACGGAAGTGCAATCCCTAGTTACACTAGTTAGGTGAATGTGTAACTCCATGTTACACTAGGTATCCATGACATATTCATGTGTAACATGAAGTTACACATGCTAGTTATCCAAGCCAGTCGATTACACATGATATATTCTTCTTGAAATTTTATTAAAAAAATTTAACATCATCATCATCATCCTAATTCTCATTTCAATCCTTGTGCAGTTCCATGTATGAGCCTTGCAGCTGGAAATACGCCAACAATTCTGCAAGCTCAAACTGCTGCAGAGGAGCACAAGGCTCCTCCAAAGAAGAAGCGCACTGGTAAGAAAAAGCGCACTACTGCAGATGTTGTTGATGAGGCGCAGAAGAAAGCTGATGAAGAGACGCATGCTGCTGATGAGGCGCAAAAGAAAGATGCATAAGGTGGTGATGTGGTTGAGCAGCATGAGAAAGCCGCAAGAGATGATGCAGATGTCATTGAAGAGACACCTGCAACTGTTGGTGACGGTTTGGTTCCGACTGCTCCAACTCAGCCAACACCTGAAACTTTTGAGGACAGTTTTGCTTCAATACAGTTTGAGGACTCCATGGTGATAACTGCTACAACACAGCAAACACAGCCTGACAATGCTCAGACCTACAGCTTGGTGCAACTAGAAGCTAACCCTACTGATATGACGGATTTTCCAGTGAGTGAAATGCTAGATGAGATTGTCGACGATATTAACAAAAGTGAACATGGACCTGCAGTGATGGAGAATGCAGAACCTAGCTCAAGTGGTAACCACTCTTCATTCTGTAACTGCTATTCTGTTTTATTTTTCCTTTATGTTTTGTTTGTAATGGAAGTGTAACTTCAATTTACACATTGTAAAAGGCATGTGTAGCTTGAGGTTACATACAGTACATTATTATTTTGGTTTGAGGTTATCTTCTTAAGTTACATACATGTGCTGATTTTTTAAATTCTGCCTACATTTGTTTGCGCATCTACAACACATGATAACTTTTTTATCCTTGGAATAGATAAAACTCCAAGACCTGTAGGAGAGTTACTGAAGGAAGATGCGAATCCAATAAGAGAAAACCAACCAGCATTCATGCAACAACGTGTGCTGAGGAATAGAAAAATTCCAATACAAGATATGAAGCAGTATGAAAAGAAGATTAAGAAAACTGTTAATGAAGAAAGAATGGCCGCAGTTCCAGAAGTGGAAAAAGAAATAATGGACCCAGTACCAGAAGTAGAAGAAGAAAGAATGGCTGAGGTTGCTGAAGAAGATGACGGAACAATGAGAAAGTATGTGAAAGGTTGAGAAGTTATCGAAAGGCTGGAAGGCGAGAACAAGGAGAAAGTGTTTGAATATTTCAATACTCATCCGAAAACGTAAGTAGCTTGACTCCAAGTAGGCTTGATTCTGTTATTGATTGTTGTGTTTTACTACTTGATTTTGTTATGTTGATTAATAGTTTACTTCTTTGTAAAATGCAGAGACATTACTTGGATTGAACGCAACGAAGATGGTAGCCACCTGTTTGATATATCTGGAGAACTAATGCTACAGCTTACCAAGAAAGAATCCTTCTTGGAGTCAGAATTCATCGACTTTTACATTAGCAGATTGAGGACAAAGATGAACACTAACAGCAGGTATGACAAAGCGATATTCCTGTCGCCAAAAGCATACGTAAGTACTTCGATATATTTCAAATCTAATTGCATTTATAATGTGTAGTGTATGTTGTAAGATTATAATAACATACCCGAGAGTTTTTTTATGTCGGAAAACAGTTAAAATGTGTAATCTAGGGTTATAAATGCAGTCATAATGTGTAATCTGAAGTTACGCAACCATTTATAATGTTTAATCTGAAGTTACACATCCTTATATTTCCAGTGTAAAACCCAAGGCCATGTGTGTAACTTCTGTTTACATAATCACTTGTTCATTTGTAACTTTTGATTAAAAATGTGAGTTTGACATTCCAAATGGTTTTTGCAGGCCTCTTACTTGAAGGATTACGGAGAATTCAAGAGATTTTGGATTCCAAAGCTTGCGAAGGAGTATGTCAAGTACAAGAATGATGCAGTCAGACTTTTCGCCCCAATGTGCAACAACAACACGCACTACACACTGCTGGAGTATGAATTGAAGAGCTATAATCCTTGGTCCTACATGAACTCGTCAAGCGTTAAGGAACTCAGGGGTGACCACCTTCTTCAAGCCAAGAAATATGCATTTTCAATTACTACAGAACCGAGACTCTTGTGTCCTTATGCTCTTGGGATGAATGAAAATGCCAAGAATCTCCCTTCGCCCCCACAAGGTTCAATTCCTGACTGTCTTCCATGTGTATGCACTCATATGAAGATCAGGATGAAGAATATACCACTTGACAAAAATTAAGCTCAAGTATGATGCTATGGTGGACTGACAAGCTGAACCGCATGAGAGGAAGCATGCTATACAAGATTCTTTCGGATCCATCCAGAGATGTGTAAAGCAGTCATTAGGATTAGAAAAAATTATATACTCGTAAATATGTTGTTAGCCACAAGCAGATGTTAGACTTGGAAAATATGTTGTTAGAAACTTTTAAATTTCATCAGTTAGTAGATTTTAGCAGTTCTTGGTTTTGAAAATATTTTTGGATTGAAATTCTTTGAATTAAAAAGTTTTATCTTGTTAGAACTTCTACTGCTGTGTGTACAGATTTCAGAAAGTATGCAACAGGGTAAGTAACTACACATCTTAACTTGATGCAAAAGGTGTAACCAGAGTTTACATATGCATTTATCATGTGTAACCTAATATTACACATGCATTCACAACAGTGTAACTTCTGGTTACACATCCATATATTTGAGTGTAAACTGAAGTTACACAAGCCATTGATCGGACTTACCCAATAAATCAAAATAAAATAAAGTTACACCAGCATTTATCATGTGTAAGCTAATGTTACACATGCATTCACAGCAGTGTAACTTCTGGTTATACATCCATATTTGAGTGTAAACTAAAGTTACACAAGCATTTGACCACTGACCAGACGTACACAATAAATCAAAAATAGAATAAAATGCATTTCAACTGTGAACTGACAAAATATAAAATTTGAATAAAAGATCCTTGCACATAATCAACGTTGCAGAAAAATAATAACGTTTGGTCCATGAGAACCGAAATGAAGAAAACTAAAAAACAAATAATCCAAGACAAATAAGAATCCACACATCAAATCATTACTTGCAGAAATGAACTTTGGTAGGCTAAAGCTAGTAGGGTGTGAACTTCCGAGGATTCCTACAACCTGCTGTGTTGTGACCTGTTTCCTTGCAATTGATGCAACGAACTTTCCTCTTCACCATCTTCTCACCTTTACTTATAATCCTTTTCCCTGGTGGTCTACCTGGTTGCTTCTTCACGGTAGGCGGGTTGACAGTGTCATCTGGATGATATTCAACAGACCTGTTGTAGTTGGGAATCGGCTGGATGACATGCATATAAGTCTTCCTAAAATAGTCGCTTGTAAAATACGGTGAAATGAAATCAATAGCCTCACGTTTAATCTTGCGTATGGATTCAAGAGCATGAGTACAAGGAAAAACATATACGCGCCACCTGGAAAAAAACAAACACAAAATCAAAAATCAGTTAGTTGCACATACAAATCATAAAACACTCAAAATTAGCTAGCTACAGGTGCATGTACAGGATGTGTATCTTTAAGTTACACTTGCAAAATAAATGTGTAACTATTATTTACACATGCATATATCTAATGTAAAGTGGATATACACATTTAAAAAAAAAAAGAACATACAGAGAGAAGAAAAAGCATAAGAAATCAAACCTTTGACAGGTACAAGTCTCGTGTTCGAGGTCCACCATGTGAGACCTTTCACTAATAACTTCAAACACGATAGGACTAGCAACCAATACTTCCCAAGCCAAACCTTCATATTGAAGAGCCACAAGTTTTTCTTCATACTCAGGGGGTTAATGGAGTCATCATATTAGCACCAATTTCACGACGCTCCGCCATCAAACACATTATTTTCCTCCTAATCTGAAAAGCAGAAAAAAACTCATGAATACATAAAGTGACAAAACATGAAATAAAAAGACAACAAAACACACACACACACTCAATTAAACTGATCAAGAAGAGCAGATGCATGCATTTTTTTGTGAACCAGAACCCAACTATTGACTAATTCTGCTAGAGTACTAGATGTTCGTCCATACCGACAACCTTTGAAATAGGCATTCGCATATGCTTCAGGTGGGATTGTATCGATGTAATCAGCCACCCAATCGCAGTTCAAGTCTCTAATCTTCTGTATGGCTTTCACATGGTTTTCAGGTGAGAGTGCGTATGTCGCCTCTCGGAAATGGTCCATCACAAGCGAGTACCTAGGATCTGTTGCAGTGATGGGTATATTTTTCGTCAAATGATAGTAGCAGAAGTTGTGAAACCCATCTGGATAAACAAGTGGAACACCCTGCAAGAGTCCTTCATGGCGATCCGAAAGGAAGGTGATTGGCCTCCCATCACCAACAACTTCAGTCAAATTCCTTAAAAACCACTCCCAGTTGTCGATCGTCTCAGAATCGACTAGTGCAAAAGCAAGGGGGAAAAATCCTACAAAAAAAATTGTGCAGAATCGAAAGAATGATAAGTTTCACACAAACAGAAAACAATGTGTAAATACAAGTTACACATGCTAAAAAAAATGTAACTTAAGGTTACAGATGCTATTTTCTTAGTTACACACTGAGTAAAGTAATGTGTAACTGAGAGTTACACATGTGTAACTCTCAGTTATTTGTCAACTAAAGTTGTTCAAAAAAAAACATAAAAAAAACATACCTTTACCACTATTGATCCCAGTAGCTGCCATCAAGCAACCTTTGAATGTACCAGTAAGGAAAGTAGTATCCAAGTATACCATTGGACGACAAAACCGGTACCCCTTGATGCATGCAGCAAATGCGATAAAAATCCGTTGGAACTGTTTATTTTCACGTTGAAACTTTATCACACTACCAGGGTTAGTTTCCCTTATAGCATCAATATACCATACCAAGTGCGAGTAGGACTTGACATCGTCGCCATAAATCGTCTCATAAACCTTTTCCTAGAATTATATGTCTAATAGTACTCCATGTTAATCCCATAGTTGGTCTGGAAATCAACAACAATATGCTTGGGCTTCTTGTGAGGATTTTTGCGAACTTCTTCCTCAATCAAACTAGACGAGAAGCTGGTGGAGTAAGTTTGGTTCAAGTTGCGCCCACCAGCACCACAAATGTGCTCAGGGTTATAAGACCTAACCTGAAGAGGTTCATACAAAATATAAGAAATTCAACCAAAACACAATATGGTGCAAAAAGTATCATGTATAAACCAATGTTACACATACCGTAACAAAACATAACATATACTAAGCATTAGATGACAGAACACGGAAAACCTACCTAAAACATTTCATTCCTTTCATCGATAGAAGCTGCAAGGAATTTCCAGCCGCATTTTTCATCTGCACACTTAGCCGTGAACCTAGAACGCTCATTGTGAGTTACAATCATTTGGAAACCAGTGCGAAGACGATATTTGGTGAAAGCAACCCTGACTTGCGTAACTCCTTCAACAAACACATGACCAATCTCACCAAGAACCTTGGGCCAACCATCCGATAACAAAGGTTTCGCAGGCTTGCTTTTATCTTCCAAATTCATTGCAACAGTAAGATTGTTTCTGGACGAAGACGTACTACTAGACCCATTAGAAATAGAAGAATCTGCCCTAGAGCTGAAGGAAGAGGCCACACGAGGAACATTTTGCAAGAAAATATCAACACTGGTCTTCTGTTTACTATTTGTGATGGATATAAGAGCTTGCAACGAAAAATCACAGTCAAGCGGAAAATCTTTCCCACTTTCTCGGAAGAAGAAAGTAATACCAAGTGGAGTAAACTGCTTCCATTCCCTGCAAACTTGTTCCTTAAACTCTTCAAGTTTGATATCAGCATTAACACGCAGGGTAATAAAATCTGAAAAGTAGCGAACAAAAACAATGCAACTAACAGCAGCGCAACTAACAGGATCCATGACAACCTGAAAAATATCAAACACACTAACAATATCAAAATTTTAAAATGAACGCAATTCACTCGGGGGCGTTTCCCCCTCATGAGAAATATATTCTATGCGGCAAGCTAAATATGAGTAGAAGATACAGATGATACAACTATTTACACATAAACATGTTACAGGACATATACATGTAACTTCAACTTACACATGCTTAAAATACAACAGGATATATATGTGTAAACTAAAATTACACATGCTACAACTAAAAAACATCTGCTTCTTCCTCACATGCTTAAAATACAAACAAGATATATATGTGTAAACTAAAATTACACATGCTGCAACTATAAAACATCTGCACCTTCCTTACACATGCTTAAAAATACAACAGGATATATGTGTAACCTAAAGTTACACGTACTGTAACAAAAAAACAGCATGTCTAACAAATCAAATTGAAGTTGTTCTACTGAAACAAAATTGTTTCTTCATACTCCTTTCAGTATCAACAAAAATTAACAGATCGGACATGCAAGAAGAACAAATAATTCAAAAAAATTTTTGAAAACAGATCTGAAATCAAAAATAAAATAAAATTCTTACCTAGATTGATTGTTTTCTTACTTCTGAAACAATGTTCTTACTATTCCTCTTCTCGGTATCAACCAAACCTGTGTAAGCATCAACAAAAACATACTCAGTATCAAAACCAAATAAAAAAAGTGAAAAAACTAGATCGCAATTGTAACAATCAAAATCAATTGAACTGAAAACTAGATCGAAATCACAATTCATACCTACGTTGATTTCTCCATTCCAAACTGTCTTCTTCTTCTTCTCAGACTCAATAAAATCGAAACAAAACAAAAATCCAAAAATCAGTAGAAGATAAAAATCAAACAATCAATCAGAAAAAGTAATGAATCAAACCTATTCGATACAAATAGAAGATAAAATTGATACAAACCTATCTTTTGTTCTTCAATGCATCGTCTCAAACTCGTCAGATCTGAAATCCACTGAATAACATCAATAAATTGAGAAAAAGCAACAATGAATCCTTGTTCTTCGTCTCCTCTTCAACACAACAACAGACTAACGAACTCTTGTTCTTCAATGCAACAATTTCGTGTGAAGAAAAAACCTAATTCTGTTTCTGAAGAAAAAATCAACGAGAGCAGAGAGAATAGAGAGCTGAAAACTACTTTGATTTGATTTTCTGTTTCTGTTACCGTATAAAACAGCTTTAAATACTGGAGGGTAATTATGATATTTTCACTTTTATTAAAAATCCTGATGACGTCAGCAATCCGGGAAAATTCAAAACCAGGCCAAAAAAAAAAAGTTCTGGGCCTAGAAATATCAAAAATGGAAAGTGTGGAGTGATAGTGGAGGATCCACTTTGTGGGGCTTGTATATGTTGAACCCATATAGTAGGGAGTTCTAGTATTTTTCACTTTATTTTATATGACTTTCTGAGATTAGTATCCAGCGTATTTTATAAGACGGTCTTTGTTATCTACCCAATTTATTTTATGAGACCGTCCGAAGACAAATTGAGCAATCCTTCCGTAAAAATCACATAAGTAGCTAGACGATTGTCCTGTACTACAAACTTCACCAGCAACCGAGATATTTTCAGGAAACACTCAAGTATACCGTATCATATTATTCAGTTGCACATCAAGAGAAAATTGTATATGGTTTGCGCCAACTACAAGGACCGAATTATATTCTGTGTTGGATGACTTAACTACGAATTATAATCTATTACATATTGTTAGTAAAATATGGTTCTAACAAATTCAGCAGTTTCTCCTTTGTGCAAATCCAATCTTGATGGTCTAAGTTTACCTTGGCCTTTTTAATTGTATGGTCACATTTTTCTGCACTTGCAAAACTAGGAAAGTAGACATCACGTGGTTTCCAGCTCAAGAATTACAAGTTAGAAACCCAGAGTACTAGAATCAGTAGTTGATAAAATAGGATGACGTCCCATAGCTCACCCTGTAAACTTATAAATGTCCAAGAAAAAATTCAGTCTTTCATAAGGGAACTCATTTCTAGCATGCTTAATAGTAGCCCTAGATCAAATTGAAATTCTTTTGATTTTTAATTGATTCCCTGATAACTACAAAACTGTAAAATTGCAGACCGTCGTGCCTATTTTTGACAGACATATATGACTAGAAAATGCAAAACAGACATATATGACTAACCTATATGAGCTAGGGAAATTAGAAAAGTGCCCCAAAACTGAGGGTCATGTTGTACAATCCTGCAATCGTGCAAGAATAAGTAAAATTAAATGGCGATGGGACGATGGCAGTAGACCTTGATTAGGTGTTGTTGGTGGCAAAGACCTGAAATTGCAAAAAAGCATCATGCACTCCTCGAGTTGGATAGCCTCTCTATGGTTTCAAACTGTTATTGTTTCTCGAAGTCCACCTTACCAATAGGTGCAGGTGTGCAAAAATCATATCTGGTGGTTTGTGTGTTTACCTGAAGTGGATCGTTTTGCAGAATTCCTTGGGCAAGATATTGAGGTAGAAACTTTCCAGCATCGTCTCTACTGTAACCGAATGTCATTTGAGTGAGATCGTTTGTCCCAAATGAGAAGAAGTCTGCATGTTTTGCAATCTGGGGAAAATTTACAAACAAAGCCGATTGTCAAAGAAGGACAAGAAAGTACTGAAGTTTTAAATTGAATTGGTTGATTTGTACCTCATTTGCCACTAATGCAGCCTTAGGAATTTCAATCATTGTTCCAATCTGGTAAGCTACTGTGATGCGCATCTCAGAGAAGACTTTCTGGGCAACGCCAGGTATCAAATTCGCTTGATGTCCAAGCTCCTGCAATATTCATTACAAAGATAAGTTCTAGCAAAGCACTTAAGAGTCTCAATTCTATCGCCAAGTAAGATAAGAAAACAAATAAATGAAATGGGAGAAAACCATCGAATACACACACACACAAAGAAAAAAAGAAAAAAAAAAAAAGGAGAAAGCCCGTGCTTGAGGAGTTCCCACAAGTGGAACCATTATTTCAGGAAGAATAGTGACACCCTGGTTGGTCATAATTATAGCTGCTTGAAAGATGGGGCGTGCTTGCATTATCTCAAGCCTGGTGAAACAGAATTCAACAGCACCAAATGTACCATGGTTAATTTTACCATCCTCTCTTTGTGTTAATAAATGTGGCACTGAAACAAAATTGATGAGATGTCAAACCTGCAACCACGGAAACCAAGCTTAGGATTTACTTTTGAGAGTTTCTCCACCCTTGAGATAGCTTCATCTTGGGTCACACCAGTGCCGATAGCTAGCTGACTAACAATTTGTTCAGTATCTCCTTCTGGCAGAAATTCATGGAACGGTGGGTCTAACAACCGGATCGTCACAGGAAGACCTGCACATCTGTTAATTTCAAGTTAGAATGACAGTAACTTTGTAAAAACAAATGATATAAAGTATCCAAGATGCAATAATTCACTTTACAAGCAATTTCTTACTTGTAGGAATGGAACTGGATATATAGCCGGACATGATGAGGGATTAGTGATACCGTAATATTTCTTTATGAAATATATAGTCCAGGCAGCGAATGGCACGGAAAAATAAATATGTATTATATTTAAGACAGTTGTATAAAATAAACTGGGTACCAATCTAATAAGGTTGTATAAAATAAATTGGGCATACTGTTCCATCGCGGTATAAATTTAAATGGGTAACTGATTCATACAGTGATCGCTCAAGTCGTGACGCTTGGATTTGTGATCAACCAGTACTACTCCTAAGATACTTATTGATTACTCAAGCTTTTGCCTGCAGCAGCAGTGTGTATTGAGCAAAACAAGAAGAAAGAAACTCACCCTCAAATTTTTGAACTTTTCTAGCTACAGAAAGTGGGTGAATGGATCGTTTAGTGTGGTGAGCATCTTTTTTATTGCGGTATCTGAACAAACTGACTTTACATTGATTAGCTTCTCAAAAAAATTGTGAAGGGTCTCAACAATTTCACATTTAAACATGAGTGAAGTAATACCGAATTAGCAAGTAAGGTAGCACAATACTACTCATGCTGCACATCGGAAAGGTTGATAAGAACCAAGTATTCAGGAGTCTGATTTATGATACATTCTTATTGCATAATTACTTTACTCGTAATGATGGAATCCATACCTTCAGAATCTTCCAACCATTTCTTTTGCATCTAAAATCAACTCCACTTTCCTGGACTAATACAACACGTTGCCATTCACCAAATAGCACATCCGTAAGGAGCAGATCAAGACACTTGAAATGATATTTCTTTTGCAGCCCTCACCATTTGCAACATCTACAATAGCATACAAAAGTATTTAAAAATGCATGACATAAACATGGTAACCACCGAATTAAAAGTTGATATAAAGTCAAAAGTAGAACCCAAACATGCCTAAATCAAATGCCTGACATCACATTTCAGTATTTAAGGCGATTTTATAAATTCACAGAAAATGAGCAGAGAAACGACTACCTACAAGAGCATTCCACTCCCACCAAACTTCCTGGTAACCCAAACATTTGGCTTTAAGCTCCCTCCATCCTAATGTAAAATAACTGGTTCAAAATCAACCAAAAGTAGACCTGAAATGGAATGACTCTGATCCTCATCAAACAACAAATTACGAAAAATTATCTATTGCTACACCCTAACATCTTCGCTATTAACTGTTTATCAAACAACATAAAATTCTCATTATCAAACATCATAAGGTTAAGGTTTTCTTCCATACCCATGGTGATCAACCTATTCTATACCATTTGTATAAACCAACAACAACATTTTGAAAATACATAGGTGTATATTTGTGATTCCCATTAATCACAGTAATTATAACAGATCAACCTATTTAGAGATTTACTACTTATCATAGTGGAAAAGAAGAATCATAAACACAAAAATAGAAAGGGGCAGTTGGTAACCTAGCAACAAGCTGGGCACCAATACCTTTATGGAACTTCACAACAAGTTCGTCTTCAAATCTTCTTTAATCTTCAATAAACTTCACAACACCACTTGAAACTCTTTTGATCAATCACGAACAGGACGGAGTCTGTTAACAATGGATTATCACAAGATGTTTTTAGATATAACAACAGTTCTAAAGTATCGATACTTCGATCTAGTTTGAGTGAATCTTATATCCGAAGAGAAGATTCTCGAGAATAAACAAACTAGGTGCAATCAAAGTTTCAAAAACTGTTAGTCAATCAAATCAATCGGAAACTAATAACACTGCAATTATCTAGGTTCCCACCAATGGTGCTCGTAGAGCTTCTTGATCCAAGGATGTTTGGACACTTTCCTCTCCGAGCGGTCGTAAGAGATTTCACCTAATTAAGATACTTTCCTCTCCGAATAGACGGCTCCACCAGAAACAACAAGAAATGAAGTTTGCCTGGCTCTTAGGATAGTTTGCTAGAAATGCAAACTTAGGTATTTATATACCAAGGATGTTTGGACCTCAAGGAATTTCCAAAACCAAAAATACTCTCAAGATATACAATGAGTAGAAAAATTTGGTTCTCATAATTCCAATAAAAGCTTGTCCAATATTTCCGAAATCTCTCAATAGAAAATATCCAATTAGTAAATGTACATTACTAATTTTTATTCTCTAGAGGTATGCATTTAATTGCTGGTACTTAAAGCATATAAAACCAAAAACATTAATTAAAAGATTCTCAATTTCTTTCGGCACAGGTTCACCTTGAGTACTAAGGAATATCTTTGAACAATAAATGATAAGAGTTACTGCTCGTGTTCAAAGTGTGTTGACATCTTTTTCACTGTAAATCCTTATTTCATATTTACATGGATTTACATTCTTGGAATCGGTCATACCACACTTCCAAACAAGTTTAAAATTGGTTTCCCTGTATTCTAAGACTACTATGTGATTGATCAATTACCAAATCACATACACGGGTTCAGTCGGTTCTACCAATCACTAGGATCGGTTATACCTCAATATGGAAATACTTGTGGTCGGTCACACCAGTTACCAGGACCTGTTACACCAGTTACAAGGATCGGTTCCATCTACACATTGTAATTCTTGTGATCGGTCACACCAGTTACCAGGACCGGTTACACAAATTACAAGGATCGATTACACATACTCATGTCGGTCACGCCAATTACTAAGATCAGTTACACCAATTACTAGGATCGATCATACCATCTCATGGTGATTACTTAGGACCAGTTACACATAAAAACCGATCATACCAAATCATAAGTCAGGCATTGTGATTAGTTATGCCAAGATACATAACGTAAGTTAATATCGGTTCTACCATCTCACACATATTGGTCATCTGAAGATTTACAATGAATAGCCGGACCAATAAGCCTAATGTAAAACATTGTTTCCTAGGATGAAATCTTCGCCATAACACATTCACATAATCATAACTATATATACAAGATTATGTAGATGTCATATCTACGAAGTTCAAAAGATAAGCGTTATACTTCATAGTCTAATTCCCTAATACAATGATCATACTATTATGATCATGTCTCATCACTAGAGTACTGTACAATATGTACAGTATATACAGCTTCGCAGTTATGTTTTCAATATAGCACGACTTGAAAGATACTTTAGGAATGAAAAAGTTCAAGTCAATATTACTAACCTCAAGTAGAAGGATGATATCATCGTTGTAGTTCGCTACTTCTTCACATTTTTCAGGTCTTTGGAGTAATACTTGCATGTCTCAACATTCCTAAACTTCAAGTCTAACCTAAACGAAGTTGACTCTAGTATTTTATCAAGCGACTTTATATGAGTCTTGACACACTAAAATATGACAACCAAACTTGACATACCAATGCTTGGGGAGTACAACCGAGTTATGCTCTAACAAATACAGTTATCTAGTTTCCCACCAACGGTACTCGTAGAGATTCTTGATCCCACGTGAGTCTTTAAACGGGCGGTCGTACGTAAGAGATTTCTCCTAATTAGGGTACTTTATTCTCCAGATAGACGGCTCCACCAGAAACAACATGAATGAAGTTTTCGTGGATCTAAGGATAATTTGCAAGAAATCCAAACTCAAGTATTTATATTCCAAGGTTGTTTGGATAACAAGGAAATTCCAAAACCGACAATATTTTCATGATATGCAATAAGTACCTAATTTCGGTTTTCATATTTCCAATTAATGTCAAACAATATTTCTGAAATCTCTTTTAGAAAATTTCTACTATTAGTTTGGCACATTAAATAATAATCATTTTCTAGAGGATATTCTTTAATTGCTGGTAATTAAAACATATAAAATCGAAAATCAAAAATCATAATTAATTGTTTTTCAATATTTCGGTTTGGGATCACCTTGAGCATCAAGGAATATCTTTGAACAATTAATGATAAGAATTATGCACATGTTCAAATAATGTCGACATCTAGAAGTATCCTATCTTAGCAAACCCTAATTCCGAATTCACACACAACATAAAGAAATATGTGAATTTTGGAAACTCGGTTTTGCTCCTGGGAGAGGTTATACCACGACTCCCAAACCAAGTTAGGGACGGTTATGCCATGACTCCCAATATAGGTTATCACCGGTTATACCTTGTTTCCCAATACTAGTTAGGATCGGTTATACCATGTCACTAGATATAGGTTGTGATCGGTTATACCATGCTTCGCAAAACTAGTTAGGATCGGTTATACCATGTCGCACAATATAGGTTATAACTGGTTTCACCTTGATTCTCAACATAAGTTAAGATTGGTTCTACCCTGTCATCTTGCATTGGTCATCCAAATATTATTCAATGAAAACCAGACAAATACATGTACGATTTCCTTAAACCAATGTTATAATACATAGTTTTCTAGGATGAAATCACACCTATATTCCACAAATAATCAAATAACTATATACATATATTATGTTGGTGTCGTATTTACGAAGTTCAAAAGATAAGCGTTATACTTCGTAATTCAATATAATTTCTTAATACTTTGATCATAATGCTAGGACCAAGTCTAATCACTAGAGTCTCATAAATATTGCTTCGCATATTATGTTTTCAATAAAAAGCGACTTGAAATATACGTTAGGAATGGAAACAAATCAAGTCAGTATTACTAACCTCAAGTGGAACGATGATGTCTTCGTTGTAGTCGTTACTTGTTCACATTCTTCGGGTCTTCAAAGTAATACTTGTAAGCCTCAACATTCCTAGACTTTCTATTCTAACCTAAACGAAGTTGACTCTAGTAATTAATCAAGCGACTCTAGATGAGTTTTGACACTAAAGTATGACAATCAAACTTGACATAGCAATGCTTGGTGGGTTTAACCGAGCAATGCTCTAACGATCTCCCCCTTTGACAATTTTAGTGACAAAACTCTATTACATATGGAGATAAACGAATTACAAAATAACTCATTCTTCATACGCTTGATTCCAAGTTTTAACAGCACAGTATCTTGCACATACTCAAAAAATAAATATCGCTGCTGAAATTTCGAATAACAAAAGCTTTACACCCCACCCCCACCCCCACCCATCCCCCACCCACACCCCACCACACACACACACACACACACACACACACACAAGGAAATCCAGGTAAATATTCAATCCGAACATCTTTGTTATTCCCTTTTGTAGTATGAAATACTACACAACAATATGATATGTTTCCCCCCCTTAGTCTATGCTTTACTCTTTCATTAGATATAAAGTTTAAACACATATATCCTATCCTATTGATCATAAATAACTTGTTTACGCCATATATTTATCCCCTTTTTTTTCACAAAAAAAAATGAATAAACAAAAGAGAAAACCGAAAGGATCTTACAAATCCAAAAGGCTTGTACAACCTATGAGAGTTAAGCACGGAGGTTTCTGATACCATTTTAGATAACCAATACTAAAACCAAAACTACAAAAGTAACTTTGTTTTAGTATGTTGTCAAGGAAACAATAACCCGAAGCAAGCTTCCCTTAGTATGATAAATCAACTAAGATAATTTAGTTCTTAACTGAACCGATTGTGTATATACAATTGCTCATTTCGATAAGACATAAATAGAGATCAGAATTAGCTCAATTTATCTTTTCAAGTTCTAATTATTTATAGAATAACTTAGACCTTCCTTTATAACAAGACAAACACTAGGTTAGTTAACTAGTTTTTCTTGTCCGGGACTTCGATTAGACTTGAATAAGCGAATCAGACATTTGATAAGTCTAAACTAAGATCATAATTAACTTATTTTTTCTTATCCAGAATCAAATGGACTAAACAAATGATCCAGCATTTTGTTAAGCAAAAACAGTAGATACAAACCAAATCATTGAATTGGCATAGTTTTTCTTAATCGGGAGAAATTGAAACAAAGATAATCCAATGTAAGTATAATAATTGCACTGAATTTCGTTAGGCAAAAACAATTGATACCAAACAATAAAGAAGATACCAAATCAATAAGTTAAATAGAATTGACATAGTTTTTTTTAACCGGAAACAATTGAATCACAATAATCAATCTACACGTCATATCAATTGTACCGAATTTTGTTAATCAAAAGAAAAATATATGCAATAAAATCAAGCTTTTCTTAAACAAGAAAACGATTAACTTACAATTAAAAATCGTTACCTTGGTTTCCGCAACCGCTTCTCCCCAAAAAGATACATCAATTAAGCATCAGTTCAATAAGAACTCTCCCTCTATTTGTTGTCATCCTCTCGCAAGAACAAAAGAATAACAACCAAGACAAAGCAACCTTTACCAGTGAAAGGTTGAATCGGTTTTTACCATTGCGTGCCAATAACAAAAGTTTAAACCCAAAACTCATATGTTATGTTAAATACAACTTATGTCAACATAAATTGATATCAACATCACTGTGACTTTCACACATGAGTTTTAATCATATCTCCTTATGATCCTTTGATAAAGCCTTCCTAAAAGGTATATAACTTAATCACACTAAATCAAAAATCCACACAAATCTTAAGGGATAACACAATATGAGATCGGAAATTAGGTTTAAAAAAAATGAAACTAATATCTCATAAACCGAAAGCAATAACATAAAAATTTATAAACATTCATCACAGGCTTATGCAATCGGAACTATCAAAGAATGAACCAAAGAATTATAAAATAAAAATTTTATTCATTCATAATAATTGATAGTTTATTCGAGTAGACCTTACAAAAAACATTGAACTACTAAATATCGTATGTCTTTAAGAAATATTGAGGACATCACTTTCGAACTCTAGATTCAAATTCTTCCGAGCAATTTTCACTCCAATCGAACGTTTTTTTATCTCAAATAATTGAGATTGAAGATCAATAAGTGCTTCCTTTGAATCTTTTATAATAAGTTCATGATGACTAATAAAACTGTTAACATAAAGGATATGTTTTCTTAGAGAATCTTGTCGATCATTAAGTTGTTGAGCATCTTGTATTTCGCGCGTGACCGATGCACATAGAGCCAAACCTTCAAGAGATGAAGTTACTTTCACCGATTTCTCCATTTTTGTTATCAAGATAATCTTCTTTAGGACATAAAAGATATATAACTTGAAATAAGAGAAAATCAAGGAGCAATATAATCTGGTTTTTGGAAACCGAATATATTCAACCCCAAATAATGAAAGATACCGATCACGAGTTTATTTTTACCTTCTAGTTGAAAAGATTTCCGAATCCTGCCCAAGATTGTGCCTCCTCACATATAAAATTCTGGGGAAAAAGTGAGGATGTATTTTTCCAACACAATTAGTGTGTGTTGGGGTGAGAGTTAATCTCACCACATGTAACAGAAACATCCTGAGGATGATTTATGAATACAGTGGATTGTGCTCGTATTTTATGTTGCTCCTTTCTCTTGACTTTACAAGAGTCTGCAACTTCTTTTCTGGATCTAGTAAATTCATTAAGATCAAGCTCCATTTATTTCATGCCCTTACGATCATTTCTTCCACAAAAGGAACAAACCAATAGGTCAGAAGACTTTGAAAAAGTATCATCTTTTTTTTTTTTACAATATTCTGATAACCGGTTGAGCTGAAACACACCTATTGTTACTCGTACAAGGTTTTCCTGTATACCCTATACCGCACAAATTTACAAAAGATTTTCGTCCAAAAAGCATAGTAGCAACTTTGCTTGAACTACCTGAGAGACGTTGTAGATCCTCTTTTAGGATGTCAATCTCTTTATCTTTCAGAACAATTATGTCAACAAGTTTTTCTTGCTCAGATTTTTCCTTTTGAGTTTTATCAGACAAAGAGTTTTTCAAGTTATCAAGTTCCCCTTTTAACTTTTGATTTTCTTTAGTCACCAACTCCAGTTTTTCTAAACAGTCCTTTAGGAGTTGATTGGACTTTGATAACTGTTAGTTTTGACAAAAAGTGCATCACAATTTGATATTCCTTCATAGGTTTCTCCTTAGGAATATCATCCAGGGTAGTGTGATATGCTTTGTTGCACTTATTAGCTCTTTTGCTGGAACGGTTTTTGGCCATATGTAAAATACCACCGCACTTGAAACATTGGATTTCTTCATCATACTTTTTATGACTGGATGATGACTTATCAAAAATCTGTTTATCTTTCAATAAGAGATCCTTGATCCGTTGTGTCAGAAGTATAATTGTTGAATCAAGCTCATCTTCAACAAGTGCTTTTTCTTCTTTACAACATTTCTCAGCCCAATTTATACTTACTTGTTTCGAAGATTGTTTAGTATTATTTGTGGCATTAAATCCAACATTCATGTTCTTCAGCAAGACTTCTTTATCAAAGATCTTTAACTTTCCTACAAGAGAACTTCGAGAAAGCATAGAAATATCATTGGCTTCCATTATGGCATGTTTCTTAGACTCATATCTAGATGGTAATGATATGAGAATCTTGCATATACTATTTGTTGATACATGAAAATATTTACCCCTTAACGGAACTAGGGAGCCCCTAAAGGGAAGGTGAACACAATATGAAACATAGGGGACTTGGGGACTAAATCCCAAGTGATAGGTGTCTAAAACACCTTAATATTTATCTATTGTTTATGCTTTCTTTGCTAAGTTTTCTTGTAAATCAAGTATCTTATGTTTAGTTTTGAGTTTTAGGTACTTTGGAGTCGTTTGGAACAAAAGAAGAAGAAACGTCGCTTAAAAGGCAAAAATGTGCAAATGCTTTTGGAAGAGAAATTATTTCTCATTATGTGCTTTTCTTTCTTCATCTCTGTCTGAAAAGCATGTCGGCATTAGTGATGCAAATTATCTGTCTGAAAAGCATAACAACTTTAGTGATGTAGAGAAATTGAATAGAAGAAGTGAATCTGAGAAGTAAGAAACGGTTGATGTTGGCGGAAGAATTCGAAGAAGAGCAAGAACGTCATTGCGCATGAAATTTTTATTGGGAGTTTACTGGAAGTTAAAGAGGCATTCAGATGGTGGCCCGTATCCTAGCTATGGGTGCCTTGGGAAGTTTTGGTCATTTCCTAGACCTGAAATTTAGAGAAATTAGTTCTCCCAATCATTTCCTTAGACGCACTTTCATGGTGCTCAGAGACCAGAGAGAAATAAGATCGAGAAGATGATGCTACTGGTAAAGATTAAGAGAGGGTTTTACAGAAATTAAGATGAAGCAGAGAAGACAGAAATGGAAGAGAAGGCTCTGTTGTTGTGAAGACTCGAATCAGGAAGAGAATTGAGATCTGTTAGTTTCTATGGCTGTCGAAGCATCGATAGAGAAGACCAATAAATGGAGACTGTTGTGTTAAATTCCGAGAAAGGAAGAGAGAAATCGACAGAAGAATGAGGGTTTGAGATCGAGATTTTAGTGAAGAAGAAGATTGTTGCTCGATTATGTTGATGGAGAAGAAATAGAAACTAGGGTTTCTGGTTTATTTGAAATGGAAGATGGTGGTTGTTTCTGAAGCTTAAATGGTGATGGTGGGTGTTGGTGGTTCAATGGTTTTATTTTGTTTTTTGAGATTTACAGAGAAGTAAAGATGGTTTTGGATCTGGTGGCTGATGCTGGTGGTAAAGAAGAGATGAAAAGGATACAAAGAGAAGGAAGTGCATATGCATTTCTATAGAATGGGTTTGATTGTTCTGGAATGCGGATTGAGGTTATGGAACTGAACAGGTTACAGCTGCAATTCAGGCACTGGTGGTTTACAGGGAGACGACAGTACGGAGGAAGCTGCAATTGCCGTGACAGAATGGGTAGATGTATATTTAGGATGATAAAATTGTAGGTAATGGAGTTGTTGTTGTTGTTTCGCTATGTGGTGCACAGTTGTTTAATCTGTTCTAAAGTGAAGCTGGTGGTGAAGCAATGGTGGAATTGATTTTGGCACTGAGATACAGATGCTCATGGTGGTGATGTTGTTGGATATTGCAGCTACTTGTAGTGGTTTTTTGGTTCAGGTGGAGGTTGCAGATGCAGAGTAGATGAATATCTAGGACAGGTACACATTACAGGTGCATGGTGGTATTGATATTTGCTATAGATGCTTAGATGGTTGTATTCAGAAGCAACTAAAGTTGGTGTTACTGCAAGTCAAGTTGAACTGGAATTATAGGGAATAATATTGAAGTCGAAATTGCAGAGTTGTTGGTGGTTGCAGAGATGTTTGCAGAAGCTGGGAGTTGCTGTAATTAGTGTTGTGACAGTTTAGCAGATGCTAGTGTTGTTTTGCAGAAGTGGCCTGAGTCTGAGATGCAATGGCTGCAGTTAAGACAGTGGTAGTGAAATGGATGTAATATGACTGAATGTTGGAAATATGACTGAGATGGTGAATGAATTGCTGCTGTGTGTGTTGGTGGTTATGAATTCCGAGAGTGGAGATGAGTTGTTGTGTTGCTTTGTCTAGCTGAGACAGAATTGGTGGTATTGGGTTTGTGAGGTTGCAGGTAATGGCATTGCAAGAATGGAATTGGTGTTACAGAAATGGCTCGACTGAATTACCTGAAATAGATGTGTGTTGCAGCTGGAATAGAAGCTACAGGATTCAGAAAGAGTTTGGTGGTGATGTTGTTGGTTACTATTGAGTGTTTGTGGCTTAAGAAATGCTCTGTTTGTGAATTGTTGATGGTCAGTGGTTTACACAATTGGGTGCATGAATTGAGTTTGTAGTTGTAAGAAGTTAGCGGGGAAATGGACTGAGCTGAGAAGAACATGTTGATGGGGAGTTATGCATCACAACACAGAAAAATGGCTCACCAGTAGGAATGTCCTATGCAAGTTGGCTCAGGCCTTTGCAACTCTGGTCTGGAACCAAGTCAACTGAGTTAGCCTTGACTCAGACCTGACTTATTTGATTAGACTCATCTGACTCGTGACATCACTGGGTCGAGTCCACTTTCTCGATCTGACCGAGTTGAACCAGTTGGCCAACTTTGACCGGTGATCGGTGTTGTAATATTTCGATTGCGGTAAATAGGGATTCGTTATTCGGACTTGAAAGATTTAAAAATATATGTACAAAAATTGTCATAGGATCAAGAGACACTAGGACTCAGGATTCCACCATAATCATTCATATAATTAATATATTTATTTCCAAAACAATTATAGCTCACATAAAAATAGGGACTCTAATTCTTGCCAAGGTAGATTTTTAGAAGATTAACTGTAAATCGAAAGCATGACATATCAAAAGTACTAAGACCAAGCATAAACCATCAAAAGAAATGACAATCAATTAAGAAAAATCATAAAACATTTAATAAAAATGCAAGAAGTCATAAAAGAATTAAATATAATTTTTATATGTGTAAAATATGGCTTCCTCCATCATCCCAGTATTGGGGTTTAGCTATTCATATCAATCACACACTCAAAATATTAATTCAAAGTTCAAAGTGTCATTAAAAGAGTCAAAAGTTATAAAATAGTGGTTCTGAGACTCACAAAACACGTCCAAAAAGAAAGATAGAACAGAGCTGCAGCAAAGGAGCGACACTTATCTTCTGTAGCTGGCACTGTTGAAGAACGACGCTTCAGAAGCGTTTGTTCTTCATCTTCTTCCTACTCCTCGAGCAGCAGCAGAGAACTTTTCTTCTGCTCATGTTCTTCGTCTCTTCCAGCCTCTGCTCCGATTCCCTCGACCCCAAACTCTTGATAAACTTCTCTAAGACTCGAACAACTCTTTTTATACCATCCAGGGCCATCAAATTTTCCCCAATCTTCCCTTTATTCTCTCTCAAAGTCACGGCTTTTTTTTTTCTTTTTTTTTTTCTGTTTTGTTACGCGTTAACATAGAGTTCCAGTGTTTGAAAACTCTTTCCAGAGATAGCAGCATATCATCCTATCCGTTAATAGACTTTCCCAGATATCACGTAATCTCCTAAACCCACAAAAGAATCCCGAGTATTTTGCGTCTCTGTTTCGTGAACTTGAGATAAAATCTCTTTCTCTTAACTCAACCAAGCCCACCACTTCTCCTACACGATCAAACCAAGCCCAAACCAACTTGGTCCGATGAAAATCCAAGAGGAAATCACGTCCAAAATCATTCAGAGAAATTCATGCAGACGTGAACCAGTTTCCTGCCAAAATCGATTATTTGAACGTGAAGAAGGGTGTCCCCTTAACCAGACTGGGAGTCCCTTTAGCATATGCCTTGAAATGGGTTACCCCTTATCCAAAGTGAGAGTCCGTATAGTAATTTTCTCCCACGAGCATAAAAACCGCTTTTCGAGCCAATTTCGCCGCAAAAGCTTGTTTCTCCAAAATACCTATAAAGACATAAAATAACAAAAATAAGTACAAAATCGAGCACTAAAAATATATACAATTGAGATATATTAGACACATAAATGCGTCTATCAATCGGATGGACCTTGTTGGTCACCTGAGAACTTTTCCGGCCAACTTCAGGCTACTTCTTGGGACCTCCGACGATAACTTTTTGGGTATAATTTCTACATGGGTTTTCCTCACATATGGGCTTGGTAGATTTTTATCTAATGGACTTTTGAAGACTAGACCTAATTTTGGAACAAGAGGAGCTACAAAAGAGAAGCCTTCTACAACTTGGGAGTATCATGTATTCTACTTGGATCTATTGGAGGAAAGCTGTTGTTTTATTAGGGTTTACTTTGTTTCATCTTATTTATTTATTTTTATTATTTGTGATGAACTCCATAGCTATGAGTAGCTAATTTAATATTATTGGTTAAGGATGTAGTCCGATTTCGAGAACTTGTGCTTGATTAATGCATTAGTTTTGTCTCTTTGTTTTCGTTAAAACTTCTATTTTATAATCACATGGTTGATGTATTGTGATAGGGTTTAGATGTTTGTTTAGTTAAGTGGCCAATTAATTGAACATGCTTCCTTGTCCATAGCTAATAAGGGTTTATCATCGAGCGATAACCCTAAATACAAGTAGCATGATATGATTTCGGTTTGTAGTGATACACTCTAGTAATCATATGTAGAGTTTGACCCTTGTCCGAATTATCATGCGCAACGTATGACAATTGCATTGATTAGCCTATTTCTGAAACTTAATGCTCCTAGGAATTGAACTTAATTAGCGCAAGGCGTTAGGTTATTTTTAGGTATAATTCATATCCGCAGCTCTAATGTGTGTGTTGATGAACTTAGGAAATTAAGGGATTATCTTGCTCACTTGATAGTCAAGGGCTTTTGATAATAAAGAGATTAAATGGTAATTTTAATCATGTATGCAAGCACTTGTTTGAGATTGAAGATGAACTCTTTGACCAATATTCTTAACTCATTGATTACTTTCTCCAATTTACTTTGCTTTTGCTTTACTTTTATTGCTTTGCATAAAATCAGAAATCCTCCCAATTGGTTACTTAGGAAATAGAAAACATAATAACAACATAAGACTCACGTGGAACGAACTCTTTCTTATCATATACTATATTTATACTAGTTGAAGTGAGAAAGTGAATTTTTTTGACGCATCCGACAACGATCAAATTTTGACGCCGCTGCCGGGGAGGCAGAGGTTGTTACTATGTTTTGGTTTCTTATTTTTTATTTTTTATTTTTTTGTTTCTTGTCTCTTGTTTCTGATTTAGTTTTATGAGATTCTTTTTTTCAGGTACTTGATCATTGTCATCCAAACGTCAAGAGTACCCAGTCAAGTACTTGTATCCTATGTATGGTGGACAAGAGCATGCACACAATAATCTATTTGGTTTTCAATCTCAATCCTATAATAACTACCAACCATACGTGGGTATAACCAAAACCAATCTTTTGGTTATGGACAATATTCCGCGTAGCCTTTTGGTTATTCTCATACATATCAACCTTCTTATGGTAGGTATTTAAGTGAACAATCACTAGGAGGAGAGGATAGTTATGCTTCTAATCATATTTCTCTTAGTGTTGCAGATATATGTACTAAGATAAAGGGGCTGACACAACAAGTTGAGCGACACACACATAATATGGAGAAATACCTTGATCCATCATCCTCTAGTCATGAGCGTACAGTTCAGAGTTTTACACCAATTAAGGATTTTGATGGTGTATCTGAAAATGCGGGGGTATAACAACCACACCCAATATTTCGATTAGCAATCTGTATGGATTAACTCCAATATACTTACTAAACAGTTAGGCTCAATCTAGGTAAAAGTATATCGAGGAGTTAATATCTCTTCTCTTGATTTGATCTTTACTCAAGCAAATAGAAATCTGCGAGTCTTTATCAAATACAAGGAATAAACTTGGATGGTACCAAAGACCAATATCCAAGGATCAATCAATTTCCAATCAACAACCAAAGATTGGATTTCACAATTGATCGGTGCAACGCACAACCTGTGATATTTCAATTATATAACAAAATATAATGCGGAATAGAAATAACACAGACACCAGAAATTTTGTTAACGAGGAAACCGCAAATGCAGAAAAACTCCGGGACCTAGTCCAGATTGAACACCACATTGTATTAAGCCTCTACAGACACTAGCCTACTACAAACTAACTTCGGTCTGGACTGTAGTTCAACCCTAATCAATCTCATACTGATTCAAGGTACAGTTGCGCTCCTAAAGTCTCTGATCCCAGCAGGATACTATGCACATGATTCCCTTAGCTGATCTCACCCACAACCAAGAGTTGATACGACCCAAAGTCGAAGACTTTAGTAAACAAATCTGTATCACACAGAAAAGTCTACAAGGATAGATAAATCTGTCTCCCACAGATAAACCTAAAAGTTTTGTTCTGTATTTTAATAAAAATCAAGGTGAACAAGAACTAATTGATAAACCAGACTTATATTCCCAAAGAACAACCTAGTATTATCAACCACCTCACAATAATCTAAATCGTACAGTAGTGAAACTAGATATTGCGGAATCACAAATGATGAGACGAAGATGTTTGTGATTTGTGTTTATCTTCCCTTAACGGAGATATGATCTCAAGTCAATTATTCAATTGAACTCGTACGATAGAAAATGGCAAGATCAGATCGCTCAACTACAAGAAAAGTAGTTTCGTCTGGCTTCACAATCCCAATGAAGTCTTTAAGTCGTTAATCGACAGGGTCTCGAGAAGAAACCTACGATTAAAGGAGAATCGACTCTAGAAAACTAACTATTATCACACAGGAGGTGTGGGGAATATTTTTTCACAGTTGCTAGACGTATCCTTATATAGTTTTCAAATCAGGGTTTGCAATCTAGGTTACCTTGGTAACAAAGCATTCAATAACCACCGTTAGATGAAAAACCTGATTTATCCAAGCTAATATCTTTCAAATGTTAGATCTAAACTTAGCTTTTCAAACATAAATGAATGTATTCATTTAGGTTTGAGTAACCGAACCTATACATGTACAATGGTTGGTTCACAAATGGTTGACCAATGGTTAGCCATATGAGTGCTTTCATATTAACCGTATTCATCTTTCTCATAACTAGTTCAAATGACTCATAAGAACTAGTTCAAGTGTTGTTCAATTGCTTAGGTCTTTATACATAGACACAATTGAAACAAAATCGGTTTGATTCATTTGAATTAATTCATGAACAACATACCCACGGTTTGCAAAGATTGCATTCCTTATAAATTATTGTTTTAAGTCCATGAACTACCGATTTGAGAAATAACTAGCTTGGGTACGTGTACGGGTATGCGTACCTTAGCTACCGGATTTTGAGTTAGTTTTATTTTCCAAACTCAGCAGACTTTTTCGGGTGAAAAAGTTCCGCTAGTACGCGTACGGGTACGCGTACCTAAGGTGACTGGTTTTTGAGTTCGTAAACTCCAAACTCAGAAGAATTTCACGGACGTGAATTTCCGCCAGTAAGCGTACCCAACCTGTCTCCTTCACCAATACCGCATGCACTCATATGCACGCATTTGGTTTCCGGCACATGGATTTATACACTAATGTGCGAACACACTATATGCTTACATCCATAGGTGGTTACATATTCTCAACTCTACATTTCAATCATTGAAACATTCTTCTATAATGTTATAACAGTCGTTAGACATAAAGAATCGACTATCGTCATCAAAGCTATTTTCAATATTGAAACGTCATCATGACTTTCGTCACGGATAAAGATGAAGATGGTTAAAGCAAAAGCTTACCAACACGTATTTCGAGAAAAAGATAGGGGAGTAAACTCGGCTCGAAATAGCAAATGTGTATGTATGAAAACTGTCATACTTATACGACTTTTGTCTCAAGAGTATGAGATAGAGTAGATAGAATTTTGAGTGACAAGATGAGTTCAATTCTCCACATACCTTTTGGTCGGATGAAGTTCCACTGGTTCCTTGAGTATTTCTTCATCTTTGCAAGATAATCGCCATGGAGTCTGGAGATCAACTATTCCTAACTATCCTAGACCGAGACTTAGTCATAAGTATACTAGAAATCAAGACATATAGTTTTGATCACTAATATTGACAAACATGCTTGAGATAGCAACGCATGCGAGTTCGACCGAGCAATGCTCTAACAATCTCCCCCTTTGTCAATTTTAGTGACAAAACTATCAATATATATGGATTACAAAATAAATAAAACTTTGTAGCTTCTCGTCCACATGCTTGATCTCCTTGGTGCTTCAACTTTACTTGAAAACTTCGTCTTTTCCAAGTACTCCCATGATTCCATAGATGTTCAATTCAGCATCATAGTTGTTGAAGTTCCGTAGCCATAACAATGAGAAAACAAAATCTCTCGATCATTGTTATACAATGTAATAGTATTATTACACAACATCAAAGTTCTCATATCACAACTTCGACAACAATACTATGGTGATATGTATCACTCCCCCTTAGTCAATACTTTCGTCTCAACATGAAAACCACTCCCCCTTACATAATGACCCGTAAAGCATGTAAATCATATGTATTTGTAGTGTGAACTACACATTAATTCTCCCCCTTTTTGTCAATAAAATTGGCAAAGGTACGAAAACGGGATCCTAATGAAATTTCCACGAAGACGCTTCAAGACCAAAGAAAAGTACATATCAACTTGTTTAGATGCAATCATAAAGTCGAGGCTAAATGCATTCATCAAGGAGTTTATAAAGATACAAGATAACCCCTAAATAATTCCACAACCACACTCCCCACAAAGATATGGAAATTAAGCGCAAGTTCAAAAGAACTCTCACCCATTTGATGTCATTCCCAAAAGAACAACAAGAGCGACCTTACTTTTATAAGAAAAGAAGGTTTTTATTGGACACCAAAAACCATAAAGAAATGATTTTCTATATCCAAAAATCTCAATTAAACTAACCACAAGAGAATCCATGATTAATTTAACCGAAATACACAACCAAAATAACCACAAACGAATCTATGATTAATATAGTTGGAAATGATCGATATAAGAGAGCTTACGGAGCTACGACTAAGTTCATCATAAAAGAATGATTAACTCAATCGTCTTATGCTCAACACAAGAAAAACTTATGGAGCATTGCATTATACACATAAGATATGGATCAGGGAATGATCAATACTGCGACATATACAAGGATTCATTCTATTTTACATCACTATTTGCACAATGACATACAATAGACATAATCCTTGTAAACAAAAGATTTTAACCTATCTTCCATCAATAATTGACATAATAGGCTTAACTTTTTTTTGTCAAAAGTTCATCGATTTTGTATCAATACCTGCATATTGACATATAAAAGAGATAACTTTTGACATCATATGGGACAATAATAGTTCACAGACGCAAACACACATATCCCATAATATATTACAATATATAAAACCATAAAGATTAATACTGCAAAAATCATCTTCCAAACAATTTTTTGAATAAACCTAAAAATAAAGATTAAAAAACGATGGACATAGCTATGTGTATTCACAATAATGGCTATTCTAAACTCTAGTTATTCTTCCTAAGACATAAGAAATAAATTCTTATAAGAAGACTTTCTAGACATCATAGAGAAATTTATTCAAGACTAGCTATCAGATTTCGAACACTTGTTAGTTCTTCCTTAGCTTCATTCAGCTTGATCCTCACGAACTCGAGGTTCTTTTTAGCGATCACGAACTGTTTACGAAGAACTTCAAAATCTTGAACAAGATTTCCAACCAGTTGTTGTGATAATTGAACTGGTCTCTTGTCTACATGATCAATTGCATGATAGCAATTTATAAGAACAGGGTTCTCATAAAACTCAGCAATGTTGTTTCTTTCGATCTCATCATCCTCTTTGCACCCCTTCTTAGTTTGCATCATTATCTCTTTGAGAGACTATTACGTTCCCGATCTTGTATATACCAAGAAAATATTCATTATATATATATATATATATATGTACGAGATACATATAGGAAAACTCTAAGGTTACCCTCTTAGAAGTCGTTAATGTGCCACGTAAGCAAACGCTCACAGTTATGAACAAAGTTCTAAACGGTTACAGAAGAGGAGCCTTATGGAGGCTTTGTCAAGGTGAAACAAGAGAGAAAGCACTGAAGGGTTCAGTGTTTCAACAAAGCATGATTTTCTCAAAAGATTTTATGGATCAGCTATGCTTCAATATGAAATGAAAGCTAGAGTAGGATTCTACTTAAAAGGTATTAATTTAAAGAAACAAACGAATAATTGCAACAACCATTTTTGTCAAGACGAGTGCATCTTGAACTTTATGTGCACCCTCATGAGGATGAAACGAGGATGCATAGAGGGACTGGTCAAGTTGTAGACGGAGCACGTAGCTCATCATCGTTTTCCTTCTCTGAGTCAACAAGAGGATTAATTTCAATAGAATTATTACAAGGAGAATAAGACATACCTGAAGATGCTTTCTTCCTTAATTTTTTAATTTTCCGCTTGAGATTATTTATACTGGTTCTTAAATCAGAAGCATGATTGTTGATGTGAATGTGATCGAAACCCGATATTTTTGACTCAGTGTGATCCTTGCCACCAGATGACATTCCTTTCTTCCTTTGACTTTTTTTTCTCTTTATTGGGACATCAAACTTCTTAGCTTTCCATATGACATTATTTCCTCTATGAATGTCAAAAGAATCAGTGTCATACATATAACTAAGAGAGGAATTATCATAGTGCTCTTCTGGATTCGAGACTATGCGTACTCAACCTTTCTCCTTCACCAATACCGCATGCACACATATGCACGCACTTGGTTTCCGGCACATGGATTTATACACTAATGTGCGAACACATTATATGCTTACATCCATAGGTGGTTACATATTCTCAGCTCTACATTTCAATCATTGCAACATTCTTCTATAATGTTATAACAGTCATTAGACATACAGAATCGACTATCATCATCAAAGCTCTTTTCAAGATTGAAACGTCATCATGACTTTCGTCAGGGGTAAAGATGAAGATGGTTAAAACAAAAGCTTACCAACACGTATTTCGAGAAAAAGATAGGCGAGTAAACTCGGTTTGAAATAGCAAATGTGTATGTATGAAAACTATCATACTTATACGACTTTTGTCTCAAGAGTAGGAGATAGAGTAGATAGACTTTTGAGTGACAAGATGAGTTCAAGTCTCCACATACCTTTTGGTCGGATGAAGTTAGAATGGTTCCTTGTGTAGTTCTTCGTCTTTGCAAGATAATCGCCATAGAGTCTGGAGATCAACTATTCCTAACTATCCTAGACCGAGACTTAGTCATAAGTATACTAGAAATCAAGACATATAGTTTTGATAACTAATATTGACAAATATGCTTGAGATAGCAACGTATGCGAGTTCGACCGAGCAATGCTCTAACAATCTCCTCCTTTGTCAATTTTAGTGACAAAACTATCAATACATACGGATTACAAAATAAATAAAACTTTGTAGCTTCTCGTCCACATGCTTGATCTCCTTGGTGCTTCAACGTTACTTGAAAACTTCGTCTTTTCCAAGTACTCCCATGATTCCATAGATGTTCAATTCAGCATCATAGTTGTTTAAGTTCCATAGGCATAACAATGAGAAAAGAGAAGCTCTCGATCATTGTTATACAGTGTCATAGTATTATTACACAACATCAAAGTTCTCATATCACAACTTCGACAACAATGCTTTTGTTGATGGTGGATTTTCAACAAAGGACAAAACCGTAAAATCATGATACTGCATGTTTCTGAGTTGGCTTCAGGCATGTGACGATTCATATTTTATGAAGCCATGATGAATATGTTTCCTGAAAGGCCTCTACTAGCTGAGCGTTCAGTGCCACGCATTTCATCATGCCCTCTATGTAGAATAATGTAATTGGGCGGTTCTCCGTAAGATTGAGAGCAACAACGCCTTCAGGACGTCGGTGACACTCATTGTTCCCTGACTACATGAGAGAGACCCGCCTCTACATAGAAGAACGATTGGGCGGTTCTCCGTAGATTGAGAGCAACAACGCCTTCAGGACGTCGGTGACACTCACTGTTCCCTGACTATGTAGAGAGACCGTGTATAGATCCAGGAGGTTCTCCGTAGATTGAGAGCAACAACGTCTTCAGGACTTCGGTAACTCGCTGGATTCTGACTATGCACCTTCGGAATGGGTATGAAGCTTTAACTGGATAATATCCCTTCTGTAATAGATTAATTTTTCCGTGACATTTACCACTGAATTCCCAGAATGATATATTATTGCTCCTATTCCATGGTCGAATCCACGACCTGATCCCATGGAATGGCAATAACAATTGCTCCTATTCCATGGTCGAATCCACGGCCTGATCCCATGGAATGGCAATAACAATTGTTCCTATTCCATGGTCGAATCCACGGCCTGATCCCATGGAATGGCAATAACAGTTGCTCCTATTCCATGGTCGAATCCACGGCCTGATCCCATGGAATGGCAATAACAATTGCTCCTATCCCATGGTCGAATCCACGGCCTGATCCCATGGAATGGCAATAAATAATTGCTCTGATTCCATGAATCGAATCCACGACTTGATCTCATAGAATGGAAATAAACTACTATATTATCTCCTTATTCCGATTTCATGATCGAATTCACGGCTAATCTCATGGAATGGTAATGGATAATTTTATTACTCCGATTCTATGGTCGAATCCACGATCCCATGGGATGGTAATGCTTGTTTTATTATTCTGAATTCGTGGTCGAATCCACAGCTGATCCTATGAATTGATAATAAATAACTACTCATTTTTATTGCTCTGTTTCATGAATTATTCTCCATTGAATTTCATGAATTAGCAATAAATACTCAACAACCGGGCATCTGGACCATCACTGAGTAAGACCCACAAAAATGGTGCAAGTGTACTCGATAATGATGCATGATTGAGCACCCGGATGCACAAACGAGCATCCAAAAATATGGATGGATGAGGAATCCTAAACAAAACAGGAAAAAAACAAATAATAATAAAATAATAAGAGGCGCCTAGGGGGCGGGCCCACAGGCCGACCGACCATCCCAAGCCGTGGACGGTCCCATGCCTCTTGCATTATTTTGCCCTATTTTGTTATTTCATGAACTCATGAAAAACTCCTTCAATTTAGCAACTTTCCTTGTTTGTGCAAAACTCATGAATTCCCCATAACTTCATGGATTCATGAAAATATTATTATGAAATAGGGAAAGGTGTGCGGGACCGGGCAACCTAGCCGGTCGGCCGTGCCCGAGCCGTGGCCGGTCCCACACCTCACAATCCCTAGTTTTTTATAATTATTATTCTCTAATATCATGAAACTCCTCCGTTTCAACAAAAACTCATGGATTCTCCATAACTTCACGAATTCATGAAAAAATAATATTATAAAATAGAGAAGGTGTGCGGGACCAGACAGCATAGCCGGCCGGCCATGCCCTAGACGTGGCCGGCCCCACACCTTGCAATTCCTAGTCTTTTATAATTATTATTTTCCTCAATTCATGAAACTCCTTGGTTTGAGCAAAAATCATGATTTCGTCATAACTTCTCAAATTTTGCTCGAATCATGAAAAACCAAAAGCCAACATGGTCACAGGACTGGCTAGCCTTTCACGACAATTTTAAATGTTAAAATATTCTTATTTTAATATTTACAAAATATTGATCAATTGAGCATACATGCTCATTCCAACAAAAATCAAGAATTTCAATCATGATGAAACTCTTCTGAAAATTCACAATGTTGCTCGAATGCACATCAGAAAATACTGAAACTCTCAGTACGGAGACACGAAAACCACGACAACATGTGCATTCCTTTGTGACAAGATGAGTTCAATTCTCCACATACCTTTTGGTCGGATGAAGTTCCACTGGTTCCTTGAGTATTTCTTCATCTTTGCAAGATAATCGCCATGGAGTCTGGAGATCAACTATTCCTAACTATCCTAGACCGAGACTTAGTCATAAGTATACTAGAAATCAAGACATATAGTTTTGATCACTAATATTGACAAACATGCTTGAGATAGCAACGCATGCGAGTTCGACCGAGCAATGCTCTAACAATCTCCCCCTTTGTCAATTTTAGTGACAAAACTATCAATATATATGGATTACAAAATAAATAAAACTTTGTAGCTTCTCGTCCACATGCTTGATCTCCTTGGTGCTTCAACTTTACTTGAAAACTTCGTCTTTTCCAAGTACTCCCATGATTCCATAGATGTTCAATTCAGCATCATAGTTGTTGAAGTTCCGTAGCCATAACAATGAGAAAACAAAATCTCTCGATCATTGTTATACAATGTAATAGTATTATTACACAACATCAAAGTTCTCATATCACAACTTCGACAACAATACTATGGTGATATGTATCACTCCCCCTTAGTCAATACTTTCGTCTCAACATGAAAACCACTCCCCCTTACATAATGACCCGTAAAACATGTAAATCATATGTATTTGTAGTGTGAACTACACATTAATTCTCCCCCTTTTTGTCAATAAAATTGGCGAAGGTACGAAAACGGGATCCTAATGAAATTTCCACGAAGACGCTTCAAGACCAAAGAAAAGTACATATCAACTTGTTTAGATGCAATCATAAAGTCGAGGCTAAATGCATTCATCAAGGAGTTTATAAAGATACAAGATAACCCCTAAATAATTCCACAACCACACTCCCCACAAAGATATGGAAATTAAGCGCAAGTTCAAAAGAACTCTCACCCATTTGATGTCATTCCCAAAAGAACAACAAGAGCGACCTTACTTTTATAAGAAAAGAAGGTTTTTATTGGACACCAAAAACCATAAAGAAATGATTTTCTATATCCAAAAATCTCAATTAAACTAACCACAAGAGAATCCATGATTAATTTAACCGAAATACACAACCAAAATAACCACAAACGAATCTATGATTAATATAGTTGGAAATGATCGATATAAGAGAGCTTACGGAGCTACGACTAAGTTCATCATAAAAGAATGATTAACTCAATCGTCTTATGCTCAACACAAGAAAAACTTATGGAGCATTGCATTATACACATAATATATGGATCAGGGAATGATCAATACTGCGACATATACAAGGATTCATTCTATTTTACATCACTATTTGCACAATGACATACAATAGACATAATCCTTGTAAACAAAAGATTTTAACCTATCTTCCATCAATAATTGACATAATAGGCTTAACTTTTTTTTGTCAAAAGTTCATCGATTTTGTATCAATACCTGCATATTGACATATAAAAGAGATAACTTTTGACATCATATGGGACAATAATAGTTCACAGACGCAAACACACATATCCCATAATATATTACAATATATAAAACCATAAAGATTAATACTGCAAAAATCATCTTCCAAACAATTTTTTGAAGAAACCTAAAAATAAAGATTAAAAAACGATGGACATAGCTATGTGTATTCACAATAATGGCTATTCTAAACTCTAGTTATTCTTCCTAAGACATAAGAAATAAATTCTTATAAGAAGACTTTCTAGACATCATAGAGAAATTTATTCAAGACTAGCTATCAGATTTCGAACACTTGTTAGTTCTTCCTTAGCTTCATTCAGCTTGATCCTCACGAACTCGAGGTTCTTTTTAGCGATCACGAACTGTTTACGAAGAACTTCAAAATCTTGAACAAGATTTCCAACCAGTTGTTGTGATAATTGAACTGGTCTCTTGTCTACATGATCAATTGCATGATAGCAATTTATAAGAACAGGGTTCTCATAAAACTCAGCAATGTTGTTTCTTTCGATCTCATCATCCTCTTTGCACCCCTTCTTAGTTTGCATCATTATCTCTTTGAGAGACTATTACGTTCCCGATCTTGTATATACCAAGAAAATATTCATGATATATATATATATATATATATATATATATATATATATATATATATATGTACGAGATACATATAGGAAAACTCTAAGGTTACCCTCTTAGAAGTCGTTAATGTGCCACGTAAGCAAACGCTCACAGTTATGAACAAAGTTCTAAACGGTTACAGAAGAGGAGCCTTATGGAGGCTTTGCCAAGGTGAAACAAGAGAGAAAGCACTGAAGGGTTCAGTGTTTCAACAAAGCATGATTTTCTCAAAAGATTTTATGGATCAGCTATGCTTCAATATGAAATGAAAGCTAGAGTAGGATTCTACTTAAAAGGTATTAATTTAAAGAAACAAACGAATAATTGCAACAACCATTTTTGTCAAGACGAGTGCATCTTGAACTTTATGTGCACCCTCATGAGGATGAAACGAGGATGCATAGAGGGACTGGTCAAGTTGTAGACGGAGCACGTAGCTCATCATCGTTTTCCTTCTCTGAGTCAACAAGAGGATTAATTTCAATAGAATTATTACAAGGAGAATAAGACATACCTGAAGATGCTTTCTTCCTTAATTTTTTAATTTTCCGCTTGAGATTATTTATACTGGTTCTTAAATCAGAAGCATGATTGTTGATGTGAATGTGATCGAAACCCGATATTTTTTTGACTCAGTGTGATCCTTGCCACCAGATGACATTCCTTTCTTCCTTTGACTTTTTTTTCTCTTTACTGGGACATCAAACTTCTTAGCTTTCCATATGACATTCTTTCCTCTATGAATGTCAAAAGAATCAGTGTCATACATATAACTAAGAGAGGAATTATCATAGTGCTCTTCTGGATTCGAGACTATGCGTACTCAACCTTTCTCCTTCACCAATACCGCATGCACACATATGCACGCACTTGGTTTCCGGCACATGGATTTATACACTAATGTGCGAACACATTATATGCTTACATCCATAGGTGGTTACATATTCTCAGCTCTACATTTCAATCATTGCAACATTCTTCTATAATGTTATAACAGTCGTTAGACATACAGAATCGACTATCATCATCAAAGCTCTTTTCAAGATTGAAACGTCATCATGACTTTCGTCAGGGGTAAAGATGAAGATGGTTAAAACAAAAGCTTACCAACACGTATTTCGAGAAAAAGATAGGCGAGTAAACTCGGTTTGAAATAGCAAATGTGTATGTATGAAAACTATCATACTTATACGACTTTTGTCTCAAGAGTAGGAGATAGAGTAGATAGACTTTTGAGTGACAAGATGAGTTCAAGTCTCCACATACCTTTTGGTCGGATGAAGTTAGAATGGTTCCTTGTGTAGTTCTTCGTCTTTGCAAGATAATCGCCATAGAGTCTGGAGATCAACTATTCCTAACTATCCTAGACCGAGACTTAGTCATAAGTATACTAGAAATCAAGACATATAGTTTTGATAACTAATATTGACAAATATGCTTGAGATAGCAACGTATGCGAGTTCGACCGAGCAATGCTCTAACAATATCCTCCTTTGTCAATTTTAGTGACAAAACTATCAATACATACGGATTACAAAATAAATAAAACTTTGTAGCTTCTCGTCCACATGCTTGATCTCCTTGGTGCTTCAACGTTACTTGAAAACTTCGTCTTTTCCAAGTACTCCCATGATTCCATAGATGTTCAATTCAGCATCATAGTTGTTTAAGTTCCATAGGCATAACAATGAGAAAAGAGAAGCTCTCGATCATTGTTATACAGTGTCATAGTATTATTACACAACATCAAAGTTCTCATATCACAACTTCGACAACAATGCTTTTGTTGATGGTGGATTTTCAACAAAGGACAAAACCGTAAAATCATGATACTGCATGTTTCTGAGTTGGCTTCAGGCATGTGACGATTCATATTTTATGAAGCCATGATGAATATGTTTCCTGAAAGGCCTCTACTAGCTGAGCGTTCAGTGCCACGCATTTCATCATGCCCTCTATGTAGAATAATGTAATTGGGCGGTTCTCCGTAAGATTGAGAGCAACAACGCCTTCAGGACGTCGGTGACACTCATTGTTCCCTGACTACATGAGAGAGACCCGCCTCTACATAGAAGAACGATTGGGCGGTTCTCCGTAGATTGAGAGCAACAACGCCTTCAGGACGTCGGTGACACTCACTGTTCCCTGACTATGTAGAGAGACCGTGTATAGATCCAGGAGGTTCTCCGTAGATTGAGAGCAACAACGTCTTCAGGACTTCGGTAACTCGCTGGATTCTGACTATGCACCTTCGGAATGGGTATGAAGCTTTAACTGGATAATATCCCTTCTGTAATAGATTAATTTTTCCGTGACATTTACCACTGAATTCCCAGAATGATATATTATTGCTCCTATTCCATGGTCGAATCCACGACCTGATCCCATGGAATGGCAATAACAATTGCTCCTATTCCATGGTCGAATCCACGGCCTGATCCCATGGAATGGCAATAACAATTGTTCCTATTCCATGGTCGAATCCACGGCCTGATCCCATGGAATGGCAATAACAGTTGCTCCTATTCCATGGTCGAATCCACGGCCTGATCCCATGGAATGGCAATAACAATTGCTCCTATCCCATGGTCGAATCCACGGCCTGATCCCATGGAATGGCAATAAATAATTGCTCTGATTCCATGAATCGAATCCACGACTTGATCTCATAGAATGGCAATAAACTACTATATTATCTCCTTATTACGATTTCATGATGGAATTCACGGCTAATCTCATGGAATGGTAATAGATAATTTTATTACTCCGATTCTATGGTCGAATCCACGATCCCATGGGATGGTAATGCTTGTTTTATTATTCTGAATTCGTGGTCGAATCCACAGCTGATCCTATGAATTGATAATAAATAACTACTCATTTTTATTGCTCTGTTTCATGAATTATTCTCCATTGAATTTCATGAATTAGCAATAAATACTCAACAACCGGGCATCTGGACCATCACTGAGTAAGACCCACAAAAATGGTGCAAGTGTACTCGATAATGATGCACGATTGAGCACCCGGATGCACAAACGAGCATCCAAAAATATGGATGGATGAGGAATCCTAAACAAAACAGGAGAAAACAACAAATAATAATAAAATAATAAGAGGCGCCTAGGGGGGCGGGCCCACAGGCCGACCGACCATCCCAAGCCATGGACGGTCCCATGCCTCTTGCATTATTTTGCCCTATTTTGTTATTTTCATGAACTCATGAAAAACTCCTTCAATTTAGCAACTTTCCTTGTTTGTGCAAAACTCATGAATTCCCCATAACTTCATGGATTCATGAAAATATTATTATGAAATAGGGAAAGGTGTGCGGGACCGGGCAACCTAGCCGGTCGGCCATGCCCGAGCCGTGGCCGGTCCCACACCTCACAATCCCTAGCTTTTTATACTTATTATTCTCTAATATCATGAAACTCCTCCGTTTCAACAAAAACTCATGGATTCTCCATAACTTCACGAATTCATGAAAAAATAATATTATAAAATAGAGAAGGTGTGCGGGACCAGGCAGCATAGCCGGCCGGCCATGCCCTAGCCGTGGCCGGCCCCACACCTTGCAATTCCTAGTCTTTTATAATTATTATTTTCCTCAATTCATGAAACTCCTTGGTTTGAGCAAAAATCATGATTTCGTCATAACTTCTCAAATTTTGCTCGAATCATGAAAAACCAAAAGCCAACATGGTCACAGGACTGGCTAGCCTTTCATGACAATTTTAAATGTTAAAATATTCTTATTTTAATATTTACAAAATATTGATCAATTGAGCATACATGCTCATTCCAACAAAAATCAAGAATTTCAATCATGATGAAACTCTTCTGAAAATTCACAATGTTGCTCGAATGCACATCAGAAAATACTGAAACTCTCAGTACGGAGACACGAAAACCACGACAACATGTGCATTCCTTTGTGACCAGAGTCATCCCTAGGGCTTGCACAAATCCGGTCCCACATGATTTCATAATTCTGACCTAATTTTCTCAATTGCTCATATTGGGCCCAAACTCTCTCCAGCCAACTTGGGGATTGCTCAAACGGCCAACAAATGGTCCTGTGATCACCAAGAGACGGTCCCACACTCTCTTGGTCGGTCCCCACTTCTCTTACTTAGGTTTTATCACCTAATGCTGAATCCAGCAATATTTCAATAAATGATGAAACCGGCATTTAATCATCATTCTTTCATCAACCCTCCAACTGAGGACCCTGGTGCATGCTCACTCGAGCACTGGGCACCACATGGACGCCCATCATCCCATGTGGTTGGTCTCTCTATCACTCATGACCTGTTTTCAGCGATTCATCAATTAACAGATAATTGATCTGAAATTAGGGTTTCGAATAAATGTTCCACGAATCATCATTCTGAGCAAGATTCAAACACTAATGAATTTAGGTTGATTCAGCAACCAACATCTGAATTAATCATTTGGTAATTTACCAATATTTTATTATTTTATTGGGTCACTCACCAATAAATAATCCGTCGAATTGAGCAATACTGGCTCAGTTGCTCAAATATTGATCCAGCTATCAATATTTAGTAATTTATCATTAATTTGTGCACGTCAAATTATCAACAATCATTAATTTGTCGAATTGAGAAATACTTGCTCAGTTCCACGTCAAATTATCAATAATCATTAATTTGTCGAATTGAGCAGTACTTGCTCAGTTGCTCGTCAAATTCTCAATATTCGGTAATTCGCCGAATTGAGCAATACTTGCTATCGCTCAAATACTGGTCAGTAATTCATCACTAAATCTACAATATTGACATCATTTCAGAGAACTACATGTTCAATATACGAATCGCTGAGCATTCATCACTCATGCTCGATTCAACAAAACCTAGGCTCATTGTCTAATCAGTCAACAACTGACTAACTAATACACGTATGTCACTCATACTCCACGATTCGTGAGACATCAATCACGTCAAATTGGGGGATATCAATTAGGGTTTTGGTCTGGCGGCCTACAACACGTGGATTCATCCACAACGAGAAATGTGAGTAAGTCGTGTCAACGGTTGAAGGAGTTAGCAAAGTAGTGGCTGAATGATCAACCAAGTCTCCGCACAATCTGGAACTGGTTTCACCACGATCTCCCACTTTCCCACTCTTTCACTCAAGGAACCGTCACACTTACAGGGATCAAGGTGTTCACGACTCTGACAATATAAATAAGTCTCTGAATCCATGATTGAGGACAACGAATGATCACTAGCTATCAGCAATTGTCGAATTTCTCGAGTAACTACTCTTAAGAATTCATCAATCTATCAGAAATTATTCGAACTCATCAGTTCACCAAAATTTCATAAACCTTGAACACTTCCACAATCCTTGATCATCACTGATCTCACACTATTCTCAGCTTCCCTCCTACAGATCAACCCATCTCCCTCTTTGCGACCGAATTGACTCTGGAACGGCCATTGACTTGGTTTAGGCCGGAGTCCTACAGATTGATCTCTCGAATCTAAGAACTCCCTTTGCAGTGCATTTGTGTGAGGTTAAGCAGTTTGCTCGGTTGGGGAGTCTCGGCAACGCGCTTGTCTCTTCACTTCCCTAAACAACCAGCAAACCGTTTTTCCCCATCTGCAACTATGGTGATATGTATCACTCCCCCTTAGTCAATACTTTCGTCTCAACATGAAAACCACTCCCCCTTACATAATGAACCGTAAAGCACGTAAATCATATGTATTTGTAGTGTGAACTATACATTAATTCTCCCCCTTTTTGTCAATAAAATTGGCAAAGGTACGAAAAAGGGATCCTAATGAAATTTCCACGAAGACGCTTCAAGACAAAAGAAAAGTACATATCAACTTGTTTAGATGCAATCTTAAAGTCGAGGCTAAATGCATTCATCAAGGAGTTTATAAAGATACAAGATAACCCCTAAATAATTTCACAACCGCACTCCCCACAAAGATATGAAAATTAAGCGCAAGTTCAAAAAAACTCTCCCCCATTTGATGTCATTCCCAAGAGAACAACAAGAGCGACCTTACTTTTATAAGAAAAGAAAGTTTTTATTGGACACCAAAAACCATAAAGAAATGATTTTCTATATCCAAAAATCTCAATTAAACAAACCACAAGAGAACCCATGATTAATTTAACCGGAATACACAACCAAAATAACCACAAACGAATCTATGATTAATCTAGTTGGAAATGATCGACATAAGAGAGCTTACAGAGCTACGAATAAGTTCATCATAAAAGAATGATTAACTCAATCGTATTATGCTCAACAAAAGAAAAACTTATGGAGTATTGCAGTATACACATAAGATATGGATCAGGGAATGATCAATATTGCGGCATATACAAGGATTCATTCTATTTTCCATCACTATTTACACAATGACATACAATAGACATAATCCTTGTAAACAAAAGATTTTAACCTATCTTCCATAAATAATTGACATAATAGGCTTAACTTTTGTTTGTCAAAAGTTCATCGATCTTGTATCAATACCTGCATATTGACATATAAAAGAGATAAATTTTGACATCATATGGGACAATAATAGTTCACGGATGCAAACACACATATCCCATAATATATTACAATATATAAAACCATAAAGATTAATACTGTAAAAATCATCTTCCAAACAATTTTTTGAATAAACCTCAAAATAAAGATGAAAAAACGATGGACATAGCTATGTGTACTCACAATAATGGCTATTCGAAACTCTAGTTATTCTTCCTAAGACATAAGAAATAAATTCTTATAAGAAGACTTTCTAGACATCATAGAGAAATTTATTCAAGACTAGCTATCAGATTTCGAACACTTGTTAGTTCTTCCTTAGCTTCCTTCAGCTTGATCCTCACGAACTCGAGGTTCTTTTTAGCGATCAAGAACTGTTTACGTAGAACTTCAAAATCTTGAAGAAGATTTCCAACCAGTTGTTGTGATAATTGAACTGTTTTCTTGTCTACATGATCAATTGCATGATAGAAATTTATAAGAACATGGTTCTCATAAAACTCAGCAATGTTCTTTCGTTCGATCTCATCATCCTCTTTGCACCCTTTTTTAGTTTGCATCATTATCTCTTTGAGAGACTATTCCGTTCCCGATCTTGTATATACCAAGAAAATCTTCATGATATATATATATATGTATATGTACGAGATATATATATGAAAACCCTAAGGTTACCCTCTTAGAAGTCGGTAATGGGCCAGGTACGCAAACGCTCACTGTTATGAACAAATTTCTAAACGGTCACAAGAAGAGGAGCCTTATGGAGGCTTTGTCAAGGTGCAACAAGAGAGAAAGCACTGAAGGGTTCAATGTTTCAACAAAGCATGATTTTCTCAAAAGCTTTTATGGATCAGCTATGCTTCAATATGAAATGAAAGCTAGAGTAGGATTCTACTTAGAAGGTATTAATTTAAAAAACCAAACGAATAATTACAACAACCATTTTTATCAAGACGAGTGCATCTTGAACTTTATGTGCATCCTCATGAGGATGAAACGAGGATGCACAGAGGGACTGGTCAAGTTGTAGATGTATAATGTAGCTCATCATCGTTTTCCTTCTCTGAGTCAACAAGAGGATTAATTTCAAGAGAATTATTACAAGGAGAATAAGACATACCTGAAGATGCTTTCTTCCTTAATTTTTTGATTTTCCGCTTGAGATTATTTTTAATGGTTCTTAAATCGGAAGCATGATTGTTGATGTGAATGTGATCTAAACCCGATATTTTTGACTCACTGTGATCCTTGCCACTAGATGACATTCCTTTCTTCCTTTGACGTCTTTTTCTATTTACTGGGACATCAAACTTCTTAGCTTTCCATATGACATTCTTTCATCTATGAATGTCAAAAGAATCAGTGTCATACATATAACTAAGAAAGGAATTATCATAGTGCTTTTCTTGATTCGAGAATATGTTGTTTTCAGCACGGAGAGAGACCGGCTTGATTACTTCCTTGGACATCCATATAAGAATGTTATGAAGTTTTTTATTCCTTATCCTAAAACGACATTTCCGTTCAACGTGACCTTTGTTTCCACAATAGTAACAGTTGAAAGAATTGTTTTTAACGGCTCTCATATGCCTTGTCTTTGAAGAATGACAATCTTTGTTTACCGGAACATCAGCTGTAATAGGTGAATTTTCACATGGCATGTTGTTGTTGGCACAAACAAAATTGATCTTCCCAGTGTTAGGAGTGTCTATTCCTTTATAGCCCAGACCTCGTGTATCACGATGCTCTTTACATGATCCTATCATGGAAGATAATTTCGTAGAGCTAGTGTTGAATCTTCTCAGATTCTCTTCTAGCGATTTTGCCTTGTTAACAGCTGTAGAGAGATCATTCTTCAGTTGTTTTTCTTTGGAAAGAAAAAGGCATTTTCTGTCATTATAGTATTTTTGTTGAGAGTCATACTTTGCCTCAGATTCAGCAAGTCTTTCTTTCAACACATACAAACTCTTCTGAAGGTTTTCACATTCAGTAATCTTTGAATGGACTTCTTCATCACGATCTTTAAGGATGGATTGTAGAAGTGTATAACCACTGTCATATCCTTTAAAGAGTTTTTTAAGTTTCCTATTTTCACGACATAGAAACAGATATTCTGCCAGATAGGCAGTAGATTCCTTTTCTTGTATGATATCATCAAAGAGTATGATATACTGTGAGACTTCTTCATCAATACTCGGTCCCTCGTCTGAGTCATTTTCATCAGAAAGTTCATCCAATTGATCATCCATGCGGTTTTCCTAGTTGACATAGGTTTCTGACAGAGGGAGAGGTATGAGAGAATTAATAGAAGTCTCAGAACTCTGGACAATATCGAGAGGATTCTGATCTGGTTTTGTGCAGTCAGAGATATCATTATTTTCCATAGAGTCATATCGCTACAAACACAGATTTTTGAGGTCTTGAACATGTTTGCCTGCTCTGATGCCAATTGAAAATGCGGGGGTATAACAAACACACCCAATATTTCGATTAGCAATCTGTATGGACTAACTCCAATAGACTTTCTAGAGAATCAACTAGACAATTAGACTCAATCTAGGTAAAAGTATATCGAGGAGTTAATATCTCTTCTCTTGATTAGATCTTAACTCAAGCAAATAGAAATCTGCGAGTCTTTATCAAATACAAGGAATAAACTTGGATGGTACCAAAGACCAATATCCAAGGATCAATCAATTTCCAATCAACAACCAAAGGTTGGATTTCACAATTGACCGATACAACGCACAACCTGTGATATTTCAATTATATAACAAAATATAATGCAGAATAGAAATAACACAGACACCAGAAATTTTGTTAACGAGGAAACCGCAAATACAGAAAAACCCCGAGACCTAGTCCAGATTGAACACCATACTGTATATTAAGCCGCTACAAACACTAGCCTATTACAAACTAACTTCGGTCTGGACTGTAGTTGAACCCTAATCAATGTCACACTAATTCAAGGTACAATTGCGCTCCTTACGTCTCTGATCCCAGCAGGATACTACGCACTTGATTTCCTTAGATGATCTCACCCACAACCAAGAGTTTCTACGACCCAAAGTCGAAGACTTTAGTAAACAAATCTGTATCACACAGAAAAGTCTACAAGGATAGATAAATCTGTCTCCCACAGATAAACCTAAAAGTTTTGTTCTGTCTTTTGATAAAAATCAAGGTGAACAAGAACTAATTGATAAACCGGACTTGTATTCCCGAAGAACAGCCTAGTATTATCAATCACCTCACAATAATCTAAATCGTATGGTAGCGAAACTAGATATTGCGGAATCACAGACGATGTAACGGAGATATTTGTGATTTCTTTTTATCTTTTCCTATATGAGATATAATCTCAAGTCAATTATTCAATTTAAATCGTACGATAGAAATTGGCAAGATCGGATCGCTCAACTACAAGAGAAGTAGTTTCGTCTTGCTTCACGATCCCAATGAAGTCTTTAAGTCGTTAATTGACAGGGTCTCGTGAAGAAACCTACGATTAAAGGAGAATCGACTATAGAAAACCAACTTGTATCACACAAGAGGTGTGGGGATTAGTTTTGCACAGTTGCTATACGTCTCCTTATATAGTTTTCAAATCAGGGTTTTCAATCTAGGTTACCTTGCTAACAAATCTCCAACTACATCAAACAACAACGGAGACTACCTCTACCCTTAGCCTTGATCAGCTCAACTTTTAAAACTTGAGATAAAAAAGAAGAGGGGGAAAGAAGACTTTGGATACTCAAACAATGCGACTACATGCTGGTTAGCTTCTTTTAGTCTTTCTTTCTTAGCATTACAACTGTTAATGAAATTCCTTCGACATATTACACATTTTTATGACTCGTATATGTACCATCAAATGCATGCGATGAATATTCGTTGCTCACTTCATGACATTTCTGCCATAACGTTTGTGCGCATTCGAGTCATGAGATTGGTTAAATTGTAGCATGAAGGGCCTGAAGAATGAAAACCTAATCGCGTGCATAAGCGGCCATCTTATATGGTATATTGAAGATAACAACTGCCTAACATCCCTGTGAATGTATATCTCGCTTAAAATCCTATGAGCATGTAACCACAAAAATTCACCTTTCTTTACTTGAAATCATGTATGTTGATAACATAAGAGTCGATATTGTTGTTTTATATGTCTGTTGAGCGTGTCCATGAGCTGTTTGGGGAATATGCCCGCTTTGCGATGTTGTCACCTTAGCATATTAGCATGTATAGTAAGTTTACAAAAGACATGTTTTAAGAGTATGGATGAGGGAATATGCCCGCTTTCACAACTTTTATGGCGTGTAGATTCTCGTCCTAAAAAATTGGGGGAGGAGGGATGTATATGTTAATTTTCATGCATAAGCGTCATGATACCTCATGACGAACCCTTCTTTTTTTCATTTACAGACCAATAGGTACGATCTTTAAGATATTTGACAGATAGAATTTGAACCCACTTTGGATTCCTAGTTTCCAAAAATCTTCATGCTAATTTACTGGCCAATGCTTTATTTACCAGTTCAATATCTTCCTAAACCACCATCCTTTTTCCGTAAAGAATTTTTTTCCCATTTGATGAAATATAACTTCCTAGTCTCAACCGAATGCTCATTCCAAAAGCATCTTAGGATTCTCCCTATTTGGTTTAAAACTTCCTTTGGTAGTAAGCAGATACCTATGAAGTAAACAAGGATGGATGATAAAACTGATTTGGTAAGAATTGTTCATCTTGCTTGATTTAAATAATGTTGTCGCCAACCTGATAATCGAGAATTAAATTTTTGTACCAGAAAATCAAAAGAAAAAAATCATATAGTTAGATTTTAGCGGATAAATCCCCATATATTTTTCCTCCTCTGTCATCTCTTTAACACCAAATTCTTGTATCGGAGTCTGTCTTCTTATATCATCATTTCCTTTACTAAAAAATAGATTAATGACTTTCCATAATTGATAACCTGACCAGACATTTCAGAATAAATCCTAACATTAACTCTTGAGTTTTCACCAAAGAAAAACAGATCATCCGTGAACATTAAGTGACTCACCATCGGGCCCTTATGTTTAGACGACGATAACCCTGATATATACCTTGTTCTTCGAATTTTTGGTTTAAGAGAGACAATACTTGAGAGAAGATGATGAGTAGAGTTGGTGATAAAGGGAAACCTTGTCGAATACCCCTTTCATTGTAAAAAATCCTTGAGGACCCCTATTGAGAATTATAGAGAAAGAAACTGATGTAACTGGTATAGTTGTGAAAGTGGTAAATAAGATTCGTTCAAGACTTGTGGAAGTTGATTTTAGACCTAATTTTTAAAACAAAAAGTAGCAAAACTTAGATAAGGATGATACCAAGATGAAAAGAATGTTGAGGCTAAGATTCCACTAATTACTAAGTTTTAAAGTGATTGCAATAAATAATTACAATTATGCAATTCATATATTCAATTTGATTCTAAATTATTGCAACAAGTAGATTTTCAGACAATTGTAAATCGAAGGCATTGAATATCCACAATCCAAGACCATCAATAGAAATCACAATTGCTTAACAAAAATCATTTAATCAATTTTTTAACAAAAAAAAATCATAACTTTTTTTTTTGCACAAATTAAATATTTTTTTTTAAAGAAATAAATAAATAAGTTTTGATGGTGGATTTTCGACGAGGGCTAAAATTATAAATTTACACTTATGTATATTTCTGACTTGATTTCATACGAATATATGAAATCATATTTTATAATTTAGACATGAAAACTCATGTTACGACGATCTCTGACTGACATCCTCAAAACATAAATATATGACAGTAATATTAAGACCTCCTAGAAACATAATGATTGGACGGCTCAGTATTCCATATATTTTACATACTGCCCGGCTCAATATTCAATTCTTTATAGAATCATAATGACTGGACGGGTCCCAGATGGATTAACCACTAATATAGATCGATAACATCTTCAGGATGCCGCTAATGTTCCCTGACTATGCAGAATAAATATTCAAAACGAGTATGATGCTTCTACCATCTCATACCTCGATTATCGAATAAATATAATGCTCCTAAACATATTTCCTACTAGTATAGAGTCATCAATTAACTGAATCTAGTGTTGTATTCATCGATTGAATTTCTAGAGAATATTCTATTTTTACTATAATATTTATTACTTCAATTCATGACTTTTCCCAGCTGAATTCCATGGATTGGTAATGAATATTTAATTTTCTGGCATACGGGATATCACCGAGTAAGCTCCGAGAAAATGGTGCAGGTATATTTATTAATAATGCTCAAATGAGCTCCCAAAAGCATGGACAACGATCATATGGAAAGTTCGCCAAAAAAGGAGGGGGGAAAATAAAATAAGAATAAAAGGAAAAGGAAGTGTGGGACCAGGCCCACCCGGACGTCCGGAATGCCACCGGTGCCGTGGCCGCTCCCCCTCATTTTTTTTATTTTTTATTATTTCCTTAGTTCTTCAGTCCCTCATTCACGTGAACACTTGATTTTCCATATTTTTGCCAAATATTGCTCAATCCACCATATGGTTAACTAAGAAAGTGGTCTCACGTCATTAGGTATTTATGCCATATATATTAAAACTTTGCTGAATTAATCCGTGATAAATTAATAACTTCGCTAAAATATTATTTTTTAGCAGTCCCAACTTTGGCTACTGTGCTAAATTAATAATCTCGATAAATTTATAAGATAATAAAAAATTTAAATTTCAAATATAGACAACTAATATATAAATTAATAATCAGTTTAACACCACACATTATGATGCTTTATTAAAATGAGAATCCAAAGTTTGTTGTTTCTTGTTCGCATTTATATAACATTCAACTTCATCTCTAATTTTTGTAGTCCATTGAGAAGCCCGTTTAGAAGTTTTGTAATGATTTTGTTGTATCGTTCTTCTTATCTTTTTTAATTTTAACATCAAAGTTTATATATTTACACACATATATGCAATATATAATCTGATATTATACCATCAAATATTAAAAAAATATTGAAAATAAAATCTAGATACTTATTATTATAGGAAAATGTTTTACGCACTTATTTTTGAAATTTTATAATAGAAAAATGGTCTACAACTTATTTATGAAATTTAAATTTGGTATGTCTCAATATATTAATAACTTATCAATTTATTGATAAATTAATACTTCGTTAAATTAATAGAATTTATCGGTCCCAAGACTATTAATTTATCGAAGTTTTACTGTAATATATCAAAATCAAAACATTATTATGTTAATATTTCCAAATATTGTACATTTAAGAAAAATTCCTACTTGCTCATTCAAGTAAAAATTAAGAGTTTCAGTCAAGTACACATTCTTGTGAAAATACAAATAATGCTCAAATGTCCAGCGACAAATACCAAAATTCTCAAGAATGGACGGTCATCGACATTGAAAAGACGAGGGTATCCAAATTCACTACAATCTTTTAATTTCAACATATAAGCGTGATACCAAGTATGATCGTCTATGGACAATAATCGAGACAATATGACAACGAGGTATACACTTGATAATAGTTACGGTGTAAAACGGATTGACTATAGGATCACTATCAAGTGTCTTGGATTAACGTACTAGTGTATTTACTTTATAATGATTTATTTTAAATAAATAGTACAATATCAAAAAAATAATTAAGAATTACAAAGGGACAGTTGGTAACCTAGCAATAAGCTGGGCACTAATACCTTTCTGGATAACCAACCCTATTCGATGAAAAAAGAAACTGCCATGACCATTACATGCATCAACATTAGCTAAGCAATTCTTAAGTCTCTTCAAAAACACTACTAAATCCTCACCAAGCTCACCTAAGGTAGTGAAAACCAAAACCCCCAAGACGTAACCATGGGATACACACGTGTCTAGATACTTGGTATGTTTGCGCGAAATGGGATTGGCAATAGCTTGACCTGGTCTGAAAACATTACCTGCAGCAGTAGGAAAAGGTGAAACACCAGTAACATCTAGACACACATTGTCTATTCTCCCAGCCATTCAGCGGGTTTCAAGGCGTTGCCTCCAGATAAAAATCCCAAAGACACTTCTTTTCTAGCGTGAACCCCAGCCTTGTAACACATATCAGCAACAACATCTCTAACAAGATCATGTCGATACTTGAGCGCAACTGCACTAGCACAATGAATCGCATGATCTCCAAAAATGTTCATATCTCGCTTACAAAAATTATAATGTGTAAGTAAAGTAAATAACACACACACAAAAAAAATTAACGAGGAAATCGCAAATGCACAAAAACCCCAGGACCTAGTCTAGTTTTGAATGCTCTCAGAATTAAGCCGTTATACAAAGAACAAAAGCCAACTTCGTATAGTTGAGACCAAGTAAACTACCCCTAGTTACTTAGTTTCCTTAGTATCTCTGTGACTTCGACCTTTTGGCCACGCACGTGAATCTCAAGGTAGAAATCACCATCTCGAGTTGCTTTACTCCTTTTGATCGTATTCCAAACAACAAAGAAATTAAATCTGTTTGGTAAAAACTCTAATAAATGAAAAGATACGTTGAGTCCTTGACAAAGGCTCTTATGTTTAATCCAATAAATTCCTTTGTCTGGTTAGATTAATCTGAATCTTAATTACCGAAATAATCAATTTCCGGATTTGCAATCAAATAATATAGAACTCAAAGAGAAACTATAAAGTGATGCCGATCTTACTAACTAGATAATCACAAGTATATCAAAGATAAAAAAGATCTAGTTGGATCCAAACCGATCAATATGTGTGCACAAAATTCAATAGATACGAAAACTAATTAAATTAATCTTCTTCGTCTTCAAATCTTCGATTATCTTTAAAGTACCTGCACACAAAAACTTGAATCTTCTTGTGATCACGCATAAAACGGAGTCTGTTAACAGTGGATTATCACAAGATATCTTTACATCTAACAACAGTTCTAAAGATCCATTCTATACTTTGATCTAGTTTGAGTGACCTTTATTTCAGAAGAGAAGGTTCTCAAGAATTATCAAACTAGGTGCATTCAAAGTTTCAACAATCGTTGGTCAATCAATTCAATAATCGAAAACTAAAATAACAATGCTGAAAAGATGAGGGTACACAAATACACCACAATATTTTTGTTTCAACCTATAAGTCATCTACCGAAAGTGATCGTCTATAGACAGAGTCGAGACAATACAAGTATTCCGTTCACACTTCGTGTGATTGTCTATGCAACAAGATCGATACAATACAACAATAAGATAACTTGTGTGATTGACTATGGATACAAGATCGAGACAATACGACAACGAAGTATGTTACTTGATAATAGGTTCGGACTTAACCGAATTCTATAGGATCACTATCAAGTAATACAGAGTTAATGTAAAGTGCAATTTAGTTTAACTATAATAAAAAAATTATAATGCGGAAAAGTAAAGTAAATGGCACATAGAGATTTTGTTAAGAGGAAACTACAAATGCAGAAAACCTCGAGACCTAGTCCAGAATTGAATACTCTCAGAATTAAGTCGCTATACAAAATCTAAACCAACTTCGTATAGTTGAGACCAAGCAGACTACCCCTAGCTATTTAGTTCCCTCAGTATCCTTGCGCTTCCGACTTCAAGAGTCACACACTGGTACAATTCCTTTGGATATTCCAAACAACAAAGGAACAACGAATCTGTTTGGTAACAACTCTTAGATTCTTTTCAAGATAAAGATATCTCAAGTCATACGAAAAGGCTCTTCCGTATAATCTAATAAACTCATTTTCCTGTTAGATCAATCTAAATTTAACTATCGAAATAGTCAAGTCTAGATTCACAATCAATCAGTAGAGATCTCAAAGAGAAAATAAAAGCGATGCCGATCTTACGCAACTAATCAATCGAATAAATAAGATTCTAGTTGGATCCAAGCCGATCAAGGTTTATGCACACAACAAGATACGAAAACCAATAAGAAATCTTATTCGTCTCAAATCTTCTTTAATCTTCAATAAACTTCACAATACCATTTGAATCTCTTTTGAAAAATCACGCACAGAACGAAGTCTGTTAACAATGGATTATCACAAGATGTCTTTAGATATAACAAGAGTTCTAAAGATCCCGTCGATACTTCGATCTAGTTTGAGTGAAAATCTTATATCAGAAGAGAAGATTCTCGAGAATAAATAAACTAGGTTCAATCAAAGTTTCAACAACTGTTAGCCAATCAAATCAATCGGAAACTAATAACACTGCAATTATCTAGTTTCCCACCAACGGTACTCGTAGAGCTTCTTGATCCCATAGAAGTCTTTAAACGAGCGGTCGTAAGAGATTTCACCTAATTAGGATACTTTCCTCTTCGAATAGACGGCTCCACCAAAAACAACAAGAAATGAAGTTTTCCTGGCTCTTAGGATAGTTTGCTAGAAATGCAAACTTAGGTATTTATAGACCAAGGATGTTTGAACCTCAAGGAATTTCCAAAACCAAAAGTATTCTCAAGATATACAATGAATAGCAAAATTCGGTTCTCATAATTCCAATAAAAGCTTGTCCAATATTTCCGAAATCTCTCAATATAAAATCTCCAATTAGTAAATGCACATTACTAATTCTTATTCTCTAGAGATATGCATTTAATTGCTGGTACTTAAAGCATATAAAACCAAAAACATTAATTAAAAGATTCTCAATTTATTTCGGCACAGGTTCACCTTAAGTACTAAGGAATATCCTTGAACAATAAATGATAAGAGTTACTGCTCGTGTTCAAAGTATGTTGACATATTTTCACTGTAAATCCTTATTTCATATTTACATGGATTTTATTCTTGGAATAGGTCATACCACACTTCCAAACAAGTTTAGAATTGGTTTCCCTGTATTCTAAGACTACTATGTGATTGATCAATTACCAAATCACTTACACGGGTTCAATCGGTTCTACCAATCACTAGGATCGGTTATACCTCAATATGGAAATACTTGTGGTCGGTCACACCAGTTACCAGGACCGGTTACACCAGTTACAAGGATCGGTTCCATATACACATGGTAATTCTTGTGATCGGTCACACTAGTTACCAGGACCGGTTACACCAATTACAAGGATCGATTACACATACTCATGATCGGTCAGACCAATTACTAGGATCGGTTACACCAATTAAAAGGATCGATCATACCATATCATGGTGATTACTTAAGACCGGTTACACATAAAAACCAGTCATACCAAATCATAAGTCAGGTATTGTGATTAGTTATACCAAGATACATAACATAAGTTAAGATCGGTTCTACCATCTCACACATATTGGTCATCCGAGGATTTGCAATGAATAGCCGGACCGATAAGCCTAATGATTTACCTTTCGATTCATAAAAAAGTTCATGAGTGTACTTCCTTTAAGCAAATGTAAAACATTGTTTCCTAAGATGAAATCTTCACCATAACCCATTCACATAATCATAACAATATATACAAGATTATGTCGATGTCATATCTATGAAGTTCAAAAGATAAGTGTTATACTTCATAGTCTAATTCCCTAATACTATGATCATACTATTATGATCATGTCTCATCACTAGAGTATTGTACAATATCTACAGTATATACAGCTTCGCAATTATGTTTTCAATATAGCACGAATTGAAAGATACTTTAGGAATGAAAAAATTCAAGTCAATATTACTAACCTCAAGTAGAAGGATGATGTCATCGTTGTAGTTCGCTACTTCTTCACAGTCTTCAGGTCTTTGGAGTAATACTTGCATGTCTCAACATCCTTGACTTTCAAGTCCGACCTAAACGAAGTTGACTCTAATATTTTATCAAGCGACTTTAGATGAGTCTTGACACACTAAAATATGACAACCAAACTTGACATACCAATGCTTGGTGAATACAATCGATCTATTCTCTAATAAATACAGTTATCTAGTTTCCCACCAACGATACTCGTAGAGATTCTTGATCCCCACGTAAGTCTTTAAACGAGCGGTCATACGTAAGAGATTTCGCCTAATTAGGGTACTTTTCTCTCCAGATAGACGGCTCCACCAGAAACAACATGAATGAAGTTTTCGTGGCTCTAAGGATAATTTTCAAGAAATGCAAACTCAAGTATTTATATTCCAAGGTTGTTTGGATAACAAGGAAATTCCAAAACCGACAATATTCTCATGATATGCAATAATTACCTAATTTCGGTTTTCATATTTCCAAATAATGTCAAACAATATTTCTGAAATCTCTTTTAGAAAATTTCTACTATTAGTTTGGCGCATGAAATAATAATCATTTTCTAGAGGACATTATTTAATTGCTGGTAATTAAAACATATAAAATCGAAAATCGAAAATCGTAATTAATTTTTTTTTTCAATATTTCGGTTTGGGATCACCTTGAGCATCAAGGAATATCTTTGAATAATTAATGATAAGAGTTGTGCACATGTTCAAATAATGTCGACATCTAGAAGTTTCCTATCTTAGCAAACCCTAATTAAGAATTCACACACAACATAAAGAAATATGTGAATTTTGGAAACTCGGTTTTGCTCCTGGGAAAGGTTATACCACGAATCCCAAACTAAGTTAGGGCCGGTTATGCCATGAATACTAGTTAGGATCGGTTATACCATGTCACAAGATATAGGTTGTGATCGGTTATACTATGCTTCGCAAAACTAGTTAGGATCGGTTATACCATGTCGCACAATATAGATTATGACTAGTTTCACCTTGATTCTTAACATAAGTTAAGATTAGTTCTACCTTGTCATCTTGCATTGGTCATCCAAATATTATTCAATAAAAAACCAGACAAATACACGTATGATTTCCTTAAACTAATGTTATAATACATAGTTTTCTAGGATGAAGTCACACCTATATCCCACAAATAATCAAATAACTATATACATATGTTATGTTGGTGTCGTATTTACGAAGTTCAAAAGATAAGTGTTATACTTCGTAATTCAATATAATTTTTAAATACTTTGATCATAATGCTAGGACCAAGTCTAATCACTAGAGTCTCATAAATATTGCTTCGCATGTTATGTTTTCAATATAAAGTTGTTAGACCATTGCTCGGTCGAACTTGCATGTGTTGCTATCTCAAGCATGTTTGTCAATGTTAGTGATCAAAACTACATGTCTTGATTTCTAGTATACTTATGACTAAGTCTCGGTCTAGGATAGTTAGGAATAGTTGAGCTCTAGACTCCATGGCGATTATCTTACAAAGACGAAGAACTACTCAAGGAACCAGTGGAACTTCATACGACCAAAAGGTATGTGGAGACTTGAACTCATCTGTCACTCAAAAGTATATCTACTCTATCTCCTACTCTTGAGACAAAAGTCGTATAAGTATGATAGTTTTCATACATACACATTTGCTATTTCGAGCCGAGTTTACTCGCCTATCTTTTTCTCGAAATATGTGTTGGTAAGATTTTGCTTTAACCATTTTCATATTTACCCGTGATGAAAGTCATGATGACGTTTCAATCTTGAAAATAGTTTTGATGACGATAGTCGATTCTTTATGTCTAACAACTATTATAACATCATAGAAGACTGTTTCAATGATTGAAATGTAGAGTTGAGATTACGTAACCAATTATGGGTATAAGCATATATAGTGTGTTCGCACATTAGTGTATAAATCCATGTGCCGGAAACCAAGTGTGTGCATATGTGTGCATGCGGTATTGGTGAAGGAGACAGGTTAGGCACGCGTACCCGTACGCGTACTGGCGGAAGTTTTCATACCGAAAATTTCTGCTGTAGTTTGTGAAGTTTGCAAACTGAAAAACCAGTCACCTAGGTATGCGTACCCGTACGCGTACCCAAGGAAGTTTTCAAACCGAAATTTTTTGTTGAGTTTTCAAACTCAAAGTCCGGTTGCTATGGTACACGTACCCGTACGCGTACCTGTTGATACATGAAAAAAATACCCCCTTAACGAGTTGGGGGTGCCCCTAAGAATAGGGGTGAGCTCGGGTGTGGTATGGGTACTTGGGGACTAAGCCCAAGTCCAAGTAGGAAATACCCATGAAGATGGGAGGACAAGGGAGGAATTAATGAAGAAGGGAAAGGTTATGTCAAAGAATGGAATTAAGGATAATTAAGAGGTGTTAGGACATGTGTCATGATGTAGTAAAAATATGGGCTTTTAGGAAAGCCTATAAAAGAAAGGACAAGGTACAATGGAAAGGCAACTCTCTCTCTCTTACCACATTTGAAAGTGTGAGGTCATTTGGTGTAGCTAGGAAGGGTAGGACCAGAAATAAATTCAGCCCTCAACATTTGGCGACCACACCCGGAGGCTCGTTCCTATCTCACCATGATACACTCAGAAGGCGCCGACTCAGACGCGGTAGAGAATCCAAAATCCATCCGCTCAACCCTGAAGGCGAGAGAGTAGGAATAGTAACAAACCCGATCACACAAGTAAGAAAACCAGGAGTTGTTCGTGAAGAAGAAAAACAACAGGAAACCGAGGAGGTGGCACCTACCCAACCCTCTCTCAAAGAAATGCAGAAGGAGTTAGAAGACCACATACGCAGGGAACAGGAATTGAGAAAGCTTATGAAGGAAGCCAACGCGGCGAAAATCGCCAAAGAAACAGTAGAGAACGCAGAGGAAAAAGAGGAGGAACTTGTAGCTATGACACATGAGGCAATGGCAAGGTACTTAGAGATGAATTACAGAGTCGTAAAACAAGACAACTACAACTTCACGGCGAGTCCGTATACTCCCGAAATCACAGAGTACCAGTATCCAGAGGATTACACATCACCAAAGTTCAAAGTCTACAACGACCAGGGTAACGCGAGGAAACACCTCAGCCAATTCCTATCCGATATGAATGATCGGGCAAACGATGGGAAACTGTGTCTTAGAGAATTTCCAAAGTCGTTAACCGACACAACATTCTCGTGGTATGATAACCTAAAGCCATGGAGCGTTAGCTCCTGGATGGCCATGTCCACGCTCTTTCTTAGAAAATTCTATTCAGCGAAAAGGAAAGTCACGACTATCGACTTGAGAAAATGTAACCAGCGCCCGGGCGAGGAAATAGGAAAGTATATCGCCAGATTCCGCCTCCTCACTCTGGATTTCCACGAGGACGTCAAGGAAGAAGCTCTAGTGGAGATCTGTGTACGAGGAATGAACCCCTCCTTCAAGAAAAGTCTGGTCAATTTTCATTTTCCCACATTCGTAGAATTAGAAGAAGCAACCGCAAGAATCGCTGACCGCATCGAGGAACCAAGCTCAGACTACATCTGGCGGAACTCGGTTAACACCGTATCAACCTGTTGATGGTGGATTTTAGTTCAGGACTAAAATTTTAAAACCAAATTTATGCACTGACATCCTGCAAAGGAAAAAAGTCACTGATAAGTGATGAATACTTCTCCACTTTACTAATTCACCTAAAATGGAGCATGTAGCAACAATCCCATATACCTTGTGAATTTATAACATTATTAATGTATGACCAGCCTTGTATTTCCTGTATTGCTCCACTCTTATTATTGGTGCGACATGACGACTGAGTGTTGCTCTCAGCAGAGCAACACGAATCTCCAAGCATTAAATAAAGAGGCACGTACGAAATACATGTATAGGCTATAACTCTCGGAGTGTTATACTAGCCCGATCGAGAATCTGGACTGTCCGTATCAGTCTCAGAAACAATCACGACCATCCAACTTCACCAGCATGATTGGATGGCTTAGATCGAATCCATAACCCTCAAGCAGGTATTGGAATGTTCAACACCGGACCAATGCGGATCCCGCATGGTCGGCCTCCCCAAAAGGGTAGCATGGCTTACCAATTCGTCCAGCCAAAGCATCATGGACGAGAAACCTTAAATTATGGTTTGCACCACATTACATGTGTCGCAAATCAGTCTCAACCATCCATCTTCGCAGGCATAGATGGAGGGTGTAGATGCAGATTCAAAGGCCCCAGAGCATGTCAACACAAACAACGTGGGCTCGCCTACATACTTGACCGATCCGTCAGGACCAAACATGGATGGTCGTCCCAATTCGTGCGCCCAAACAAGGCATGACGCACGGCTGGCAAAACCCTAATTAGGGATTTCGATCACGAGCGTCCATTTTCACCTGATCGAACGAAGGGTCTAGGAGTTGATTAAGCAGGTCCAGTGTATATCAACACGATCACTGTGGGCCCACATATCTCCACACCCGATCGGCAACGCATATCATGCCTGGTCGTCTCGATTCACACGCCCAAACTAGGCGTGGTCACACCTCCCAATTGCAAACTAATCTCGACCACTCAACTTTGACGTACAAATTGAGTGGCTCAGATCACGTTTCTATGGGATATTAAGGTATCGACGTGTACACCTGCCCATCGTCTGTATACCTAACTAATTGGCCAAGACCGACCAATCTTGATCGTCTCGAAACGCACGCCCGAAGTTGGCATGACGCGCGGCTTTTGCGGTACCGGATTTTTGTCGCAAATTGATCTCAACCACTCAACTTCGCCGGACAAATTGAGTGGATTATATCACACTTTCACGAGACAATGAGGTATGGGCGCCTACACCGGCATGCCGTCTACACGCATGCACGATCGGCCCGCCAAAATTGCATCCCAAGCTTTGTTTCGACCAAGCTGAAGAGTGATGCTTGCGCACCTCTTCGTAAAAACTAATTCCACTAACGGTCGCAGATGAGTGATTCAAAGATTATCTCGTCCGTTGAACTTCACCTGCTTGGTTATACAACCCTGGTCAGGAGTTAACTGGTCAATGAGGTGTTGTGGTGATTACCATCCGCCACTCTACCACACCAAGTGATCGGTCAAGTTAGGACTTACCTGTACAACCCCAAACGATCACTTGAAGATGGATAGACACGCATCTATTTTAAGACGCTTAATCGTGACTTACTTCATTAAGCCTTAAAACAACGATGCTTCATACATGCTGAATATATTCGATGCATTACATGCATAGAATTCATGTGATATTTTACAAGTATCAAATTCCAAATAACTTAGTTATTTAACCTAGCATTACATGCTACCTTCTGTGGGTCCCACGATCCACACACTCGAGACATCAATCATGTCACAAACTGGGGGATACATACTGGGGTATTTGTCTGGCGGTTTACAACGTGCAGCGCACAACGCGCCATCACAAGAATGTGTCAGGAAGTCATGGACGGTTAGTGATGATGGGAGAAGTGGGAAAGACTTATCTTGTAACACTAACACCCGCAACTCCACTACTCCATCACTCCACTTTCTCCACTTCCCACGAGATACGTGATTAAGGCTCAGTGACTTGTAGAAATAGGTTCTCCTCCCTATTTCGACAAGATAAAACAACAGAAGCCAGTGTTGATACAACCATATTCAAACACCGGAACTGATAGCTTACATTCTGCAAGCCAGTTCAGCTATCTGATACAAGTCATACATAGCCAACGCCTTCACAATCTCAACACCTTCTTCGCTTCCCTCCCTAAGATCAACCCCATTTACTTCATTTTGTGACTGAAGCAAGTCTGGAATGACCATTTCTTGGTTTAGGCCAGAGTTGTACATATTGATTTCTCGAATCACAAGCACTCCCGTGCAGTGCATTTGTTTGAGGTTTAGATTCATTTCTCATCCACACACCCCAAATTACCAAAACCGGCAGAAATAGTTTTTACCCATAAGCAATTGGCGACCACAGTGGGAGATTAATCTCTCGTTTGCAATCTTAAGATTTTCGAAAAAAGGATGGTTGGCCTCAGGGATGATTCTACCGCGACGGATCTCAGCCAGAATCCCTCAAATGGTAATGTTTCTCACCCTCCTTTGAACAATTCTGTTTATAATGAATTTCCATATTTCGACACCCCCGTTATCTCTGTCGCTTCAAACGATGGAGAAATCCCAACGCTGGTTGAACTAGCATGGAGGAAAGAAGTTCTGGAAAGAAATGTGGACCTGATCAAAGAGGCGATAAACGACATACTCGATCTCCTCATCGAGATGACATCAGATACAAGCAGTTCTCTTGTCACAGAGATTTCTACACTGGTGACTGATCCTCGCAGCGATCCTCCTCAACTCAATAGTTTCACTATGAACCAGAGGCTGGTGGATCAGGAAACGACTTCTCTAGTGGAAATTTTATGCAAACTTTTACACCTCTCGAAGAATTAGCGGGAAGAGACGTTTGCTGCAATTAACCAGATAGCCCTGAACGTGCACCTGGCTCCTTCACGCCCAGAAGTCTCGAACGCATCAGAAACATCTGTGAATAATGTTACATTTACAGTGGACGACATGATGGCGGAGGAAGGTCACAAGGGCCTTACATGTTGCTGCACGCATCAAGGATTCATAGTTCAAGAGGACCCTCATCGACACGAGAGCGTCTTCGAATGTGATTACTCTCAAGACTCTCAGGACATCCAAGGTTCTCCCATGCAAGATCGTACGACAGCCTACCACAATAACAGACTTTGAAGGAAACCATACCAGCACATACGGGTATGTCAATATGAATTTATCAGTAGGTCCCGTTCAGTCGAAAGTGAAATTCGAAGTCATCGACAAGGAGCCAGACTATCATATGATACTAGGGAGACCATGGCTTCATGACAATAGGATCGTACCTTCAACGTATCACCAATTCCTGAAGACTATGCTGAATAAAGAATTCGTTCGTATTCCTACATCATTGTCTCCTTACGCACCAATATGCGGAGTGGAACTGTTCGAACTGAGGGAAGCTCCACGGGAAGGATCAAACAAATTCCATTGCATCCCACTCCCCACGTGGGCGTCAATCCAGGAGGAGGACCGACTTGCATCATTGAGGGCTAAGCCTCACGAAACATCTTTGCTGACGAAGCATTCTTCTTTATCCGGTGAAGCCGCGACCCACGTTTACACCAAGAGGGAGCGAAGTTTTTGTGGCAAGCCGTGACCAGAAAGGGAAAACTGTATACCGACGCCGCTGTTAGCATTCATCAGGGGAGACTATTACCCAGTCTCTCCGCCCAACGGAATGCTACAACAACGACGAGCCACAGGAAGAAGTGCTAGACGCTCCACGGCAGCTGCAAGATGGCACCAACTCCACAACTGATGAGCTCGACGATGAGGAATCTCCTAGGCCTATCTCCATCAGCTCGACCTTGTGTAAGCATTCATACAATCTCCGATCCAATCCGGTCAAACAATCTCCGAGGCAACTCAGGCGCGAGATTAGGTGTTGCGTGGATTCCAGAGACTTGAACGAATGCTGCCCCAATGATGATTTTTCTCTACCTAACATCGACATGTTGGTAGATGCCACCAGTGGACACGGCATGTTCTCCTCCATGGATGGATGTAGCGGCTACAACCATATAAGGATGTATGAGCATGTCCAAGACTCAAGCTATCCTCACAATGCCGCTGCCGCGAACCGCGAAGGAGCTCCAAAGCTTCATGGGAAAGGTGAACTACATTCCACGTTTTATACATGGTCTAGCCTAGCTCCTTGCTTCATTCACTCCCTTGCTGAAGAAAGGAGCAAGTTTCGTCTGGACCGCACTACAGCAGAAGATTCAACGAATATTGTCATCTTCAAATCATCACAAAGGGTTCGCCTATTATGTCATCCCGTACGAGAGCGGTCCCGGGATATCTTCAGATCTACTGGAGACGACACCTCAAAGTGTAATTGCGCATCAATAGGGCGGTACCTGTCAAGTTGCGACAACGCCTTCCCTGCTAGAAACAACAAGCCTTCCAGTAATGAAGAGCCTTACAATGTTCGTGGAAGCATATATTTCACCGACGGGCAATACAACCTTCAGCCTTTTGTAAGCAGTTTCGCTGAAGCAGTAAGAGGAAAACCACCGAGATACAACATCCTGCACGAGCGCAACAATGATGAAACAACGTCCAAGATATTCCATGTCTGGATTGATGGCAGCAACATCAATGAGAGACGCTTTCAGAATTTCGTCTCTCGTAGAAGAAGTAGCTGCGTTACCAAAGTAGATTGCACCTGGGTCTTAAGAGGTACATAAATATTCTCCATGTCAAGAGCTTCATCATTAGTTAAGTCAATCGCATGGAGGAACTTCCCTATTCCTCAAAGGCACTATCTGAAGGTGATAATGGCAAATGAGTATGACACTTAGCACTGCCCATCTCAAAGATGGTGAATTTAGAGAGATGCAAGCACACTATTTTTCCAAGATGTCCAAAGACGAATATATACTCAAGAGTGCAGAAGTATTGTCAAAGGTCGGTGATATTCCTGGACGTCTGTGAAGCGCAACGCAGGAGTAAAGACGGTCTCATGAACCCATCGTGGCAACATCTATCAAGTCGAAGGCTCAATGGATACTCGTGGGCAGGGGACTGTCCCCCTCTTCTTCATTTCATGAGGCAACATCAAGAATCCATCTGTTCCATCATTAGCTTCTCCATCTAATAACGAGACGAGCTCTACCACCATATGAAGACCGCCAAGTTCGCGCCATCTTTCTCCCATTCTCTTCTGATCGCAGCTGCGGTTGAGAACCGTTGTTCAAGCTTCACCATAGCAATACCACTACGGACATAGGTAATCCGAACTTCTGCATATTTTATTTTCCCACGGAGAAGTAGTAGAGTCACGGAGGAGAGATGGCAATATCTTTATTATGGTAAACCCACCGACCATACAATATAGAACCATGTAAATCATGCTTGGGGACTGAGGCTCAGCATGAAGTTCCTTCGCCGTCAGTCAGAGACTTCTTCAACACGGTCAATCAAGAAGCATGTAATTCGCAAGTGTAAATCAAACTGAAGAGGAAGCTGCTTCACCGCTCTTCCAAAGACGTCAACGCTCTCTCCTGAAGAAGCTGTTTCAACACTCTCTCCAGCAGAATCCGCTTCAACGCTCCCTCCACCAGAAGCTGCTTCAACGCTCTCCAGGACCTGCTCGCTCAAGAAGCTGCTTCAACTCTCTCAGCGGGACCCACACCACGTTCGAACATACAAGGTTCACGTTTGGGCAAAGCAAGCACGACTGGGTGCCACGTTCGAGCAAAGGGAAGACCGGTGTTGGTTAGCAAGACCGGTGTTAGTCAGCAAGACCGGTGTTGGTCACAGCAGCAAGGCCGGTGTTGGTAGAAGTAACAAAAGCTGGTATACGGGAAAGTACGGTGTTCGAACGAAACAAGACAGCAAGGACGGTGTCGGTCGAGGAAGCGATGTCCGTCAGCAAGGCCGGTGTTCGTCAAGGAAAGGCCGGTGTTGGTCAAGGAGCAAGTCTGGTATTGGGCGAGGCAACATCCGTCCCCAAGCAAAGTAGGCACGCGGCGGGTCCGGTTTTCAGTCGAAGCACAGGGCCGACGTTTGAAGCATGTACACGGTGGACCCGTGTTTAATTGAAGCATGCACATCTGCCCATGTTCGAAGCAAGCATGCTTACATCGGGTCCCACGTTCGACCAAAGCAGGCACACAGTGGACCCACGTTTAACCGAAGCAGGCACAACAAGCCCACGTTCGATCAAGCAGACGCATGATGAGTCCCACGGTTGAGAGAAGTAGGCGGTCCCACATGCCTATCAAACAGGTGCAACAGGGTAACGTTTGGTCGAAGCATATACATGGTGGGGTCCACATCCGTTCAGGGTTACATGCACGGTTGTCTTTGGGAATATGAGCATACAAGTTCTATTCCCTTCTTGGCTCAAATATCCGAAGGAGGAAACCGGTCCCACCAAGGTCGTCATCACACCTGGCGTACTCCCACGAACGAAGCAGGCGCAGCAGTCCGTCGATTAGGCACATCAAGCCCACGTTCGATCAAGCAGGCGTAATAGCCCCTCGACCGAAGCAGGATAGACCGACATCATGCTAGGGGAACGCTCGTCTGGACGCCTCTTGAACGTGACATGCTCCAAGGACAAGACGACCCGTCTCTCCTGGTAACATCTAACTTTGTCTCATAAGTTTTATCTTTAATTGTCACCATCTCATGCCTACCCCACAATAATGCAACCATTATGCGCTAGGCAGGGGACTTAATGTTGATGGTGGATTTTAGTTCAGGGCTAAAATTGTAAAACCAAATTTATGCGCTGACATCCTGCAAAGGATAAAGCCACTGATAAGTGATGAATACTTCTCCACTTTACTAATTCACCTAAAATGGAGCATGTAGCAACAATCCCATATACCTTGTAAATTTATAACATTATTAATGTATGACCAGCCTTGTATTTCCTGTACTGCTCCACTCTTATTATTGGTGCGGCATGACGACTGAGTGTTGCTCTCAGCAGAGCAACATGAATCTCCAAGCATTAAATAAGGAGGCACGTACGAAATACCCGTACAGGCTATAACTCTCGGAGTGTTATAGCCCGATCGAGCATCTGGACTGTTCGTATCAGTGTCAGAAACAATCACGACCATCCAACTTCACCAGCATGATTGGATGGCTTAGATCGAATCCATAACCCTCAAGCAGGTATTGGAATGTTCAACACCGGACCAATGCGGACCCCGCATGGTCGGCCTCCCCAAAAGGGTAACATGTCTTGCAAATTCGTCCAGCCAAAGCAGCGTGGACGAGAAACCCTAAATTAGGGTTTGCAGCACATTACATGTGTCGCAAATCAGTCTCAACCATCCATCTTCGCAGACATAGATGGAGGGTGTAGATGTAGATTCAAAGGCCCCAGAGCATGTCAACACAAACACCGTGGGCCCGCCTACATACACGACCGATCGGTCAGGACCAAACATGGATGGTCGTCCCAATTCGTGCGCCCAAACAAGGCATGACGCACGACTGGCAAAACCCTAATTAGGGTTTTCGATCACGAGCGTCTATTTTCACCTGATCGTACGAAGGGTGTAAGAGTCGATTAAGCAGGTCCAGTGAATATCAACACGATCATTGTGGGCCCATATATATCCACACCCAATCGGCTAAGGCATATCATGCCTGGTCGTCTCTATTCGCACGCCCAAACTAGGCGTGGTCACACCTCCCAATTGCAAACTAATCTCGACCACTCAACTTTTCCGGAAAAATTGAGTGGCTCAGATCACGTTTCTATGGGGTATTAAGGTACTAACGTGTACACCAGCACGCCGTCTGTATACAAAACTAATCGGCCAAGACCGATCAAGCTTGGTCGTCTCGAAACGCGCGCCCGAAGTTGGCATGACGCGCGGCTTTTGCGGCACCGGATTTCTGTCGCAAATTGATCTCAACCACTCAACTTCGCCGGACAAATTGAGTGGCTTAGATCACACTTTCACGAGACAATGAGGTATGGGCGCCTACAACGGCATGCCGTCTACACGCATGCACGATCGACCCGGCCAAAATTGCGTCCCAAGCTTGGTTTCGACCAAGATGAAGAGTGATGCTTGCGCACCTCTTCGTAAACCCTAATTCCACTAACGGTCGCAGATGAGTGTCTCAAAGATCATCTCGTCCGTTCAACTTCACCTGCTTGGTTATACAACCATGGTCAGGAGTTAACTGGTCAATGAAGTGTTCTGGTGATTACCATCCGCCACTCTACCACACCAAGTGATCGGTCAAGTCAGGACTTACCTGTACAGCCTAAAACGACCACTTGAAGATGGATAGGCACGCATCTATTTTGAGACGCTTAATCGTGACTTACTCCATTAAGCCTTAAAACAACGATGCTTCATACATGCTGAATATATTCGATGCATTACATGCATAGATTTCACGTGATATTTTACAAGTATCAAATTCCAAATAACTTAGTTATTTAACCTAGCATTACATGCTACCTTCTGTGGGTCCCACGATCCATACACTCGAGACATCAATCATGTCACAAACTGGGGGATACATACTAGGGTATTGGTATGGCGGTTTACAGCGTGCAGCGCACAACACGTCATCACAAGAATGTGTCAGGAAGTCATGGACGGTTAGTGATGATGGGATAAGTGGGAAAGACTGATTGTGTAACACTAACACCCGCAACTCCACTACTCCATCACTCCACTTTCTCCACTTCCCACGAGATACGTGAGTAAGGATCAATGACTTGTATAAATAGGTTATCCTCCCTATTTCGACAAGACAAGACAACAGAAGCAAGTGTTAATACATCCGTATTCAAACACCAGAACTGATAGCTTACATTCTGCAAGCCAGTTCAGCTTTCTGGTACAAGTCATACATAGCCAACACCTTCACAATCTCAACACCTTCTTCGCTTCCCTCCCTAAGATCAACCCCATTTCCTTCACTTTGCGACCGAATCAAGTCTGGAACGACCATTTCTTGGTTTAGGCCAGAGTTGTACAGATTGATTTCTCGAATCACAAGCACTCCCGCGCAGTGTATTTGTTTAGGGTTTAGATTCATTTCTCATCCACACACCCCAAATTACCAAAACCGGAAGAAATAGTTTTCACCCATAAATACAACTGTACCCAGAAACACTCGTGCAAATAATAACCGAGAGGGTTGGGGAACACATACGTTTCCACCACCCTTGCGCTACAGCAAGGAACAGATCGTAGGGATATTAGAACAATGGATAGCAAACAAAGAAGTTCAACTGCCTCCAATAAAGACGGATCCGAGCGCCATTGACACAAATGATGCTAGATATTTCCACTTCCACCGCAGGGTACAACACCACGATTGACTTCTTTAACCTCCGAAGAATGTTCCAGAAAAAATTGGAAGTAGGCGAGATTGAAATGGGTAACCCGAAGGGTGGTAAGGCGATCAAAAACCAAGTCATGATGCTCACCCATGACCCAAGCGGAGATGAATGGAAGCCGTGGGATGACGACGAAGGGGAGGCATGCGCGATTGAAGTAGAGAACCCAGTATTTGCAAACACAGACAACGTGGCTAGCCAGTTTGCTAAAACGGTATTAGCTCAGCAGTTCTTCGACTCGCTCGGTTCCAGCGAGGATCAGATCAAGGAAGCGTCAAAGGCTATAACAGCCATAGAAGCAGGGAGGCCTTGCGTTCTCCTTCTCAAGGAAGCAATCGTATTCACAAACGAAGACATTTGTTACCCGAGGGAGAACCTCAGGCCTCTATACCTCACATCGCATATCAATAGGCAACCACTGAAGAGATCTTTTATTGATGGAGGCGCGTCTTTGAACCTAATTTCAGTACACACACTAGAAGTTCTGGGAGTGCAACGGTCTGAGATCAGAATGCGGACTACGACGGTTAAAGGGTTTGGAGGCCACCCGCAGATAGCCATTGGGATTGTCAACCTGGTCATGAAGGTTGGCCCCATCTGAGGACCCACACCATTTTATGTACTGGAAGACGATACCACATTCCATGTGTTGTTGGGGTGAGGTTGGATGCTCAACCACAAGGTAGTTGCGTCGACATACCACCAATGCGTAAAAACCAATATCGGAGGAAAACAATACTGAATCCCCGCAAAGAGCAACCCCTTCGACCCAGAGGAAGCGTATATGGCAGATGCATTTTTCTACGACGTCCCAAAAGAAGAGGATGAGATACCGGAAGTGCAGCTTATCCCACTACCAAAATGGAGAAAAGAGGAAAAACCGAAGCCAGTCAAGTTTGTGTTCAGCCTTTCTAGACTGGTATTCCCGATAGAGAAGAAGAGGAAGCAAGAAGAGCAGCCCAGTTTTCAATGCTTTTCCAAGCCAGATGGAGGACATGTATATCGCTTATAGAAATTAGCCGAGGGAACACCCGCAAATGAACCAGATTACGTTGATACAACAATGATGGAAGCGGAGGTTCCCGATGAAAGCGTAGAACAGGGCCTGTCGGAAATCCCTTATAACACAATTGATGACGACGAGCTACGAAACCAGTTGATAGAAGCTACCGTCAAGACCACTGGAGAGCGAACGCCAGAGGACCTCGCTCTGGATGGGACAGAAGAAGTCAACATAGGGACACAAGAAGACGAGCGCCTTATCACAATAAGAAAGATCCTAGACGAAGGGGAGAGGGAAGCTATGATCGCGCTACTCAAGGTTTACAAGGATGTCTTAGCCTACGACTATGACAAAATGCCAGGTCTAGATAGCAATCTGGTGGTACACAATGTTGGAGTCTCGCCAGAATTCAAGCCCGTCAAACAAAGGAGCAGTGAGTTCCCTAGAGCTACCGCACTCGCGATAAAAGAAGAAGTGGAACTATTGCTTAAAGCCAAGTTTATTAAGCCTATCTAACACCCCACCTGGCTAGCCAACATCGTACCCGTCAAGAAAAAGAATGGAAAAGTCAGATGTTGCGTAGACTACAGAGACCTGAACCGAGCATGCTCGAAGGACGATTTCCCGCTTCCGAACATCAATATGACGCTAGATGCGACAGAAGGGAAGGGGAGATATTCTTTCATGGATGGCTTCAGCGGATATAACCAAATAAAGATGGATCCTTCGGACACCAGAAAGACCGCTTTCCAAACTCCATATGGAAACTTTTATTATGTGGTAATGTCGTTCGGCCTAAAGAATGCTGGCGCCACATACTAACGCGCCATGACGTATATATTTCACGACTTGCTGCACCAGATTGTAGAAGTATACGTCGAAGACATCGTAGTCAAGACGCAAGAGGCCGAAGATCATACCTCCCACCTAAGGACGGATTTTTAAAGATTCAGAAAGATCAAGCTTAAAATGAACCCCCTCAAGTGCGCCTTTGGAGTAACATCAGGGAAGTTCCTAAGCTTCGTGGTGACTAATGAGGGAATTCGAGTGGATCCAAGCAAAGTTGAAGCGATTACGACGATGACGCCGCCATCTAACACAAAAGAATTGCAAGCTTTCATAGGACGAATATCGTACATAAGGCGCTTCGTGCCTGGTCTGGCGCAGTTAATGGCGGCGTTCCTCCCGCTACTAAATAAAGATATCCCTTTCGCGTGGGGAGAAGCTCAGTGTGTTGCGTTCGAAAAACTAAAACAATGCCTCGTGAGCCCCAAAATTCTGAGGCCTCCGGTGCAGGGGGTCCCCCTCTACCTTTACACGACGTTCACTGGTTCGGTGATAGGAGCAATAATGTGATTGTAGAAGTGGTAAATAAGATTCGTTCAACTCGGGCTTGTAAAGGTTTGATTTAAGAAAATACTAAAATATATACACAAAGTTGTCACACTATCGAGAGGTTACTGAGACTATGGATTCCACCAAACTTCATATCATGTGGTTCAAATATCAATTATTAGAAAATTATAACTCATATAATAAAGATTCATTGACTCTAATTCTTTGCCAAGGTAGATTCCGAAAGTAATGACTGTATATCTAAAGCATGAGACATCAAAACACTTAAGCTAAGCATGACCCATCAATTGAAATCACAACCATTCAAGAGAAATCATAAATCTATTCAATTTTAGTGCAAAAAGTCATATAAAGAATTAAATAGAATTACCATAGTGATGAAAAAGGGTTTCCTCCGTCGTCCCAGTGTTGGGGTTTAGCTCCTCATATTATTCACGTTCTCAAAATAGGTGTTCACAGCTCAAATAGATGAAAAACAAGAGACAACTTATAAAGCAGACAGTTTGCAACGCTGTATTGGCGTTACAAACGGCTGTTACAACGGGTGTTGAACTATTGTAGAGAAAAGATGACATCTTATGATATATGTGATCTATTGAACATCGACACTTCTGATGTGTTGTTTGAGTACGACAGCCTTTGCGACTGTTCTCGTCTGTCCAATGTTCTTCAACTTCTCTTGTTCACCAGCAACAGGTGAATATTCCTGCAACTTCACCTGCGCTTCTCTGCTCCGATTCTATCGACCCCCAAACTCTCGAATCTCTTCCTGAACCTCATCTAACTCTATTTATACACAACAGGGTCGAATATATTGTGAGTAAATCCTTGTTTTTCCCCCAAGGCAAGTTGCGAGGAAATATCCTGCAATCTCTTTACGCGGCTTCCTAGCTGTCAAAACTCTCAGGAATGTATAGAAACAAATCGCAATAATATTATCTTCCCTAAGGTCCCACGTATCTTCCATAAATAACAAAACCAACATCGAAATATTCTTCGTTCTGTATAATGAAATCTCCCTCTATCTTCTCTGTCTACGCGTCTTCAGATTCTCATCCAAATTATTTCCAAATATAGAATCAAATACAGAGAGATTATCTCTTCTTTTATTCCACGTCCTCTCCAAAATCTCCAACAAAACCCGAGCAAAACTCCCACCTTTGTTTTGTCGAGAAACCATTATCCTGCCCAATTTTTGCGAATCTAACAGACATACAAGTCCTGTTTAATCCAAACAGGCCCATCCCAATCCAAAACAGAATCTGAATCCAGTTAAAACTCGCTGAAACTTCTCTAGGAACTCGGTAATACTTTTCGTCCCCTGTTTTCTTCAAAACGATAATCAAGCCCAATCTAATCCATTCCAACGCCCATATCACGTCTGTTTAGGTCTGACAAATCTAGCCCAATCAAATTGGGTGGTTGAGTCACGTCCAAAATCCAATCCATAAGTTCGCTGGTGAAGGAATAACTTTTCCCTCGTTTTTCTGAATTTCAAATGGGAGAAGATGACCTCCCCCTAACCAGTTCCGATCTTCCAATAGTAGGTGCCCTGAATGGGATGCCCTTTATCCTATGATGGGGTGTAAATAGCAGTTAGGGTACCCCTTAGCAAATGAGGTGCCCCTTATCCAAATCTTGGGTCCATTTAGCACTTTTCTCCGGCGAGTGCAAATACCAATTTTTGAGCCAATTTCGCCGCAAAAGCTTATTTCTCCAAAAACACCTACAAAGACACAAAAAACCATAATAAATACGAAAACGAGTGCCAACAAAATATAGTATTGAGATCAAATTAGACACAAAAATGTGTTTATCAAATACCCCAAACTTATTATTTGCTAGTCCTCGAGCAAAACTGAAATAAATAAAATCCTAACTCACTGTCGCAGGCATCGTCAATTGCATTTAGCGTATGCAATAAGTCTTTAAACCCCTAGGTGGCCCTAGTGGCCGAGTTATAGTCTCGGGAGGGCTTACCAGAGATATACCCATAAAACCTTTACTCCAGACCCTAACTATCTAGGCAGAACCTTGGAAGGCACTAAAGAATCTCCTTGGTCGGCATACTTATTGACTATAGGAGGAAGTACCCTGATGCGAAATTCCAATTGTTGTACATGAGTTTGCACTCAAGCATACTAAAATTCATATATAAGTGACAGAGCTCTACTCAGATAGTTTCACTATGGACATCAATATAACGGAGTCAAAACTAATCACATGGATAGATCAAGAAGATGAATATAGAACAAAAAAACATAGATGGTTTTGATGTTTACTAAGTGAACGGTGTTTCCCATATCTGTCTGAAGGCCTCCGCCAAAATGAACCTATCCTAATGGACCGAGATATTGGTCTGACTAATATCAACACATCTGGCATATACAAGGGAACCAGTGGTCGATAATGCTAATTCTAGTTCAACACAACTGGCATATACAAGGGTACCAGTGGTCGACTTTATTCACTGAACTTTAACATTTTTTTTTAATATTTTTTTAACCGCATGATTTGATCTTTTGGATCCAAGCGCATGCTTCTTGTCAGCAGATTACATGGTAATTCCCGTGGATCCTGCGTTCCACGCTTTCTTAGGCGACAGAGACAGGGAGAACACACACATATTGCTATCCAAGTGTTAATTTTTATTTATTTATTCTGTTTGGTCTAATTGGTCTGGTCTCTCTTTTTTTCTTTTTTTTTTTTCTTTTTTTTTGTAACTCAATCACTCTAATTCACCCTAGCATTGGTAACAACTTGAATCATGAGCCCCACCTAATCACTTAGAGTAACATAGTTTAAAAACAAAATAAAATAAAAATAGAAGTGAAAAAGACTCAACGAGATATGGTGAAACTATCATGTTATTTTTAACACCTGAGCTCCGTGCTTTTATGAATAGACTCTTCTAGATGTTTCCATCTAATCAGATTGGTTCCTCAACTCCTACAACCAAAACGCTTCCATCCACTTAGATTGGTTAGTGCTATCCTTAATAGGCATAATTTCTAAGCTATGGAGTTTAATACTGCAACTAAAAAGTTTATCCTATACCCCCAAACTTAAATCTAACATTGTCTTCAATGTTCTAAAGATAAAATTAAAGTATGAACAAGGAGAAACTGTTACCATTTGAAGCAAAAGAGATAAGGAAAGATATTACCGTGTTGCATGAGATTGGGTTACCTCCCAAGAAGTGCTAAGTTTAACGTCTTCAGCCAGACTAAGAAACGATTAATCACCTCGAATCATATAGCAATAACCGAAACAACTGTGGATCATCTACATCAAAAAGTGTCATCACAGACAAAAGGAAACTGCAACAAACCAAGAACAACACACTTTTGCCTAGTTTACTGTTTAGGACAACTAGTTGTGGATCAGGTTCAGGTTCAATAAAGGGGTCTAAATAAAATATTTTCATGGGCTGCACCTCCTCATAAATAAGATCCGATATATCAGGTTGTAAAGTCTGCAAAAACTCGAATAATAATTTAGAAGCACATAATAGTAACCTGAATAATTGAGGATCCTCATAGTAAATCATATTTGACTCAAACTGTTGACCACGATGAAAGTGGTGGTCAATTTTAGGCAAATATGTCGATTCTATTTTCCTAAAATAATTAGGTTTAGTCTCAAAACTTAATAATTGACACATCTGAAACTTATAAGTTCCCACAATTGGTTGAAAAATATTTGGTGGGAAAACAAAATCAATATGGGTATCATAGCCTGGACAAACCACATCAACCAGAGGATGGGTTTCTAACAACTGAAATTCATTCTGGACATCATGAGGTTTGGGAAAACATGTATGAAGATAATCCTGTAAAATGGTTGAGGCATATATGTCAAGTCCCAATTGAGGGACCTTTCCAAGAGTTAAAGCACATGGAGAATGATAATCACCCCCAAACTTAGAGTTTTCAGGGTCTCTAGAAATACTAGTCACAACTTCCCTAATTTCAAGGTCATCAGATTCCTGAAAATGGTCAATTGATTCTTCTAAGTCAGGTTCATCCTCACTCATCTCTACGAGTTCATTTTCTTTGTATAGTAATATTATTTTTAAATCGCTAGACTCTAAAACAGTATTCTAAGAATAAACTCGTTCCTCTAAACCATCGTTGGCTTCGTAATCATAAGGAAATACTACATCGTCTAAAACGGGAGTATCTCTAATCAAATCCTCGTCCTTTTGAATAGGTGAATAATTATTAAAATTATTTGGATTTGAACTAGAAATAATATTATTATTAAGCTCATTTGGAGTAACAAATTCCTGATCACTATGCCTACTTATTTCAAATTCTTCATCAACACTATCCTCATCATAATCATCATTATAATAACATGAAAATGGTTGAACCTAATCTAAACAAGTAGTGTTACCAATTTTATCCTCGTCATCTTGATTATGACTATCCTTAGTTTCAAGAGTATTATTGGAAACACTGTATTGGAAATTAAGATTATTTCGAGCAATTCTTTCGTTCGTCTCAGCTATCAGCTTGAAGGATTCCTCTATAGAAATTTCTCTTTCATCATAAACTAAGTTATTCATCTTAGCTAACTTACATGTCGACTCCTCTAATTTCCTGAGGGACTCTTCTAAAGGAGAAATATAAGAATTTTGCTCGTATGACCGGTGCGTGTGTGGATAGTAGATCCATAACCTTGAAAAGGCTGATGTTCCCAACCACTATTCACACTATGGTCAAAGTAGTAACATCCATTTTGAAACTCAGTCGGATATTCGTTGTATTGGCTATTGTAATACCAGTTCGACATTATATTGTGGACGTGCAAATGCAAGGTTGACTAAAATGGGTAAGCTCAGGTTACCTACAAAAAAATATACCCAAAGGTACGAGGCTGAGGTTTGTGGTGTTTCGGATGATAACACCCAGAGGGTTCACCGTACTAAACCACGTGTTTTCCTAAAAATCGGCGTCTGGCGATGCAATATGGTGATGTGCATGTGTTTGTATCACAAAATATAACCCACTGACAGGGGATTCGTGGGTGGATAGATTCTTACCTCCATACCAGACGTGCGATGAACCGTTGAAGTGGACTCAGGCCACCGACTCCGATGTCAGTGTACGAACCCGAGGGGCCGAGACAGTATCGTAACTGTCGTCCTTCCCTTCAAACAGTTCTATTTAATTTTTTTAACCCTTCCTTAGGGTTTTTAAAAATAATGTCTAGTCCAAAAATAAAAATGTCCAAAAAGGAAAAGAAAAATTACAAAAGTAAAACCCTATTTACAGTTTCTAAAAATAAAACAAAATAACTATGTACAAAATCTTCTTCTTCACTCCTCTCGGATTCCTCTTTTATTTCCTTCTTTGGCGATGCTTTCCGTTTATAGCACTTTTTCTTTCCTTGTAGCTTCGCTCCAAATCTGAAAAGAATCAAAAAATACCAAAGGCGTAAAAGAGAAAAGAAACTCTAAAAAAAAAGTAAAATAAATATAAAACCTAAAACGTAATACAAATCCGCGTCGGCGGCGCCAAAAATTAATGTGATTGTAAAAGTGGTAAATAAGATTCGTTCAACTCGGGCTTGTAAAGGTTTGATTTAATAAAATACTAAAATATATACAAAAAGTTGTCACACTATCGAGAGGTTACTGAGACTCTGGATTCCACCAAACTTCATATCATGTGGTTCAAATATCAATTCTTAGACAATTATAACTCATACGATAAAGATTCATTGACTCTAATTCTTTTCCAAGGTAGATTCCGAAAGTAATGACTGTATATCTAAAGCATGAGACATCAAAACACTTAAGCTAAGCATAACCCATCAATTGAAATCACAACCATTCAAGAGAAATCATAAATCAATTCAATTTTAGTGCAAAAAGTCATATAAAGAATTAAATAGAATTACCACAGTGATGAAAAGGGTTTCCTCCGTCGTCCCAGTGTTGGGGTTTAGCTCCTCATATTATTCACGTTCTCAAAATAGGTGTTCATAGCTCAAATAGGTGAAAAACAAGAGAAAACTTATAAAGCAGACAGTTTGCAACGCTGTATTGGCGTTACAAACGGCTGTTACAACGGGTGTTGAACTATTACAGAGAAAAGATGACAGCTTATGATAGATGTGATCTATTGAACAACGATACTTCTGCTGTGCTATTTGAATACGACTGCCTTTGCGACTGTTCTCGTCTGTCCAATGTTCTTCAGCTTCTCTTGTTCACTAGCACCAGGTGAATATTCCTTCAACTTCACCTGCGCTTCTCTGCTCCGATTCTATCGACCCCCAAACTCTCGACTCTCTTCCTGAACCTCATCTAACTGTATTTATACACAACAAGATCGAATACATTGTGAGTAAATCCTTGTTTTTCCCCCACGGCAAGTTGCGAGGAAATCTCCTGCAATCTCGTTATGCGGCTTCCTAGCTGTCAAAACTCTCAGGAATGTATAGAAACAAATCGCAATACATATTATCTTCCCTAAGGTCCCACGTATCTGCCATAAATAACAAAACCAACATCGGAATATTCTCGGTTCTGTATAATGAAATCTCCCTCTATCTTCTCTGTCTACGCGTCTTCATATTCTCATCCAAACTATTTCCAAATATAGAATCAAATACAAAGAGATTATCTCTTCTTTTATTCCACGTCCTCTCCAAAATCTCCAACAAAACCCGAGCAAAACTCCCACCTCTGTTTTGTCGAGAAACCATTATCCGGCCCAATTTTTGCGAATCTAACAGACATACAAGTCATGTTTAATCCAAACAGGCCCATCCCAATCCAAAACAGAATCTAAATCCAGTTAAAACTCGCTGAAACTTCTCCAGGAACTCGGTAATACTTTTCGTCCCCTGTTTTCTTCAAAACGATAATCAAGCCCAATCTAATCCATTCCAACGCCCATATCACGTCTGTTTAGGTCTGACAAATCTATCCCAATCAAATTGGGTGGTTGAGTCACGTCCAAAATCCAATCCATAAGTTCGCTGGTGAAGGAATAACTTTTCCCGCCTTTTTCTGAATTTCAAATGGGAGAAGATGACCTCCCCCTAACCAGTTCTGATCTGCCAATAGTAGGTGCCCTGAATAGGATGCCCTCTATCCTCTGATGGGGTGTAAATAGCAGCTGGGGTACCCCTTAGCAAATGAGGTGCCCCTTATCAAAATCTTGGGTCCATTTAGCACTTTTCTCCGGCGAGTGCAAATACCAATTTTCGAGCCAATTTCGCCGCAAAAGCTTATTTCTCCAAAAACACCTACAAAGACACAAAAAACCATAATAAATACGAAAACGAGTGCCAACAAAATATAGTATTGAGATCAAATTAGACACAAAAATGTGTCTATCACGCATTCCTGGCACAAGACATGGGAGGAAACGAGCTATCACCCATCTACTACGTCAGTCGAGTTCTACGGGATGCGGAGTTGAGGTACCCACGCGTAGAACAAGCGTGCCTAGCCTTTAGATACGCGACGCAAAAGCTACGAAGTTATCTTTTGATGCAACTATCGTGGTGGCAGCAGAGAACCCCATAGCCTACTTGGCCTCCAAGCCCGTCATGACGGGGAGAACCGCCTGTTGGTTGCTACAATTGTCGGAGTTCGAGCTTAAGTATCAACGACCAAACGCGGTGAGAGGACAAGCGATAGCCGATCTTATAACTATGTTTCCAAGAGAAGGTGATGATGAAGTACATGAGTATGTATCCGGGGAAGTCTGCAGACGCTGACAAACCTTGGATAATGTTCTTTGATGGGTCTTCATATCGCACCGTCGGAGGAGCCGGAGTGGTATTCGAAGCGCCACGAGGCGAGATGCTCTCATACTCATTTAAACTGGACTTCCCTTGTATCAATAATGTCGCGGAATACGAATCTTTGATCTTGGGACTCCGAATGGCGAAAGAGCTTAACCTAGGAAGCATAGAGGTTAAAGGTGATTCAAGACTTGTAACGAATCAGGTGAACGACGATTTCCATGTCAAGGAGCCACACCTAGCACCCTATCCGGCGGAGGCTCAAAGATTGATGAACCAAACAAGATCGACTATGGATCATACCGGTAGAGGCGGAAATAAGCACACGGATGCCCTAACAACCTTGGAAAGCAAAGTAAAATTGAACGACCAGGAAGAGGGCACAATCACGATAAGAAGAAAGGAGCTCCCCAGTACTTGGAAAGAAGACATGTCTTTCGAGGAGGCGGATGATTGGAGACGGGTATATATCGAAGACCTAACCCGAATGGACGAAGGACGAGTGATACCCGTTCAATCTTTGAAGAAATTTGTAATGATCTAGGGATCCTTGTATTACAGGGCAGACGAAGGGTCCCTTGAGAGATGTGTAAATAAAAGAGAAGCTGAAAAGCTACTTCAAGAACTACACGCGGCGACATGCGGGAAAACCGGCGCCGTCCATCTTTATAGAAGACTCCAAAGGATGGGTGTGTACTGGACAAGCATGTCATCTCAAGCATCGGCGCTCCAGGACAAATGCGCTGACTGTCAAGCGCCACCGTAACCAGCAGAGGTCCGCACTGTCGAAGAAATAGATTGGAGGCGAACCTACGTTGATTTCATCCAACACAAGAGATTACCAAGTGACAGGCAGGCAACTCTCAAGATCCAAAAGAAAGCCGCACGTTTCTTCATACACGAGGGAGTCCTTTATCGCGGAAGTTACGGTAATGCCGCACTGCGGTGTTTATCAGAACAGGAAAAAGTAGAAGTAATGACTCGGTCCCATGATGCCGAACACAAAGGGAGGAGGAAATTGTTCCTAAAACTATATGAAGGAGGCTTCTATTGGCCAACTATGGAAAGCGACACCGCGTAACACGTCCGGAAATGCCTACACTGCCAGACACATGGAAACCTGATCCAAGAGCCGCATACCTTACTGCACAGCATAGTGACACCTTGGACATTCCATAGCTGGGGACTTGATCTCATAGGGCCGATTAACCCGCTATCCTCGAAACGTCATAAATACATAATAACAACCACAGAATACGCATCCAAGTGGGTCGAAGCGATATCCCTCAAAGATTATGCCAGTGTTACAATAACCGCGTTCATCAAAGAACATATCATTGACAGGTTCGGCGCACCCATGATAATCAGAGCAGACAATGCAAAATCGTTCGTAACCAAGGATGTGATCAACCTGCTCCGCCAATATAACATAAGGCTCCACACATCGACTCCCTACTACCCTAAAGGGAACAGACAGGCGGAAGCAACAAATAAAACGATCATCCATATCCTTAGTAGAACAGTACATGATCATCATAGAGAATGGCATGAACAATTGACGGTGGCGCTCTGGGCGTACAGGATTTCAAAACGCAGTTCCACGGGAGCGTCCCCTTATTCACTCGTCTATGGAGAAGACGCGATCTTGCCTGCAGAAATAGCGATCCCATCTGCGAGGGTAGAAATGTCTAGCCACACCACGCCCGATGAAATAAGTCGCTTCGCCCATCTAGATACGATAGAGGAAAGGAGAGCGCGATCAGAAATATTCGCGAAAGCTTACAGAAAGCGCGCGGCTAACTATTATAACCAGAGTGTAAAAGAAAGAATATTCAAGGTGGATGAATTGGTCTTGAAAATCGCACCACACATACAAAGAAATTCCAGTGCTGGAAAGTTTGCCGCAAACTGGGAAGGCCCGTTTATGATAAGGAAGGTAGCAGAAAGCGGGTACTATAAGCTCAGACGTATAAATGGAACCAAAGTCAAGACGCCCATCAATGGCAAGTGGCTGAAGAAATTCTACGCATGAGTCATACCATGTAAAAAACCGTTATGAGCAATAAAAGTAAGTTGATAAAAATAGCGCATCTGCAAAAGGTCTCAGGGCAGCCAAAGGCGCCTGATCGTCTGACAAATTCACAAAAGGTCTCAAGGACGCCAAAAGCGCCTGATTGACTGGTAAAAGGTCTCATAGCAGCCAAAGGCGCCTAATCGACTGACAAAATTCACAAAAGGTCTCAGTGCAGTCAAAGGCGCCTGATTGACTGACAAAAGGTCTCAGAGCAGCCAAAAGGCGCCTGATCGACTCACAAATTCACAAAAGGTCCCACGGCAGCCAAAGGCGCCTGATTGACTGACAAATTCACAGAAGGTCTCATGGCATCCAAAGGCGCCTGATTAACTGACAAAATTCACAAAAGGTCTCAGGGAAGTCAAAGGCGCCTGATTGACTGACAAATTCACAAAAGGTCTCGGGGCAGCCGAAGGCGCCTGATTGACTGAAAAAATTCACAAAAGGTCTCAGGCAGCCGAAGGCGCCTGATTGACCGACAAATTCACAAAAGGTCCCAAGGCAACCCAAGGCGCCTGATTGACTGACAAATTGACAAAAGGTCTCAGAGCATCCAAAGGCGCCTGATTGACTTACAAATTCACAAAAGGTCCCAGGGCATCCAAAGGCGCCTGATTGACCGTCAAATTCACAAAGGTCTCACAGCAGCCAAGGCGCCTGATCGACCGACAAATTCACAGGTCTCAGGACAGCAAAAAAGAGAGGGGAGTAGGCGCGTTTAGAAAACGCCCGCCCCACCCAAAACCCATCTGAAAAATTAAAAGAGGGGGGGAGTAGGCGCGTTTAGAAAATGCCCGCCCAACCCAAAACCCCTCTGAAAGAATAAAAAAAGGGGGGGGGGGGGGAGGAGGCGCGTTTAGAAAACGACCGCCCCACCCAAAACCCCTCTGAAAGGAATAAAAAGGGGGGGGGTAGGCGCGTTTAGAAAATGACCACCCCACCCAAAACCTCTGAAAAGAATAAAAAAGGGGAAGTAGGAGCGTTTACCAAATGCCTGCCCCACCCAAAACCCCTCTGAAAGAATAAGGGGGGGAGTAGGCGCGTTTAGAAGACGACCGCCCCACCCAAAACCCCTCTGAAAAGAATAAAAAAGGGGGGAGTAGGCGCGTTTAGAAAACGGCCACCCCACCCAAAACCTCTGAAAATAAAGGGACAGTAGGCGCGTTTAACAAACGCTTGCCCCACCCAAAACCCCTCTGAAATAATAAAAAAGGGGGAGTCGGCGCGTTTAATAAACGCCTTCCCCACCCAAAACCTCTGAAAAGAATAAAAAAAGGGGGGGATTAGGCGCGTTTACCAAACGCCCGCCCCACCCGAAACCTCTTCGAAACCAAAAAGGGGGGGGGGGTAAGCGAGTTTAACAAACGCCCGCCCCACCCAAAACCCCTCTGAAAGAATAAATAAAAGGGGGGAGTAGGCGCGTTTAACAAACGACCGCCCTACCCAAAACCCTTTGAAACAAAAAAAAAGGGGGGGGGTGTAGGCGCGCTTAGAAAACGTCTTACCTTACCACCCTTGGACAAAAAAAAAATAAAAAAAAAGGGAGAGGGGGAAAAGGGTAGGCGCGTTCAGCAAACATCCACCCCACCCAACAATCCTTTGCCACACAAACGAACATAAACAATATTTTCAAATTAAAAAAGCAAAGATCACTTACATCAATTCAAAAAAAAGGACAAAAAAAAACACAAAAAAGAACTAAACCAAAGAAACCCCACAAAGGGACACGCAACCTAACTATCCATCAACGCCCGACACCTAGCAATGTCCGCGTCCAAAGCCTCCACCATCAAGCGGCCATCATCGCACTGCGCAGTAGCCAAACGAAGGTCCCGATCAGCCTCATACGCTAAATGATTGATATCTCGAACAATTTCACCCTCATCCCCGGCTCCACGAGCAAGCGAAATAGTATCCTCATGATCATCATACTCTTTACGAGCTTTATCTCGATGGATCAACCGGAGTGTCCACAACAAACCCGCTTCCTCTTTCAAAACCAATAAACGAGCCAACTCGTCCTCAAAGGTAGGAATAAGATACAAGTGTAGACGCGGCCGCTAAAGTCGGGGGTATGCCAAAGAGGTGGTAAACCCCCCTGATGACAAATCCAAAGATGACAATCTGAGATGGCGCGACCCATAGTGACCACCATCATCAGAGAATCCACGTACAATTGGTTGGACGCATCACGAGCGATAACAGCCTCGTCCAATCCCCGCTGGATCTCCAACGACACCCGACCGGACAATTCGTCTTGCCGAGAAGCTTGGTACACCTCATGCTGCACCTTGAAATTTACGCGGTTAGCATCCCTATTCACCTTTATCTAAGCCCGAAGCTCCCCAACCTCGGCCCTCACAAGCAGAAGTCGCTTCAGCTCATCACGCTTAAAAGCCTCCGAGACTAACATGGAGATAGGTGTCAAGGCTAGTATATACCCATAAAGAGAATTAGTCATGCTGGAGATTTTCTAATTGAGAAATATATATATATATATATATATATATATATATATATATATATATATATATATATATATATATATATATACGATGGGATAAACTGAGAAACAAGAACTACATACGAAGATATATATACAAGAGAGGCTGGTGTTGGTTACGATGCAATTAATCACGTTCCCCCTCTGCATGCCTACACACGTGTCAACCCACACTAAGAGAAAGGTGGAAGTCCCAATATAAACCGGACGTAAACACCGGGGACTCAGGAATTAAAGTTCATAGCCGGCGTGACAACATTCGTAAGATTAAAGGTAAGCAATTAACCAAAAGAGAAATTCAGGACAAACAACAAAGGGAGATAAACACGGGAATTGAAAAAGGAAAAGAACTCAAAAGAAAGCGTGTAGGAAGAACAATGAATGAGAGAGGTCTTCCTCAAAACAACGCGTAATTTAATCGTCTATCAATGAACGACAACGAGTGATGTCTATGTCCACAGCCTCCGTCATAAGCCTACTCTCATCACACTGAATATTGGCCCGAGACAGCCCCCAATTGGCGTCACTCAACAGTTTATAAATATCTCGAATGATCTTCCCCTTGGCCTTCGCCTCGCGAGCTAATGCAAGAGTGGCCTCATGCTTGTCAGGATCCCAATGTGCCGCGTCTCGACGGGCTTGTCTAAAATCGCGCAGCACACTATCTCCTCCCTCAATACCAACAAACGCGTGAGTTCGTCTTTAAGATAATACGGGTTCACGAGCGCAGAAACAACAGTTAAGGATAGAGTGTGTCCGAGAAGACGGGAAGCTACATGACCAGAAACATGCAAGCGATAGTCAGCAATGGCATACCCAATGGTTGCCTTCATCGTTAAAGATTCGGTGAGTAATGAAACAGCAGCATTACGAGCTGTAATAGCGTCGTCCAGAGCGTGCTGAATCGCAGATGTCAATCGCCCGGCCCCCTCGGCGGCTTGACGCTCTTCGTAACGATCTGTAAATTGAGCACACATGAAATCTCTTTTGGCCAGCCTATGCTCGCAAAGTACCTCAACCTCGGCTTCTACCAGCACAAAACGCGCCAACTCCAACCTTTTGAACATCGAAACTAACGCGGGAACTGATGCTAGAGTTAAAATGTGTCTGTGAAGAGAATGAGCCATTCGAGTAAAGCGACCGACAAAGGATAAGGAGGTGAAGATAAAATCTCTGGGTTGATGCCTAGACCGAGAGCCTAACGTTACTATATAAAGAAAAGAGCATCATAAATTACCTGACGACCGCTTTGTTTCCGGCGACACGTGGTGCACGGAGACACGAAAGAATTTGACTCTTGGATTATCCGATAATTAATCCAATAGTCAGGGGACTAAGGTTGATACATGAAAAATACCCCCTTAACGAGTTGGGGGTGCCCCTAAGAATAGGGGTGAGCTCAGGTTGTGGTATGGGGACTTGGGGACTAAGCCCAAGTCCAAGTAGGAAATACCCATGAAGATGGGAGGACAAGGGAGAAATTAATGAAGAAGGGAAAGGTTATGTCAAAGAATGGCATTAAGGGTAATTAAGAGGTGTTAGGACATGTTTCATGATGTAATAAAAAGAGGGGATTTTAGGAAAGCCTATAAAAGAAAGGACAAGGTACAATGGAAAGGAAACTCTCTCTTACCACATTTGGAAGTGTGAGGTCATTTGGTGTAGATAGGACGGGTAGGACCAGAAACAAATTCACCCCTCAACAGTACCTAAGCTGGTTATATTTCTCAAATCAGTAGTTTCATGAACTTAAAAAATAAACCAATAAGAAATGTAATCTTTGCAAACCGTGGCTATATTGTTCATGAATTGATTCAGGTGAATCAAAGCGATTTTGTTTCAATTGTGTCTATATATAAAGATCTAAGCAATTGAACAACTCTTGAACTAGTTCTTATGAGTAATTCGAACTAGTTATGAGAAAGATGAATACAGTTAATATGAAAGTGCTCATATGGCTAACCATTGGTTAACTATTTGTGAACCAACTAAGTGTACACGTTTAGGTACGGTTACTCAAACCTAAATGAATACATTTCATTTGTGTGTATGACAAGCTAAGGTTCGATCTAACGGTTGAAAGATATTAGCTTGGATAAATCAGGTTTTTCATCTAACGGTGAATATTGAATGCTTTGTTACCAAGGTAAATTGGATTGCAAACCCTGATTTGAAAACTATATAAGGGAGACGTCTAGCAACTGGAAAAACTAATCCCATCACCTCATGTGTGATACTAGTTGGTTTCGCTAGAGTTAATTCTCCTTTAACCGTAGGTTTCTTCTCGAGACCCAATCGGTTAACGACTTAAAGACTTCATTGGGATTTTGAATCCAGACGAAACTACTTCTCTTGTAGTTGAGCGATCTGATCTTGCCGTTTTTTATCGTACGATTTCAATTGTAAGATTGGCTTGAGATTATATCTCCGATAGGGCAAGATAAAAATAAATCACAAACATCTTCGTCTCATCGTTTGTGATTCCGCAATATCTAGTTTCGCTACCTTATGATTTAGATTATTGTGAGGTGATTGATAATTCTAGGCTGTTCTTCGGGAATATAAGTCCCGTTTATCGATTGGTTCCTATTCACCTTGATTTTATCAAAAGACGGAACAAAACTTGTAGGTTTATCTGTGGGAGACATATTTATCTATTATCGTAGACTTTTATGTGTGATACAGATTTGTTTATTAAAGTCTTCGACTTTGGGTCGTATCAACTCTTGGTTGTGGGTGAGATCAGCTAAGGGAATCAAGTGCGTAGTATCCTGCTGGGATAAGAGACGTAAGGAGAGCAATCGTACCTTGAATCAGTGTGATATTTATTAGGGTTCAACTACAGTCCAGACCGAAGTTAGTTTGTAGTAGCCTAGTGTCTGTAGCGGCTTAATACAATGTGGTGTTCAATCTGGACTAGGTCCTGGGGTTTTTCTGCACTTGCGGTTTCCTCGTTAGCAAAATTTCTGGTGTTTGTGTTATTTCTTTTCCGCATTATATTTTGTTATATAATTGAAATATCACAGGTTGTGCGTTTGTATCGATTAATTGTGAAATCCAACCTTTGGTTGTTGATTGGAAATTGATTGATCCTTGGATATTGGTCTTTGGTACCATCCAAGTTTATTATCCTTGTATTTGATAAAGGCTCGCAGATTTCTATTTGTTTGAGTAAAATCAAATCAAGAGAGAGATATTAACTCCTCGATATACTTTTCTCTAGATTGAGTCTTACTGTCTAGTTGATTCTCTAGAAAGTATATTGGAGTTAGTCCATACATATTGATAATCGAAAATATTGGGTGTGGTTGTTATACCCCTGCTTTTTCAATTGGTATCAGAGCAGGAAAACACGTTTAAAGACCTCAAAAGTATGTGTTTGTAGCGATCTGACTCTATGGACAAGAGAACTATCTCTGATAAACGCGTCACCAGAAATAAAAGTTTTGTTTCTAATAAGTATATCAAATAGAAAGATCCCTCAATCTCTGTTATAGACGAACCCAGTGTTCAAATGAAACAGACTAACACTGACATGTGTTTTTCTAATGAATCCGACCCTGTCATTCAAGAGGAAACAACTAGAGAGAGTAAATTAATTCTAAACCTTGTTAGAATTCAAGCTGATAGATTCAACTGTTAAGAAAACATGTCAATGTTCTTCTTGGTGTAGTAAAAGATTGTGGCTCCAGTGAAAAGGCTTCTTATAAAGAAAATCCTGAAGTTCGATCATCTCTTACCTTACTTGAGGAAAAACTTAAATAGGATGCTTTAGATGTTGAAAATCTCTTGAGTAAACTCTTCATTCAAGGATTTTCAGAAAAGTATATTATACTATCTACTTCTATTCAAACTGAAAGAGCACCAGTTTCAGAAGTATTTTCAGATTCTCTTCCCACTCAAACTAATATGCAGGGATTCACACATCAATTGGAAGAAAGAAATCTCCAAACGATAATGTTAGGTCTACAATCTCTAATCACTCCCGTGATCAGAAAGTGTGCCTATTTTGTGATTCAAAAGGGCATATAGTGCAAAAGAGGAAACCCAAGTTGAAAAACAAATCGTTGACTCAACTTCAACACACCTTAGATTTGATTCTTAAAGGTGTAACTGACATTCATATGTCTAAACCAATTGGTTTTAGCACACGTCCTGTGTTTCCTACCAGGAAAGTCATTTTAAGGAGTTCCTCAAATGCACAAAAGCATAATAGATCTCTCGACAAATATCGTCCAAGAAGAACTCATGTTCTCTCTCCTATCAGAAATAGAGATAATGATAATCCTGATGTGAATCATGTATCAAGTGAATAATGCAGGCATGAGTAGATGGATGACAACCTAAGATTGATTATTGAGGGATATAAGGAAACCATCAACATATTGTGTACTCCATCTAGACAACTGTTTGAGGGTGAAAACAGTTTCTGCTGGTTTCGGTAATTTCATGTGTTGTGGGTGAGAAACGAGCTTAAACCCTAAACAATGTACTGCAAGGGAGTATTTTAGATTCGAGAGATCAATTTGTACAAATCCGGCCTAAACCAAGAAATGGTCGTTCCAGACTTGCTTCGGTCACAAAGTGAAGGAGAAGGGTTGGTTTTGGGGAGGGAAGCGAAGAGAGTGTTGAGACCAGAATAGTTGATTCTGGAAGAGTAGTTGTTTGACTTGTATCAGAAAGTGAAACCTAACATATGGGAAAGCTAACAAGTGATTTCTGAGTGTTGTATGCTCCTGACTAAAACTTGTTGCTCGGTGGAAATAGGTAAGACCTATTTATACAAGTCGAAGTGAAACGTACTCTGGTCCCGTAAGAAATATAAAAAGATGAGTAAATGGGAGGAGGTCGTAACCAATAACGCCTAAAATTGATGTTCCATAATGAAGGAAAGCTTTTCACCATTACTCCATGTATTTACTAACCGCCTCATCCTTATGACACTGTCTTGTAACGTGCATAGTGTACGCCGCACGCTGTAAACCGCTAAACCAATACCCTAATGAGCATCCCCCAGTTTGTGACATGTGTTGATGTCTCGAGTGTTTTCGTGGAAAACATGTTGCTGTTGTTTGGAAAGTGGAGCTTGAGATACTTGCCAGTTCGATGGTGACCCTCGACGGTCGAGATTTTGCATCTTGAGAGGAAGGGTAGCCGTTGATTATTGCAACCCTTCGTTTGGTAGCCAGCGACATGAAAGCATGGCCGACATGGCTTTGACATGGTTGGGCGTGACCAAGCTAGGATTTTTGCATAGATTGGGCGCGGCCAAAATTAGGGATTGGCGTTGGGCCAAAAGTTGCCACGCGTTAGCTGGTGACCTTGGACGGCTAAGATCTGCATCTTAGATGGAAGGGCGGACATTGATTGTTGCAACCCCTCGTTTTGGCAGCCAACGACGTGAAGGAAAGGATGTCATGGTTAACATGCTTTGGCGCGGAGATGTGGTTGGCACGGCATTCCATTGACACATGGGGCATGGTTGGCATGCCTTGGCGCGAAAATGCGGCGCGGCATTCCATTGGTACATACGGTATGATTGGCATCCCTTGGCGCGGAGATGCGGCTGGCACGGCATGCCATTGGCACATGTGGAATGGTTGGCATCCCTTGGCGCGGAGATGCGGCTGGCACGGCATGCCATTGGCACATGTGGAATGGTTGGCATGCCTTGGCGCGGAGATGCGTCTGGAAAGGCATGCCATTGGCACATATGGTATGGTTCGTATTCCTGGGCGCGGTGATGTGGATGACACGACATGCCATTGGCACATGTGGCATGGTTGGCAATCCTTGGGTGGCGAACTTGGACGACCGAGATATGCATCTCAGATGGAAGGGTAGCCGTTGATTATTGCAACCCTTCGTTTTGGCAGCCAGCATCGTGCATGGCTGTGGCATGTGTTAGGCGCGACCAAATTAGGGTTTGCATAAACCGTGACGTTTGGCCTTGGGCTGGAAGTTGCCATGCGTTGGGTGGCATACTTGGACGGCTGAGATATGCATCTCATATGGAAGGGTACCCGTTGATTATTGGAACCCTTCGTTTTGGCAGCCAGCATCGTGCATGGCTTTGGCATGTGTTAGGCGCGGCCAAATTAGGGTTTGCATAACCGTGACGTTTGGACTTGGGCGGGAAGTTTCCATGCGTTGGGTGGCGAACTTGGACGGCTGAGATATGCATCTCAGATGGAAGGGTAGCCGTTGATTATTGCAACCCTTTGTTTTGGAAGACAGCGTCGTGCATGGCTTTGGCATGTGTTAGGCGCGGCAAATTAGGGTTTGCATAAACCGTGACATTTGGCATTGGGCTGGAAGTTGACATGCGTTGGGTGGCGAACTTGGACGACTGAGATATGCATCTCATATGGAAGGGTAGCCGTCGATTATTTCAACCCTTTGTTTTGGAAGCCAGCGTCGTGCATGGCTTTGGCATGTGTTTGGCGCGAACAAATTAGGGTTTGGTGCAAACCATGATGTTTGGCCTTGGGCCGGAAGTTTCCATGCGTTGGGTGGCGAACTTTGATAGCTGAGATATGCATCTCCGATGGAAGGGTGGTCGTTGATTATTGCAACCCTTCGTTTTGGCGTCCAGCGTCGTGCATGGCTTTGGCATGTGTTAGGCGCGACCAAATTAGGGTTTGCATACCCGTGACGTTTGGCCTTGGGTTGGAAGTTTCCATGCGTTGGGTGGCGAACTTGGACGGCTGTGATATGCATTTCAGATGGAAGCGTAGCCGTTGATTATTGCAACCCTTCGTTTTGGCAGCCAGCGACATGGTTTAGGGTCGGCATGGCTGGCATGGTTTTCCATTGGCATGGCGGTGCGGTTGGCATGCCTTGGCGTGGAGACGTGGCTGGCATGGTTTTCCATTGGCACGGTGGTGCGGCTGGCATGGTTGGCATGCCTTGGCGTGGAGATGTGGCTGGCATGGTTTTCCATTGGCACGGTGGTGCGGCTGGCATGGTTGGCATGCCTTGGCGCAGAGACGTGGCTGGCATGGTTGGCATGCCTTGGCGCGGAGACGTGGCTGGCATGGTTTTCCATTGGCACGGTGGTGCGGCTGGCATGGTTGGCATGCCTTGGCGCGGAGACGTGGTTGTCATGGTTTGTCATTGGCACGGTGGTACGGCTGGCATGGTTGGCCTGCCTTGGCATGGAGACGTGGATGGCATGGTTTTCCATTGGCACGGTGGTGCGGCTGGCATAGTTGGCATTCTTTGGCGCGGAGACGTGGCTGTCATGGTTTGCCATTGGCACAGTGGTGCGGCTGGCATGGATGGCATGCCTTGGCGCGGAGACGTGGCTGGCATGGTTTGCCATTGGCATGGTGGTGCGGCTAGCATGGTCAGCATGCCTTGGCGCAGAGACGTGGCTGGCATGGTTTGCCATTGGCACGATGACGTGAGAATTAGGGTTTGGTATATACGAGGGTGATGTCGGTCAATACCAAGGGCTCTGTCGTGGAACATGATACACGTATATAAAAAAAAGGTACCTTGGTAATTCTTACGTAGGCATGCTGATTGATTCAATAATGCGCTAGTGGTCGCAGTGACGTCATGTCAGATGTAAGGGTTTACGATTTTAACCCTAAGCTAAAAACCACCATCAACATTAAGTCCCCTGCTTAGCTCGGAACAAGAGCATTGTTGCGAGGTAAGCATAAGATGGTGACAGGCGAGGATAAAATCAAAATGACAAGTCATGAAAAGATGGTCAAGAAGACCCGACTAACCTTTTTCGATAGATAAGGAGAGTTCGTAATTCTCGTGTTGGTGGCCTTGCATAGATTCTTCTTATGGTGTTGCTGGCTTGACCGTGAAGTAGTGTGATGTAAACTGTGGGCTTGGCTTGGTCACGCGTCATCTTGGCTGGGATAGGGAACGCGGAGGTGTTGGCTTAGCGAGTTGTTGGTGTTGGTCGGCTTGGACTAGGAGCTGTAGTCATTGTGCAGCTTGGAATGGAGCTGTTAGCATCGGATCGGCTTGGAATGAAGCCGTTAGTGTTGGTCGGCTTGCGATGGAGCCATTAGCGTTGGTCGGCTTGCAATTGAGCCATTAGGGTAAGCTTGGCGTGGGCACTGGCTTGGGCTCGAACGCTGGTTGTGCATGACATTGGCTGGTTGTGGACGTCGGCTGTGCGTGGACGTTGGATTGGTGTTGGCTGTTGGCTTTGTATGACGCGAACTGTTTAGCGCTGTGAAGCGCTTGCTAGCGCATCCTGGTTGCTTCCTTCCATGCATGTCTCAGATAGGTAATCCTCATCCAAATCCCAGAGTGTTACGTCCTCGTGTTTCTTTTGCTTATCTTTCATTAGGGTTTTGACGAGAGGTTTCGTTTGAGGTTGATTTTCCGGCTGTTACGTAGTCTCATCTCATCTGCTCGGCTTTCGGTTTTTTTTCCTTTATGGTCTCCGCAGTATTTATGCTGGTGAAGCTGCATAGTCTTTCCCCTTTTAAGACAAAGGTTCCCTCTTGTCGAGTCCATATTTCTTCATCATGTCAATCAGAACTGAATCATCCTCGAGCCAGCCAGATTCTTCAGTCAAGCGTGTGAACCCTGAATCTCACAACAATTCTCCTATCCGGGTCATCCGAGTCAAGAAGATTATACCGGTATGTTTCCATTGATCAATAGATGCTTCATTGTTTGCTTACGAATGACAAAAGATTTTCTTCTGTGCAGAGATATCTTGTTGGGGCATGCGTGACTGGAAAACGCCGATTTAGGCATTTCTTGTCGTGAGTATCCCAATGCGGGTTTGTCGTTTGGAATCCGCATGAAGTGTTTATCTTCTAAATACCGGAACGTTGGTGGATTTATGGTGCGGAAGGAATTCGTGACTCTTTATACAAAGATATGGAAAAAATACGGCCACATTGCTACCAGGAGTGTGGTGCAACATTGCTCGTCTGCCTTGGTTTCCGAAGTGAACTGTCTCTTGCCTATGGTCGCTAAAAGGAAAAGTATATCCACCCGTGCCTTGGTGGAACCAACAATTCAAAAGTGGGAGAACATGGTGTCTACCTGTGAGTCCCTGAAGTTCAACGTGAGTTGGTTGCGGAATCGCCTTGACATTGTGAAGGTTGACAGAGCCGGTATTCTTGCTGATGTCCTTCCTGCTACAGAGGCTATTTTGCAAGAGGAGGAGGCTCTGGCCATGGAGTCACATAAGGTGGAAAACTCAATCCCAGGACCGAAAGGTATCAAAGCCGGCTGAAAATCATGCTTTCGAGGAGCTACAATCTGTTGGATGGGCTTTTATGAGTTATGTAGTTGCGGGATGTTTGGTTTCTTTCTGGGTCTCGAGCGTGTATTTTATTTTATTTTATTTTATTTTTTGTATCGGTTTTTTGAATAAATAAGAGAATTTTATTGATTTGCTTCAAATGAACAAAAGAGAAGAAATTTGATAACAGAGATGTGAAAGGAAGCAGAAAGATGCCTGGCTAGCCGAGCTATGATATGGTGAGGTGTGAGGCGACTGTCAGGCGTAGTATGCCTTGAGCCACTTTTCGTTAATGACTGCTTCCAGTTTTCCTCCGTCTTCTTTAATGACCTTGTAGTACCCACCGTTATACGCTTTTGTGATTATATAAGGCCCTTCCCATTTCGGGAAGAATTTTGGTGCGAACGCGTCTTGCTGGATGTGTTTGGCAGTCTTCAGTACCAAATCTCCTACTTGAAAAACCCGAGGCTTCACGGCTTTGTTATATGCTCTGGAAACTCTATTTCTGTATGCTTGCACGTGTTCGTCCGCTCTAGATCTTCTGGAGTCCACAGTGTCCAACTCTGCTACCCTAGCGTTCAATGCTCCAGCTTCATCCCATTGCACTCCGCTTGCTTCGGCGACCCTAGCTGATGGGATTTTGATTTCTGCTGGAAGTATTGCGTCCGCGCCGTATACGAGAGAATAGGGGGAGGAGCCTGTGGAGATCCTTGGTGATGTCCGGTATGCCCAAAGAGCCATCGGCAATTGCTCGTGCCATGTTCTAGGATTGTCGTGTACTGTCTGACTGAGGATTCAGATCAAAGTCTTGTTAGTGCTTTCGGCCCTTCCGTTTCCTTGGGGATAGTATGCGGTGGAGAAGATTTGATTAATTCCATACTCTTCGAGTAATTCCCGTACTTGATTGTTGGAGAAAAGAGTGCCGTTTTCGGTGATGATATGTTTAGGCACACCAAATCGGCAAATAATGTACTCCTTAATGAATGCCGCGATTGTGACTCCAGTAGTCCCTCGTAAAGGTATGGCTTCGACCCATTTGGTAAAATATTCAGTTGCCGTTATTATGTACTCGTGATGTTTTGAAGACGACGGGTTGATCTTTCCAATGATGTCGAGTCCCCAACTGTAAAAGGGGCACAGACTGATTATTGAATGCAGAGGAGTCGACGGTACATGGATAAGGTTTCTGTAAATTTGACATTTTTGGCATCTCTGAACAAAAAAAGCTGCATCATCCTCCATGCACTAGTACAAACCTTCACATAGTCCACGTTTTTTGGTTTACAGCCTAGCCACGTTTTGGGTTATTTATGTGGCTACTGGTCATCATTATAACTATAGCCACGTTTTGTGTTACCATGTATCCATAGTGCACCATTTGGTCATGGGTGTAAACCTAAACCTATCAACTGTAGCCATAGGCACCTTTTGGTCATGGGTCTGGGTCTAAACCCATCACCCGTAGCCATAGATGAGTATATGGACACATTAACCAATTGGGTATGTGTCTAATATGTAGGGTGGCATTAGACACACCTATTTAGCCGAGGCGATAAGCGAATTTATTTAGCCACACTTTAATTTTTTTTTGTGTCCAAAATGTAGGGTTCATCAGACATGTCGAGAAGATGTTGTTTACATTCCAAAGCATTGATTGCACCGGTTCAATATACAGATTTGTATACCCACGTGAGTATTGTTTGCGCTACCAGTATCTTGAGTAGCTTATTATTTGATTCTTTAACATCTGATACGCTATAATGTAAATTTTCCTTACCAGTTTCGGAATCGGGATGTTAATCAGTTTATCTTGTCATGTAATGGTCATATTTTATGAAAACAATGTTAGTCACTGAGCAAAAACTATGCACCATTTAGGCTGTGGTGACTGAATCGTGTGATGCTGCCACATCACGTGCTAAAGCATTAACAATACTCTTTGTAAGAGAAACTTCATTAAGATCAATGTCTTTTCCAAAACTATCTTTGCATAAAGTAAACTAACATCTCCGCAGAACAAATTAAACGACAAAAAATTAATAAAATTCTTTGAACTAAGATTGACTAAGATAACTAAAGCCAAGTCCCCAGAAATATGAAATGAATAAGATTGCAATGAAAAATCCAATAATACAAAGAAGTAAATAAATCCACTATAGTCGACTTCCTCGATCTTAGGTTCAGCACCACCAGCTCATGCTGCAAGATCGTCAGCATCCATCCCTACCAGCAGGTCAAAATAAATCATGACCAAAGATTGTCATAAGATACACTCAGAAATTATCTTATGGTAGTCCTCTGCATATTTAAGTCCTGTAGTAAAAAAAGAACCAAGAAAGGTATACTGAGACTGAACAAAAATATTTAACACACTATTACTAATTTAGAGAAAGAAGGCGTATACCTATTGAATATTTGAATTGCTATGTAAAATATGTATTACTTATATCGCCAACAAAGAAAACATGAATCTCTTTACAAGGATTTATGTAATATGTCTGGGAGTCTGAGCAAGCCCGTGAACAGGTGAATCCTTGGATGTTGTACATGATAGAAGTTTTTCGTGAAGCTTCCTTTTTATGGATATTGGTGGAAATCCCATACTGAGATGATTCAATAGCCCCAGTTATTGCAAAATTGGCATCTACGTGCTGCATGTATAAATAAGGTATTACTATAATTACTATGATCCTCAAGGAAGAAAGCAAGTCTCTCTTCAATACCAGCGTAGTTATTGCAGTCCATGCATTTATAGTTCTCAGAACAGAGAATGTTGGCTTGGAAAATTTGCAGTATTTCTTAAGACATCCTGATTTCTTGCAATGGCATCCCTTATTGTGCTTTTCGATTATTGAAATGTCACCATTTTCCTCCTAATATGGGTTTAGAAAGTTCATATTTTGTCAGCAACATAAAGTGAGAATTTAGCAAATGGGATTATGTGTATAGCAATTTTTAAGTGTGAAGTTCTTCACTTTAATATTTGATTTGATATTAGTCAATTTCATTTTTCATGCAGTCTTTCTTACATGTTAAATAGTCAAACATAACCTAGCAGAAGCAACAAACATGGAACTACGGGAAGTTTGGGTTTATATTTACACATATGGTTGTCAATCAGAGACCTATTTTTAAGTAACCACATATTAGGTCATATTGTAAGATACAACAAATAATGGATCCATGTCAAAATTTACCATCGAAAACATAAGTTAGATGACAACGTAGATTTATTAATTTGTGTTCAGGGGAAGATTTAACAGTAGCAATCCCATGCTCAAAAATATTCCTAAAGTAATTACTCAAGTTTTCCTTCAGCAGATCACAATGATACACCAAAAATAAAAAGGAAACAGGATGGTCGCTCTAACACAGTTTTCATCGAGTGGTAATTACATATTATAGATGGTTAGAAAACTCATAGACACGTTTTTTAGAAAATCAATGAGTTAGACCACATACCTTAGTGTCACGAACCCCATGAGGACCACTAGCAATCTTTGGCCGGATGCATTCAGATTATGTTGTAAAGTAGCTTCCGCAGCCTCTTTCCTACAGGTCTCGTTCTCAATATTGTTAGAACAATATGTGCAGTTGCATCCATCACAGTTAACTCCTGAAGCAAATCACTCATTAAATCAAATTAGATAACTTAGAAAACCCACAAATAATAAAAAGAAAAAAAATTAGTACAGCCCCAAGATCAATGTGTGAATTTCACGGACAGGGTAAATTGATTGAAAATTAAATGGCACGAGAGTCTGAGACACCAAGCAAAAATCGGTTAGCTAGAGTCAAAACTGTTTTTAACTCATGACCACAAACAAAAAACTCCAAATTGAAACATCCAAGGGCCTAAAAATAATGGTTTTTTGCCTAAAAATCGATACACGGTCTAATCTCAGCACCCATGGATTGCCATTGGCTTTTTTGCATCCAACCATAACTTTTCTTTTTTCTCAGGATCTCAGTGATACAGAAAGTTTTCTCGGGATCCAAGGGCCTAAAAATATCGAACCTGCAATAGATATAGAAAGTCACATAAAATTGTTGAAGGAAGTTGTTAAATTAAGCAAAAGTTGAGCTGATCTTATACGAAAATTCATATCGAATTACATTATTTCACAAGCCGCAGCTTAGGCTTTCTATAGTTTTGACTGGTATATGACATGATTTTGCTTAAAAAAATAGGAGGTGGTGAGAAGCTCGAATATTAATACAAATCTCATATCCTGCAGTGAAGATATATACCAGATTTTCTACTTCGCTAAATTTTCATACAAGATGGCCTGGAGGTTTGTTCTGCGCAAGGGTATGTTAGGATTTAAAGAGAGCTGATAATAAATGCTAACCTCAACCGTATCACGAGCGAACACAGTGAAACTACGGGTAAGTGCTTTCGAAGCAAAATCTTCCCTAGGAAGACTCTGACATGGAGAGCTAATTTCCTTCTCGATGGCCTTCACATCTACACCACCTCCAGAAATTAAACCTGACTGTCAGGATCATGCTATGCCTGAGACCACCAAAAACAATGTAACTAGAAGATCAAACAACACTGAGTGGCCCAGTAGAAATAGAATACGTCGATGAACAGGAAATGTTTGTGCAGGACATAGAAGATACTAAATAATTCAATTATTTTACGTGAAGTTCTTAATACAAACTAAATGAGAAATTCAGAAGTAAATGTATCTATGAACACCTGAGACGGTAAATCACAGTAACCAGAATTTCAGATGGCTGCAAGCATGTGTACTGAAACCATCGGTTCATTGTTCTGCATCGCAAAAAAAATAAGAACGGACGGAGGTCAAAGCTTCAAGCAATATTAAAAACTTAATATAAATTCTGAAAATTTAACATGTGAAGACAAATAACTTGGGTATAAAAGAACTGGAAATGGTAATGGAAGTTATAGTGCTTAAGTATAACGAATCTTAAAATTACCTGAAGAATCATTTCAACATCAAATTTTCTCCACCTATAATAAGATAAAAGTGACCATCGCGTCAAGATTTTTCCTAAACAAAATTCCTTACAAATAAATGAAAATGCTGGAGAACTTCAGCACCTTAGGACATATAAAGCCCCCCACGTCATGGCTGAAATGGCCTGCATGGGTGGAAAAAAATGATATTAGTGTTTCCGTCCGAAACTGTATGTCTACGCGATGTAGTTCTAATAGAGGTTGCGGTAATATGACTACCTAAGGTAATATGAAAACTCCAATCATCAAGGAACCAAAGCTGAATATATTGTCTCTCTTGGACCCTGATACTTATTCAGGAGATGTGTACCTATTTATAAAACCAAGCAAATTTTAGTTAATCATTTCCAAAAACACATAAAGGACATCAAGTTATCCAAGTTAGTTGATTTGCAATTAAAATCCTAAGCCTGTTCATTATGGTCAAGCCATTTTTTTCTTCTTCTTCGCAGAAAAGAAATTGCAAAACAACACCAGTGAAGAAGGAAGTTAAATTACAAGAAGCCAAGGGGCATGGACCGATGAGAAAACCCAAACATAAAAGTACATAAAAATATATTTGAACCAATAGTCAAATCAAAATTTAGAAATCCACAGAAAACAATAAAGAATTTCAATTAACACATATCTTCATACCCAAAATCAATGTACGATTACAAGGAGCAAGATAAATCGATATATCTTCCTTTTCTCCATCTTCGAAATCCCTGAAAAATCACGAGAAAAAATCTAAATAAAACTGATGGGTTTTGGGTTAGGGTTGATTAACCACTTAGAGAGGTGTCGTTTTGTGATTTGGTTGGAGTAAACACTCTGCTAATTGGTTATTGATATTTTTGGTGGTGAACAATCGAAGTCTGTTCATGGGTTCTGTTGAAGGGTTTCAAGCTTGGAAAGAAAAAGAAGAAAACGCCAAGAACAACAAATATGGCAAGATGCGGTCAGGGTTTTCATATAGAAAGAAGTTTTAGTGAAATTTTGGGAAAATAATGCGCCAAAACTTGGGTCGCTCCCGCCAATCGAGATTGCAATTTTCCCTCCTGTAGGTGGGTAATCTATGTCACTTTTTGTGTTTTCATTTATACTCGTTGGATTAGAGATTCTATTTTCTATTGGTGGGATAAACACGATACGGATAATACTTGTTCTATTGTGTTGGTTATGTTTTCTTTTGTGTTGGTGATGTTTATTTCAACATGGGGCTGAGAGCAAGGTATTGAGAGAGTGAAGCGTTTTTCATTTTTATGAAGCGATGTGTATGTCGAAGTGTGAAGCGTCGCTTCATGGTTGATGTTTGAAACGGATGATTTCTTATAAATAAATCAGTCGTAACTAGTAATTATAAATTTATTAGGAAGATAATATCTATATAAATTTTATATAAGTCTAATTTTTATCAAAAACAAAGCGTGTGTAAACCAGTTAAACCTACTCCATACAAGTGGGAGGCGGGGTGTTCAATTCCCCCTTAAACACATGAGATTCACATGACCGCTTCGGAGCGAAATGCTGAAATTTGAAGCGAAGCGTACGCTCTGAAGCTTGAAGCGTACGCTTTATGAAAGATGCGCTTCACATGACCGCTTCGAAGCGAAGTGATGAAATTTGAAGTGAAGCGTACGCTCCGAAACGTGAAGCGTACGCTTTTAAAAACCATGGCTGAGAGTATTACATTGAATCTTAGAGCGTGCATCCTCTGGAATGTTTGGAAAGAAAGAAACAATTTTAGTTTCAGGCTTTCAGCAACACCACCATTACAGTTCAATAATGCATGTTCAGAGCCCTACATATCCATATGAGACTTTAAATATTTGACCTGCACCACGCACTGAATTTTGACTCAAATGCGAGTATTACTCATCTCGACAGTGTGATATGGAATCGTCCCTCCCCTGGTTATAAAGATAAATGTAGATGCATCTTTCTCCTCTATTGTAGCGGAAGAACGAGCTTATATCTTTGGGGTTCAGCTGGCTAACATGCTACAAGTTACAAAGATCATAGTGGAAAGTGATGTTGCAGATATCCCTAAGGCTATTAAAGGAAGTACAAATGATATATTGTGGTGTATCCGCTCTATGATTCTATCAATTCGAGATCCGTTCAATCCATTTCTGCGAAAGAAATCCAAGTTTTTCCAATTTCACTCAATTCAGTCAAAATTACTAAATATCAACAAAGATTCATCCAAGTTTAAGTTTCTCGATTATATTGGGCACGCTAAAAGATTTATAAAAATTGATTCCTAGATAACATTATAATATCTGTGCCAAGATAAAAAAAGGAATTTCCACAAATTGAATCCAATTTTACTCTTTTTCATCACGTTCAATCAAAATCTCTAAAATTCATTCGATCAGATTGAATCTAAATAGGAACTTACATGGATCCAAAAAGTATTAGTCTGATTTTAGTTTTGCTTTGCTTGTATTGGATGGCGAAACATAAATCAAGTCCAAGATAAATTTATCCGTCTCTAGAATTTGTTCATCTCAGTAGATACAATTAGAAATTTGTAATAGATAACTCCAAGAAAAAATGCATCACGAATGAAACTGAATGACTTCAAGGGTTATTCAGCTGATTTAATGGGTAACGTGTGAAATTGGGTAAAGTTGAATATTTTGATTAGCTTTTAGGGTGTGAACTACGGGCCGGAATAAAAAAAAATTTATCGAAAATTAGAAGGTCGATGTCTTCATGAAAACTTGACGGATAAAGCTTTGACACCATTTATTTTTTTGGGTGAACTTGGAAGTTTCAGTCAAAGTGAGATTCATCGTGGAGAAAATGTTTTTTTTTTTTTTTTGATAACAAGGAGTAAATGTATAAATCATGCTTTTACAATACTACGTAAGTTAAATCAAAATTACCACGAACTAAAAGTACGCCGTAGATGGACATTTAATTGTGAACCAAAAATAACAATTGTACTAACATGTAAGATATCCAAGGACAAATAATGTCATATCCATCCACATTTCATAGTTCTCATGCTCTCTCCCACCACGAAATAGGAATTTGAACCCAGTAATTTTCAAAGCCTAATAAATAGAAAATCACTAGATCATAGTCGTTATGACTCAATATACTCGTTATGGATGGTTTATCAATGATCTACTTCAATCTAATTGCCCAAAATCTTCCAAGAAGATTACTCGACCATACTTGTTATGACGAATTCTCAACAAATTTGATCCAACTATTCAAGATTTTGCATAAATCGAAAATCACTAGATCATAGTCGTTATGACTCAATATACTCGTTATGGATGGTTTATCCACATGATCTACTTTAATCAAATTTCCCATAATCTTCCAATAAGATTACTCGACCATACTTGCTATGACCAATTCTCAAAAAATTTGATCCAACTATTCACAATTTTACATAAATCGATCATAGTCATTATGACTGAATATATTCACTATGTTTGATCTATCCATTTATTTCCATCCACTTCAATCGAACTATCCATAGTTTTGGTTAGTATTACTAGAACATACTCGTCAGGAATGATTATCAACAAATTCATTCCAACTGTGCTCAATCTTTCGTTATTCCATTGAACCACTAGATCATTGTCGAAATTATCAGATAGGGCTCGATATAACTGATTACACGCCTGATTATATGTATTCCAATTTTCCTCGATTTTCCCCCAACATTACTAGATTGACACTTATTTTCCTAATTATCCATAAAATCCAATGCAATTTAAATCAAATTTACTTTGTTCCAACAAAATGTCTTGATCAAATTTAATTTTTTTAGATCACATGGTTTAACCCACCAGTCCAACCCAGTCCAGTCCATTATGGTTTTAAGGTTTTACTTATGTTATTTCCACATAACATCGAATAGGATGTCCTTAGTAGATCTAACGGTGGATAATAGTTATTATTAGCCCAACCAATAGTTAGATCAATAGACAAGAACCTCTTATCTTACGCTCTGTAACACCTCAAATTTCTTTTTTATTTTTCCTCCTCAACCAAAGTTACAGAGTGGAGAGAACTGGAGATAACTAAGCCGAAGGGGATAAAGTTCTTGGCTGAAAATCAGGGAAAGTTTGAGATTTGTTAGAGAAAAAAGGGTTCTCAATTTTGGAAATATTTTTAGCTCTACCGTAGGATCAAAATCAAATGGTGTTTTCTTAGGAGATTTTTCCCGAAAGAAGAAATCGTAGATGAAACTCAATATTTTTTTCAGTTCACCCTAAATAATTTTGAGCGAGATGAAAATCAAATGCAAAATCTTTTGGGCGGGATTATTCAATCTGTTCGACGATATAAAGATCCCTAAGATGATGAGGAATTGCATCCGATTTCAGCTAAATCTAACAAAGGTAGATCTTGTTCTCAATTTTTCCTTCGTCTAGAAAACTTAGTTATTCAAACCCTAATTGATTCAAACCTTAATTTTTGATTCAAACCCAATTGATTCAAAGGTTAAGTTTTGACACAAACCCTAGTTCTTAATTTTTGATTCAAAGGTTAATTTTTGACTCAAACAAAACCCTAATTGATTTTAGTTTCTGTGTCTTTCTTTTTTTTATTAGTATGAGTAATTGGTACTTCTGATGTTGCTCTACAATCTTGTTTTAATTATTAGTTTCTAACAGAAGGGAATATATGGGGATACTGAGATTTTATAAAAGTCGGTCAATTTTTAGTGTTTAGTCATGCATCTGATTTTGAACATAAATCAAGGTGTGTAAGAAGAGCAATAAAATTGATGGATTATTTTCATATTTGATTCAATTTTTAGTGTTTAGTTATGCATCTGATTTCTGAACATAAATCAAGGTGTGTAAGAAGAGCAATAAAATTGATAGATTATTTTCATATTTGATTCATTGGCCGCAGGGTTTATGCACCTATTTA